>NW_028270144.1:83680845-84016501 GCF_037043375.1 Chiloscyllium plagiosum
ATCCTTTTATGATCATGAGTCAGAGTACCAGCACTTTCCCTGATGGACATGATAGCTTGAGGGGCCTTTTTTTTTTCCTTGCGAGAAATGCTAAGTATCTACCAGGTTTATTGCCAAATTCATATAATCTTTGCTTTGCAAATAATATTTCCCTCTTTGCCGTTTGGGTAAGCGCTGTATTCAGGGCTGTCCTAAGGACTGTAATCCTTTGTAATTTAGCAATGGAAGGTCTATCTACATATGCTGTTTCAGCTGCTTTTAAGCGAGTCTCAAGTAGACGCTGTTGTCCTCCATTTAGTTTTTTTCTGGGTTGCCGAGTATGAAATAATCAGGCCTCGCGCATCAGCCTTAATGGTCTCCCACATCACTGACAGATTACTAGCCGTACCTGAATTAATTTCCAAAATAGTTAAAATTCTTGAGAAAAATGTTTTACAAATTTACTATCCTTCATTAAGAAGGAATCCATACGCCAATGTTGGGGGGATGCCTCATTGTTCCTAGCCTTGATTTTCATGTACGCAGTAGCGTGATCAGAAATTATTATTACCTATTTTGCAGGATGATATGGAATTCAAAAAGGTTGAGGGGGCAAGAAACCTATCGATTCTTCTAGTGTGACATTTATATGGATTAGAGTAAAAAGAGAAATCTCTGTCTTGCGGGTGAAGGCAACTCCACACATCTACTAATCCTAACTCTTTATTCAAATCCGCTAATTGCCTGGATCTGGGGGATACACCTGCAGTACTCTTGGGTATCCTATCTATCTCGGGGTCCATAATGCAATTAAAGTCTCCCCTTATAATTGTATGATGAGCCCCGAGAGCCATCAGTTTGGAGAAGGCTTCCATTATAAATTTGAAAGGATGTGCCGGGGGACAGTACAGATTTAAAATCCCATATTCCTCTCCATTTGTAAGAGCTTTAATCAATATATATCATCCAGATTCATCTTTTATCTGACTTAGGATTTTGAAAGAGAGATTCTACCAAATAAGAATGACTGACTACTCCCCTACTTTTTGAGCTGAAAGAAGAAAAGAAGGCCTGATCAAATCCACCCTGTTGTAATTTCAAGTATTCTTTATCGAGTAAATGTGTCTCCTGTAGGAGAGCTATATCAATCCTTTTTTGAGATTGATTAGTATTTTCTTCCTTTTGACTGGTGAATTACTTCCCTTGACATTCCAGGTGTACCATTTAATCGAATGACGAACCATAATCATCCAGACGAGGCGAAATCCCATCCAAAGCACCCAAGCATAGACCATAGAAAATTCACAAAAATAGAGATTCTTTAATACGCTCACACCAATATAATAAAAAACTATTTCTAAATAGAAAAAATATAAAACCTATTTAAACTGAGATTTTCCCCCTTGTTTCCCGGGGCATCACTTCCTTTCCAAAAACCCATCATATGCTCTCCCAATTAGTGCCCCACCCTTGGCCCAGTCCTCCCATGACAAAATAAAGAAAATGCAAGTGTGCTGTAAAGCTAAAGTTAACAGTGAGTACCCTACACCCACACCAACACCTAGATATATTTGGTAATGTTAATACCACGTATAAACATATAAAACTATAAAATTACAGTCTCAGCAGATAATAATTAAATATAGTAACACAAAATAAAGGGGGGAAACAACCCCGCTGTAAAAGAAAGAGATAAGGTAAGACAAGGCAGACACCCCTCCTCACCTGAATCAACTAGACCACCCGGCCTATATATATATAAAACAAAAAGGAAAATCGCAAAGTGGAAAACAAATAAGCCCCCCTCCCTACCCCCGCTGGAGATAATATTAAACAATAAAGGTAATAAGAGGAAAAAAAAGGGTAAACCAGGGAAGGGGTGGGGGGTGTGGGGTGAAGAAGAACATCATTCACCACATGAATTAACTCTTACAATTTATTTAAGAGACTCCAAAAATTCCTTGGCCTTCTCCGGCGATCCGAAGTTATAGATGGACCCTTCGTGGCTACAACGTAGCGTTGCTGGGTAGCGCAGGGAGTATTGAATGTTTAAATCCCTTAAACGCTTGTTCGTTTCATCAAACGCCCTCCTCTTGCGGACCAAAGCTGGGGAAAAATCCTGAAACAGCATAATCTTGGATCCTTTGTAAGTCATGGCTTGGGACTCTTTCCTGAGATTTCTGAAGGCTTCCAGGAGCATTTGTTTCTCTCTATAGCACTGCAGCCGGAACAGGACCGGGCGGGGGTGCTGGTCTGACCCGGGCCTGCGTATTGCAACCCAGTGGGCCCATTCTACCCTTACCTGGCCTGATCCAACCTCCAGCTTCAACATCTGAGGAAGCCATTACTCCAGAAACACTGCAAGCTGGCCTTCCTCTTCCCATTCGGGAAGGCCCAGCAAACAAATCTTTTTTCGACGACCTCGAGAATCGAGGTCGTCAACGTGATCTTCTGAGGCCCAGACTCGCTGTTAGAGAGTCCGGACCCGACCCAGGGCAGATTCTGCAGTAGCCTCTGAGGTCGCGGCCTTTAGTTCCCCCCCTCCAAGTCAATGTTCGATTTTTTTTCTATGTCTCAGTCGTGCTTTTGCAGCGTGACCAACAACTATTCCCACCTGCACCTGGACTCTTCTATAAAGGTGTCGATCTTCTCTTCAAGCTTGGAAATCACTGCAACAAGGCTCGTCCCCTGGCGCGGCTGCAGGCGCCTCTGCTGCAGTTGGGGAGGGTGTGGGAGGGGTTCCTGTGTGCTGCGAGCCACGGGCATTCTTTCCCTTAGTCATTTTAACAGAGCACCAAAGTACTCAAGTTTGGTGCAAAATGACTAGCTGTATTAAATTTATTTTAAATGATTTAGCAGGTGTGGTGGAGGTGGGCAGCCCACTTTGCCTGAGTCTTGGGCAGAGCACTACAGACTCAGACTTGCTAGGTTGCCACCATCTTGGATTCCAAGTTTCTGCTTGAGGGTGCAAAAGGAGTCTTTGAATTCTGGGATTGAACTCCTTGCAATGCTCCTTGAAGTATCATGGTTTGTATAGCCTTTTTCCTCTCGCTCCTTCAGTATTCTCTGGTTTCCTCACCAGCTGTGGAACTGGCCATCCAACTATGCATAGTCTGCATAAATCTCCTGTAGTAACCAGCCATCCAGGGTTCCATGCAATTTTCTGTCTTTGGCCAGTCTATTTCTGTCCTGTTTGTTTTCTATTTGGCAGAGACAATGCCTTTCTTGGTTATCAGTGTCCAAAATTACTATACTTCTGTGTGGAAACGTTAACATTTATTTGGTTTGACTTTCAAGTTTACTGTGGCAATGGGTGAGGGTAGTGTTGAGTCGAGGGTCTCAAGTGTTGAGCTGAAGATAACTGCACTGTTCAAAACACAAGGAAGGCTTGGAAATTTAAGATCCCAAAAGCTTTGGGCCATTACAGGGCCCAAATACCATTTTGTGTATTCTTAAAATCTCTTGGAGTCATTCCAGAAGTCATCTTTTCAGCGTCTCACTCATTGATTAGCCAGTTATACCTTGGACCAAATCAAGACTGCAGAAATAGTTCCTCAGCCCTAGGAAGAGGGTAGACATCCTTATGAGTCTTTGAGTGCTGGTAATTGACATTCTCATTTTTGACAGTCTTCCCTTGGGGACTCTGAGGGAGGTATATGGGCTTGATGACCATTGGATTAAAACCTGGTCCAAAGATTTCTGCAGGTAGTCACAAAGCTCCTTTCAGTGATTTTAGTTGGGATCAGGCATTTAATAAACATCTACTAGATGGTCACCATTAGCAAAATCCTGTGGCTCACAAGGTCACCGGTATCTGATGTTATGGTGTTACTAGAGGGCGGCACGGTGGCACAGTGGTTAGCACTGCTGCCTCACAGCGCCAGAGACCCGGGTTCAATTCCCGCCTCCGGCGACTGACTGTGTGGAGTTTGCACGTTCTCCCCGTGTCTGCGTGGGTTTCTTCCGGGTGCTCCGGTTTCCTCCCACCATCACAAAGATGTGCAGGGTCAGGTGAATTGGCCATACTAAATTGCCTGTAGTGCTAGGTAAGGGGTAAATGTAGGGGTATGGGTGGGTTTCGCTTCGGCGGGTCGGTGTGGACTTGTTGGGCCGAAGGGCCTGTTTCCACACTGTAATCTAATCTAATCTAATCTAATCTACTAAAAGTTGCCCCTTACTTTTGAGAGTAGAAACAGTCTGCATCTTTTGGATGTCGAACAGCTTGTCAATTTCCGTCTTTTGGAAGGCAGTGGGTCAGTCTATTGCCATGACAGTGGCAGTTTTTTTAATTCATTTCAAGGGATGTGGATTTCAATAGTTTGTTTGTTTTGTTTGTTGATTGCCCTGATGAAGGCGGTGCTAAACTACCTTCTTGAACCACTGCAGTCCATTTGGTGTAGATAGATCTGTAATGATGAGGGAGTTCCAAAATTTTGATCCAGAGACAATGAAGGAAGGGTGCAATGTTTCCATGTCCAGGTAATGGGTAGCTTGGAAGGGGAACTTGCAGGTGGTTGTGGTCTCTTGTATCAGCGGCCCACGTCCTTTTAGATGGAAATGGATATAGATTTGGAAGGTACTGTCTAAGGATCCATGGTGAATTTCTGTAGTGTATCTTCTAGATTTGTACACACTGCTGCTACTCTGGTGGTGGAAGGAATGAATGTTGAGAATGTGTCAGTGAAGCAGGCTGCTTTGTTCTGATTGTCCCATTTCTGGTGTTGTTGGAGTTACATCACGTTTGCCTGGATACATGCATTCCATTACAGACCTGTCTTCTGAACGGACTTTGGGTAATTGGGAGGTGGGTTATCGGCTTTGGGTTCCTACCTTCTGACCTCTGATTTCTGTGGCAAGTCCAGTTCAATTTCTGGTCAGTGATAACAATTGAATATTGATATCTGGGCATTCGGCAATGGTAATACCACTGTATGTCAAGAGACATTGGATGGTCTTTCTTGTTGGAGATGTTCTTTGCCGCCTGGCAATTGTATGGCATAAAATTGTCAGCTGAATATTGTCCAGGTCTTGTTGCATTTGAAAGTGGACCACTTCAGTATCGGAGGAGTCAGAAGTTGTTTAAGGACACTTGTGGCTGTTCTCAGTTGAAGGTAAATAGCTTTGTTGCTGAAATTGGCCAACTATATTGGTACCCTACCCTTTTTTTTAATCAGTGCTAGCTTCCAAAGTCTCACCAGGGTGGGAACAGGTTGTAAGTTTACTTGCTGAGCTGGTAGATTTGTTCTCAAATGTTTCATCACTATGCCAGGTAACTTGATCAGTGAGGCTCTGTTGAAGCACTGGTGTTCTGTCCTGCTTGCTATTTGTCTTGGTCTGTTAAGGTGGGTGATATCATTTCCAGTTCTTTTTCTCAGAGGTTGGTAAAAGGGGTCCAAATTGATGTTTTTATTAATGGAGTTCTGATTTGAATGCCAGACCTCTAGGTTTTCCCATGCATGTCCCTGTTTAGCCTGTCCTAGGATGGATTGTCCCAGTTGAAGTGGTGTCCTCCTTCATCTGTGTGTAAGGATACTAGTGATAGTTGGTCATGTGTTTTTTGTGGCTGGTTGGTGCTTGTGTATCCTGGTGGCTAGTTCCCTGCCTGTCCAATGTAGTGTTTGTTGCAGTCTTTTGTAAATGACATTCATTTTACTGGTGGTTGGTATATGGTCCTTTTAGGTTCATCAGTAGCTGTTCGTGTGTTGGTAGGTTTGTGAACTACCATGATGCTAAGGGTATTGTGGTCATCATCTCTGAGATGTCTTTGTATGGTAGTGTAGCTAGTTTCTAGGTGTGTTGTCGTCTTGTTTGGGTTCGTTGTTTACGAAACGGCAGGCTGTGCTTATTGAGTACCAGTTGTTCTTGAATACTCTGTGTATATATATCATATACAAAATATCCTGCAAGAACTGCAGCAAACACTATATTGGACAGATAGGCAGGAAGCTAGCCACCAGGAAAAACACACACCAACTAGCCACCAAAAGACATGACCAACGATCACTAGTGTCCTTATACACAGATGAAGAAGGGCACCACTTTGATTGGGACAACCCATCTTTCTAGGACAGGCTAAACAGAGACATGCACAGTCATTCCTAGAGGTCTGGCATTCAAACCAGAACTCCATCAATAAACATACCGATTTGGACTATATTTACCAACCTCTGAGAAAAAGAACAGGAAATGACACCATAAGAAATAACATCACCCAACCCAAAGAAATCTAAACACACAAATAGAAAGTGAGCACTAACACCAGTGCTTCACTGGAGGCTCACTGATGATGTTACCTAGTATGGTGACGAAACGTCTGAAAACAAACCTTCCAGCTCAGCAAGCACACCTATGTCCAGTTGGAAGCTGTGCTGTTTGGCAAACTTTACACTTGCTGTAGGTGAGGATCTGAAATCTGAATGCAAACTGAAGTAACTAGTTGTAGTTAGGAACAACCATTTAATACATGCTCTGACGAACATAGGCAGCAATAAAATGGCTTATTAATGCATATAATATGACAAAGTGGCTTCTTGGCTTCTAGACATAACTAGCCATTACTAGCCATCCTAACTGACCTTGTAAGTTTGTGAGATAGGAGTACTTGTATGTTGGAAAACAAGGTTCATTTCCAGGAAATATCATTGGGCTAAGATGCTGTCAATAAAGTCATTTCATTAAAATTGCCTGGTAACTGTCTGAATGTGCTCTGTAATGATGGTCTGTACTTTTCTTAAGACTAAAAAAAAGTATAAAAATTTTTAAAAATGTGTGCAGTTTCTCCGAGGAAACTGATGTGTTTAACCTCTGTGTTACTGGACAACCTCTTCCCGGCCAATATTGAATAAAGTGTGAAATCGTACAGAACCAGACCAATGTGGAACAGAGAGGGGACCCCCACCCCGGTGCCGTGGGTTTGGGGAGGGGGGGGGGGGTTGCAAGTCCACATCTCCCCACCCTGGCAAGTAACATTTGACTGTGGAAACTGCTCCCTTTTACAGCAACGAACACACGTGATAGACCTCTGCCTAAGGTTAGCCTTGAGGTTTAGTATATCTCCACCAACCTCTGAGCCTCCAATCATGCCAAAGAAGCTTTGGCTTCTCTCCTGAAACTTTTGCCAGTTTCAACTCCAGCATCTGTTCCATGTCAGCTCGGCACCTTTTCAACCTTGTCTGCAATACTTGACGCCTGTGCATCAGAAATTCTGTCGACGACAACAAATGTAATGATAAATTAAAGCACACACATGGTCCACAAAATAGTGAAGCAAAAATTCATTTTTCTACTGGTATCAGGACTTTACTAATATGAAAGGAAATTAAGGGTAAACTAGGAAACAATATATATGTGGAATTAAGCATGTAAGTTTACACCTAGTTGAGAATAAACTCTCTCTGTCTGTGAGGCCTATTTCTGATAGATAAACCCTTCCATCTGGAGAGATTTGGCTTTACTGACTGAGCTGCCCTGTTCTGTGCCCTTGCTTGTCATTGCAGCATGCAGCTGGATGCCCCATTAGAAGTAAAAGAGCTGTTTGACTTCATGAGATCAATCTAGAAAGAGCAGATAGCAAGTCCTGCTGCATTTACCTCCCATTTCAGCAACAATGGCTCTCCACTGGAATGCAGTACATTGGCCATGATCCTAGTTATCTAGCAAAAAGATTAGACATCATAGAAGTCTACCAGAATTAGAACGCACTAAGAATCTGATAATTACTGCTGCACAGATAATTGTCAAAATGCCACAATTTCTTTTCACTAAGTTATAATAAAGTGGCAAACTAAAACAGGTCCCTTATGCTATTTTGTACAGTGTAATTCTAATAAAATTGACAAGAATCATTGAAATGTTAATAGTTGCTAAGTTAAATGTGTCAGCACATAACTTTTTATACCATAATCAAAGCATACACTGAGATGCTGTGTGTTGTTAATACTTCAGTCTAAGAAATAGCAGTGGGTATTGTGGGCCGTCTAGACTGAGGAATAAGTTTGGAGTTCTATGTAACTCACTTTCTTACCTGTTATCATTTGATTCCCTCCTTGCCCAATAATGAATTAATCTCAGTCTTGCCTGTACTTATTGACTGAGCATCTGTAACTTTTTGAAGTAGAGAATTCCAAAGAGTTACAGTTCTCTAGGTAAAGACATTCCTCTGATGTTGAGCCTACAATTACTGGTTGTTACCTTGAGACTATTATCTTTTTACTTCTAGACTCTCAAAATAAGGAACTTTGCTTCTCCATGTTTACCCAGTAAAGCCCTTTTACAGTCGAACTCTCTTGAATCTTTTGTTTTAGTAAGATTATCCATTCTATCTCAGACTTGGCATTGGACAGCTGCCTTGTCTCCAGAATTGGTAACTTTTTATTGCACGTCCTCTAAGACACATCCTTAAATCTGATTTTCTCCCATTTTCCACTGTCTCCAGGTTTATTACTTCAATGATAGAAAATAAATTGAAAAATGAATTTGGAACAATGACAAAGCAGAATGGTTCACTTGGGGGACAACATCTTGCAAGCCACAGAATGGAATCTTATGAGAAAAAACAGAAGGTGGATTCATTAATGTACCATGACATGAACATTACTCAGCTGGGCGCTAGCCCAACAGTATGGGAAAAATCTTCATTACGCTGTCGGAACAGATTATCCATTTTAAGTAAAGATGCAGATGTTGTTGTTGAAGAAATAGTTGAAGATGACAACACCAGTATGTATCATTGTTGACTTATTTCTTCTAGGAACCTAGCTTTATTATAGGATCCAGTTTCTTTAATTTCAAAATACCCATTTCCAATATATAAAAAGTTTCTAAAGGCCATTTCCCAAACTATTATTGACGTTTTGTTTTTCTTGTTGATCTTCAGTTTATGTTGAATAGGAAATAGAAAAAGGAATCATTATAATTGAATGAAAGGAAATGTTTCAATTGCTCCAACTGGAAGTTGACATTTAGTTACTGAATCACATGATACAAAGACTTGAGAATACGAGCACAAGTCTGGATAGATTGCATCTGCACATTTTCAAAGAAACTAGGGAAGAAATACAAAATATAATTTTCTGTTCATATCTTCAAAGTGTGAAGAAGCACTGAACCAAGAATTTAAGTTACATAGTCTAATGTTTTTTTAAAAAAAAAATTAAAACAAACATTGTGGATGCTGGAAGTCTGAAATAAAAAAGATAGAAAATGCTGGAATTACACTAAGTCTATCAGCATCTGTGAAAAGAGAAAGTTTGCATGCATGTTTTGAGTCAGTCTTGTCAGAACTGAAATGTTTAAAATTCTAATAGGTTATATTAGAGAATGAGGATATTAGAGAAGAACAACAGAAGTCTGGTGAGGTTACATGAAAATGGTGAAAGGCAAAGGAGTTGGTGATGGGAAAGGGAAAGAATAGCTGCATCTAGACAGTGTAAATGGCTAAAGCTGAGTCACCAATAGGTGCTCTTCAAAACCAAACCACCTTTTTTAAATGATCTGTAAATGCTAAAATCATTGGCTACAATTTCATCATGCCTACTGGTTAGACAAGGATCCTGTATGGCCTTTAGTGAGGAAGATTTGACAGAATTAAGTACCTGTCAGGTCCTTGGCTTTTCTGCTGCCTGTCCAGAGTAACTAGCCAGTCAGACCAGGAGCTCTCTTTTGCTAGCAGTGACATTAAAGAGTGGTAGCTGTAGCTACTACATCCAGGAAAAGACCAGAATTGTTGAGGACCTAAGCCACAACTGATGAGGTTCACCAGGGTAGAGTTGGTTTTGAACTGATCCTTATTTGGAAATTTGCGTAATCTTCCAGTTTTTATGTAGCATATGCCTACTTTCATTCTAACCAATCATTTAAATTATTACAAAGAAGAGATGACCATTATATTTTTTGATCTATCCTTTCTAAAGGACTATGAAAGTGATTAAATTGTGCAGAATTATTTTTTGTGCTTTAATCATATTGCCATCTGTTCGTTTTGGAGGAGGTATTTTCAGAATTTTCATGTTTTTAGTTGTGTCTGGTACTGTTGATCAAAATGATCCAAAACAACTTCAACCAGTTTCAAAGAGACCGAAAAAGACGACTTATAAGAAAATTGTTTCAGACACCAACCTCAGCTATTGTGCAGGTAGGATTTTGGGCATATGTGTACTCTATCTTCTGTAACCTATTTAAATAAAACAAAGCTTTATGAATTATTGTATTTCCAGGTTTTCAGGGATTGGTTTCGGTTAGTCATGTGATAAGTCCATGCCATTTCTACATTCAAAAGTCTTCAGAGAAAAAGAAAGCTATTGTCTTGGCAGCAGAAGCTGACGATCTCTCTCGTAGTATGGAAGTGTCAAAATCCCCTGCAGCTACTCTGGAACTTGGTAACCATAGTGTTTGCTACAATTTGAAATCTTTTTTTTGAAACCTTGAAAGGTGGCAAGTTAATCTCCTAATCCTATTATTTCATGTTTTACTGTGGCCGTACTGGCAGAAGGACTAAAGCTTACTTGGAACTAGTCATTTTGTCAAGTGCTGTCAAGGGCAGTGATGATCCATGGACTTGAAAGTGTTTCTTCTCTCACTATTGCACTATATACAGATATTGACTATTAATGGAAATTCATAAATATTTAGCTTCTGAGTGGTTGGTGTTAAGCATTTCTCCCAGGACTACAAAAGATTACTCATCAATGATGGTGCACTTTGGAACTGTTAAATTAGAATAAGTGGAGTCAAGTCACTAACCTGATTAGGAAATTGGCTAGCTGGAGGGGTATTGTCATAATGTCCCTACCCCTGAGCCAGAAGGCCCAGGTTGATGCCCCCACCTCCCTTCAAAAGGTGTGTCATAACCTTTCTGAACAGGTTGATTTAGAAAATATATATTGGCTAGCTGAAGATGACAGAATACGGTCATGGAATTGATATGGGATAAGGCTGTTTTTATAGTGTGTATTCTCACCTTAAATATATGCCTCCCAATCTTGAAATTCCCCCAATTTGAGAAAAGATAACTGCCATTTACTTTGTCTATACCCCACATTATTTTATAAATTTTAATAGGTTTGCCTCTCTATTTCTATGCTCGTGAAAAAAGTCCCAACCTTTTATAACTCAAATTTTCCATATCTGGTAACATCCTGGTAAATATTTTTTGAGTCCTCTCCAGATCAATTAGATCAACGGTTTATTTTGTAATCTCCAAAATAGAGCATCCACTGGGGCAAAATGATTGTAATGTGATAGAAATTCACATTAAGGTTGAAAGTCACACTTCAATCATAAGCATCTTAAGTTTAAAGATAGCTGCCCATTGATATGTAGGGCAAGTTTTATGAAGATTGGTTGAGGGATAAGTAGATTGAAAGGTATGGGAGTTAGATGTGCACTGTCAAGCACCTTAAATGATACATAATTTTCACGAAATAAATTCCTATGAGAAACAGAAGTTCTGTGGGAAGCATAAGCAATCTGATCAGTGAAACCTTCCACCCTACCACCTGGAAGGCAGCAGATTCATTGGAATATCTCTACCTGCAAGTTGACACCAAGTCATACACGATCCTGATTTGGGACTATGTCACCTTTCCTCTACTATTGTTGGGCCAAATTCCTAAGCTCTCTCTCCCTAACAGCATTGAGGGTGTATCTACTCCTCAAGGGCTCCAGTAGGCATCTCACCTCTACTTCCTTGAGGACAGTTAGTTCTGGGTAATGTAGAACATAGAACAATACAGCACAGAACAGGCCCTTCGGCCCACGATGTTGTGTCGAACATTTGTCCTAGCTTAAGCACCTATCCATGTACTTATCCAATTGCTGCTTAAAGGTCACCAATGATTCTGATTCTGACTCTGCCACTCCCACAGGCAGCGCATTCCATGCTCCCACCACTCTCTGGGTAAAGAACCTACCCCTGATATCCCCCCTATACCTTCCACCCTTCACCTTAAATTTATGTCCCCTTGTAACACTCTGTTGTACCCGGGGAAAAAGTCTCTGACTGTCTACTCTATCTATTCCCCTGATCATCTTATAAACCTCTATCAAGTCACTCCTCATCCTTCGCCGTTCCAATGAGAAAAGGCCTAGCACTCTCAGCCTATCCTTGTACGACCTGTTCTCCATTCCAGGCAACATCCTGATAAATCTCCTCTGCACCCTTGCCAAAGCTTCCACATCTTTCCTAAAGTGAGGTGACCAGAACTGCACACAGTACTCCAAATGTGGCCTTACCAAGGTCCTGTACAGCTGCAACATCACCTCACGACTCTTGAATTCAATCCCTCTGCTAATGAACGCTAATACACCATAGGCCTTCTTACAAGCTCTATCCACCTTAGTGGCAACTTTCAAAGAGCTATGAACATAGACACCAAGATCCCTCTGCTCCTCCACCTTACTAAGAACCCTACCGTTAACCCTGTATTCCGCACTCTTATTTGTCCTTCCAAAATGGACAACCTCACACTTGACAGGGTTGAACTCCATCTGCCACTCCTCAGCCCAGCTCTGCATCATATTTAAGTCCCTTTGCAGCCGACAACAGCCCTTCTCACTATCCACAACTCCACCGATCTTCGTATCGTCTGCAAATTTCCTGACCCACCCTTCGACTCCCTCTTCCAAGTCATTAATAAAAATTACAAACAGCAGAGGACCCAGAACTGATCCCTGCGGAACTCCACTTGTAACTGGGCTCCAGGCTGAATATTTACCATCTACCACCACTCTCTGACTTCGACCGGTTAGCCAGTTCTCTATCCAACTGGCCAAATTTCCCACTATCCCATGCCTCCTGACTTTCCGCATAAGCCTACCATGGGGAACCTTATCAAATGCCTTACTAAAATCCATGTACACTACATCCACTGCTCTACCCTCATCCACATGCTTGGTCACCTCCTCAAAGAATTCAATAAGACTTGTAAGGCAAGACCTACCCCCCTCAAATCCGTGCTGGCTGTCCCTAATCAAGCAATGTCTTTCCAGATACTCATAAATCCTATCCCTCAGTACCCTTTCCATTACTTTGCCTACCACCAAAGTAAGACTAACTGGCCTGTAATTCCCGGGGTTATCCCTATTCCCTTTTTTGAACAGGGGCACAACATTCGCCACTCTCCAGTCCCCTGGTAGCACCCCCGTTGACAGTGAAGACGAAAAGATCATTGCCAACGGCTCTGCAATTTCCTCTCTTGCTTCCCACATAATCCTAGGATATATCCTGTCAGGCCCGGGGGACTTGTCTATCTTTAAGTTTTTCAAAATGCCCAACACATCTTCCTTTCTAACAAGTATCTCCTCTAGCTTACCAGTCCGTTTCATACTCTCCTCTTCAACAATACGGTCCCTCTCATTTGTAAATACTGAAGAAAAGTACTCATTCAAAACCTCAATACACAGTCGCCCACTACTGTCCTTGATCGGACCTACCCTCGTTCTCGTCACTCTCATGTTTCTCACATACACATAAAAGGCCTTGGGATTATCCTTGATCCTACCCGCCAAAGATTTTTCATGCCCTCTCTTAGTTCTCCTAATCCCTTTCTTCAGCTCCCTCCTGGTTATCCTGTATACCTCCAACGCTCTGTCTGAACCTTGTTTCCTCAACCTTATGTAAGCCTCCTTCTTCCTCTTTACTAGATATTCAACCTCCCTCGTCAACCAAGGTTCCCTCACACGACCATCTCTTTCCTGCCTGACAGGTACATGCATAATAAGGACAAGTTGTATCTGCTCCTTGAAAAAGTTCCACATTTCAATGACATCCTTCCCTGACAGCCTATGCTCCCAACTTATGCTCCTCAGATCCTGTCTTGCAGCATCGTATTTACCCTTCTCCCAATTGTAAAACCTACCCTGTTGCACGCACCTATCTCTCTCCATAACCAAGGTGAAAGTCACAGAATTGTGGTCACCAACACCAAAATGCTCACCCACTAACAAGCCCATCACTTGTCCCAGTTCATTACCGAGTACCAAATCCAATATGGCCTCCCCTCTGGTCGGACAATCTACATACTGAGTTAGAAAAGCTTCCTGGACACACTGCACAAACACCGCCCCATCCAATCTACTTGATCTAAAGAGCTTCCAGTCAATATTTGGGAAGTTGAAATCGCCCATGACTACTACCCTGTGGCTTCTGCACCTTTCCAAAATCTGTTTCCCAATCTGTTTCTCCACATCTCTGCTGCTATTGGGGGGCCTATAGTAAACACCCAACAAGATGACTGCTCCTTTCCTATTTCTGACTTCAACCCATACTACCTCCAAAGGCAGATTCCCCCCTCGAACTGACTTTCTGCAGCCATTATGCCATTTCTAATTAGCAACGCCACACGCCCTCTTTTTTTACCACCCTCCTTAATCTTACTGAAACATACGTAACCAGGAACCTCCAACAACCATTCCTGTCCCTCTTCTATCCACGTTTCCATGATGGCCACAACATCGTAGTCCCAAGTACCAATCCACGCCTTAAGTTCACCCACCTTATTTCTGATACTCCTTGCATTGAAGTATACACACTTGAACCCATCTCTGTGTCCGCAAGTATTCCCTGTCAGTGCTACCTTCTCCACAGCCTCCCTACATTCTTGGACATCCTGAAAAACAGCTAACCTACTTTCTGGACTACAAATCCGGATCCCATCCCCCTGCCAAATCAGTTTAAACCCCCCCAAAGAATGCTAGCAAACCTACCTCCTAGGATATTGGTGCCCTTCTGGTTCAGGTGCAACCCATCCTGCTTGTACAGGTCCCACCTTCCCCAGAATGCAGTCCAATTGTCCAAATACCTGAAGCCCTTCCTCCTACACCATCCTTGCAGCCACGTGTTCAACTGCACTCTCTCCCTATTCCTTACCTCACTGTCACGTGGCACCGGCAACAACCCAGAGATGACGACTCTGTTTGTCCTAGCTTTTAGCTTCCAGCCTAACTCCCTGAGCTCCTAAATGACCTCCCCACCCCTCTTCCTACCTATGTCGTTGGTGCCAATGTGCACCACGACTTCTGGCTGCACATTCTCCCCCTTAAGGATTCTGAAGACACGGTCTGAGACGTCTCGGACTCTGATACCCGGGAGGCAACGAACCAACCGAGAGTCTCTCCCATGTCCACATAAAAGCCTGTCTGTCCCTCTAACTATAGAGTCTCCTATAACTAGCGCTCTCCTCCTCTTCCCCCTTTCCCTTCTGAGCCTCAGAGCCGGACCTCGTGCCAGAGACCCGGTCACTGCAGCTTACCCCTGCTAGGCCGTCCCCCCCAACAGTATCCAAAGCGGTATACTTATTGTTGAGGGGAACGACCACAGGGGATCCCTGCACTGCCTGCTTCCTCCCCTTCCCACCTCTAACTGTTACCCAGCTACCTCTGTTCTCTGGTGTAACTATGTCCCTGTAGCTTCCATCTATCACCCTCTCAGCCTCTCGAAGAATTCTCAGTTCATCCAACTCCAGCTCCAGTTCCCTAATGCGGACTGTGAGGAGCTGGAGCTGGCTGCACTTCCTGCAGATGAAGTCAGCAGGAGCATCGGTGGTCACCCCTACCTCAAACATCCTGCAGGAGGAACATTCCACTGCCTGCGCTGCCATAACTCTACACTTAGTCTCCAAAACAAGAACACCAAGTAGCTTACCTTTTTTTCGGTTAGAGCAGGAGGGAGGGTGGGAGACACTACACGTGTAGTGTCTCGGGTTCCTTCTCCACTCAAATAACAATTACTTACCTTCCCGACTGGCTTTGCGCTCCGACTTCACTTCCGCCCAGCTCCCACCGCTCTCTGCTGCAAAATGTGCGACGGTCTAGCCAGTGTCACCCACAACCTGTGAATGGAACAATAAAAGGTTAATGTTACTTCAAAAGAAATTGCTTATAATCTTGCAAAAAATAGCAGTAAGCTACTGCATTGCTGATTTCTGAAAATTCCACTATATGTTGATCAAGCTGCTAATAAAATAGTGTAAACTATATTTGTGAATAAAAAAGAAAGTGTAGCAGATGTAAGTGTTGGTCACTTAGAATATGAAAGCATACAAATGAAAAGCAAGAATAGGCCGTTCAGCCTGCGCTCTACCATTTTAATAAAACCATGGCTGATCTGATTATAACCTCTAATCCACATTCCTACCTATCCCTGACTGAGCTTTCATCTCCTTGCTTGCCAAAAATCTATCTAGCTTTTCCTTAAAAATATTCAAAGATTCTGTTTCTACTACCTTTTTTCAGAAGGTTCTCCAAAATGCTCAACACGTTTGGGGGTGTTGAGATGTGAGGGAGTTCTCCTTGTCTTTGCCTTAACTGGGTGACACCTTATTTTTAAATAGTGACCCTTTAGTTCTAAATTCTCACACAGAAGGAAATAACCTCTCCACTGTTGCCCTGTCATCCCTCCGGTCTTAAGTTTCAATCCAGGCATCTCTTACTCTCCTATTCTCCAAGAGGTGCAAGCTGAGCCTGTACAACATCTCTTAAGAAAATCCATCTCCATTCCATTTTTTAGCCTGGTAAACCTTCTGTGAACGGCTTCCAGTGTGTTTACATTCATTCTTAAATGGAGACTAATACAATGCAGTCCTCCAGATTTAGTCTCAACAGTGTCCTGTAAAACTGAAGTATAGTGGGCGGCACGGTGGCACAGTGGTTAACACTGCTGCCTCACAGCGCCAGAGGCCCGGGTTCAATTCCCGCCTCAGGCAACTCTGTGTGGAGTTTGCACGTTCTCCCAGTGTCTGCATGGGTTTCCTCGGGTGCTCCGGTTTCCTAAAATGTGCAGGTTAGGTGAATTGGCCAAGTTAAATTGCCCGTAGTGTTAGGTGAAGGGGTAAATGTAGGGGAATGGGTCTGGGTGGGTTGCGCTCCGACGGGTCGGTGTGGACTTGTTGGGCCGAAGGGCTGTTTCCACACTGTAAGTAATCTAATCTAATCTAATCTAATCTAATCTCCTAACTTTTTGTATTTAATTCTTACAGTAAATGATAACAATGTTGGCTTTCCTAATTGCATGTTGTACATACATATTAGCCTAACTTATGAATTGCAAAAAGGCTATCTATATTCCTCTACATCTTGGAGCTCTCCAATCTCTCTCTATTTACATTTTTAATAAATCCTCCTGTCAAAATGAAAATTGACTTTTTCGACATTGCACGCCATTTTCAGGATCTTCGCACACTCTTTTAAACTATACCGTTTTGCAACTGCCTTAAGTCCTTTTCACATCTTTCTTTCCTACTTATCTATCTTATCAGCAAATACAGATAGCGATATGGTTGCACTTTGGCCAAGTCAGTTGTATAAATTGTAACCAGCTGAGGTCCCAACACTACTTTGTGGCACAACACTTGTTACATACAGTCTGTCCTGATATGTGATAGCTCCATTCCAATGCAATCGCACATAAGAAAATTACATTCATAGCAAAGTCATTTAAACCAATGGGACTGGAATCATGTTATAGCCAATACAGGTAAGGAAAGTTCACGTTCTACAAATAATGGTATAAATTCTTCAATCGCATTATAGCCAATTTGTGTTGAAGGAGCGTATGTTATAACAGAATCGACTGTATTGTCATCTTCAGAGAGACTAATTTATGCCTACTGTAATTCTCATTAGCCAGGCAATCTTCTGTCTTTGCTACCCCGTAAGCCATAGGCTTTTATTTTCTGCAATAACCGTTTGATCTGGCACTTTTATTAAATGCCTTCTGGAAATCTAAGTACATTCACCATTCATTTATCCATAGCACATTACTTTCTTAGAACGTCTCCCAATAGATTGGTTTTGTGAAAGGGAAATCATGTTTAACCAATCAGGCAGAGTCAACTTACCTTTCAATTTATCCACATGCCTTGCTATAACTTGTAACATTTTCCCTATGATGTTACTCCAACTGACAAGTAGTTTCCTGTATTCTGTCCCCCTCTTTTTGAATAGAGGAATTACATTTGCTATCTTTCATCCCAACGGGGCATTCCTGACTCTAGGATGTTGTGGAAAGCTAATGTTAAAAATCTCATACCAACTGATATTCTAACAAGTTTTTATTTGAAAGTACAAGCTTTTGGAGCACAGCTCCTCCTTCAGGTAGTGAAGGAGCAAGTTCCAAAAGCTTGTACTTCCAAATAAACCTGTTGGACTATAATCTGGTGTTGTGATTTTTTTAAAAAAACTTTGTCCACCCAAACCAACGTTGGCACCTCCACATCCTGGAAAATTAAAACCAGTGCATCAACTATCTTACTAAGCACTTCTTTTTAAGACCCTTTTGAAGTTTGTCATGGCAAGGATACCTGCAGCTTGAACAATTTATTCAAAACCACACATCTCATGATTGTAATTTTCTTCTGCTTACATTTCCTGATTTTATCATTACTTCTGGGATGTTACTTGTATCTCCTACTTAATATTGATGCAAAATATCTGATCAGTTCATCTACCACTTCTTTATTTGTCATGATTAATTCTCCAGATTTGCTTCCTTATAGGAACAACACTTTGTTGACTCTTTTAAAAGTATTTATAGAAACCCAGGCAACAGTTTTTTTTAAATTTCTATCTAGCTTTCTAATGTATTCTAACACTTCCATTCTTATTAATCCTTAGTTCATATTTGCTGCTGTTAAATTCTGTTCAACTTTGATTTACCACATGCCTTTCTTCAGTTCTATGAATTTTTAAGTTTGATACTATCTTTAACATTTTCTAACTTCACAGATGGTGGTTATTGGGATTTCTTTTCTTGCTTGTTGGAATAGGTCCATTCTGTGTATTCTGAAATTTCCAGTGTATCTCTAAGTTAGTTTGCCAATTTACCTTGGCCAATTCTACTTTCATGCTCTCATAAGTTCCCATATTTAAGTCTAATACATAATTTTGGACTCCCTCCTTTCTCCATTTAAACTAAATGTAATTGTCAATCATTTGTTGATTGAGGCTAATTAGGGGCACCTTCACTGTTAGATTATAATTTAACTGCAGAGAGCGGCGGGAGCTGGGCGGAAGTTCAGGCGGAGCGCAAAGCCGGTCAGGAAGGTAAGTGATTGCTATATAAAGAACTTACCTCGACGCTAACGGTCTTTTCGCAGCAGAGAGCGGCGGGAGCTGGGCAGAAGTTCAGGCGGAGCGCAAAGCCGGTCGGGAAGGTAAGTGATTGCTATTAGAGAGGGTAAGTTCTAAACCCCAGGTCCTACAAAGTAGGGTCTCCCTCCCTCCCTCCCTCCTCCTCTAACCTAAATTAAGAGTCCACAGACTTGCCACAAAAAGAGGGTCTAAGGAAGTTTGGATTGAAGAGTGAGGCTTTAGCTCAGGACTCGTTGACAAGGAGGTTGAGTGAAGTGATTACGCCACAGTTGAAGAGGGTGAAGACATGACTGTCCAGCTGGTTCAGTGCGCTACGTGCTTGATGTGGGAGGTCAATGACTCTGGTGTGTCTGGCTCGTATATGTGTGGAAAGTGTGTGCACATTCAACTATTGACCGAGCATATTGCAGTGCTGATGAAAGAACTCGAGGACCTTAGGCTCATCCGAGAGAACGAGATCTTTCTGGACAAGACCTTCAGCGAGGTTATTACACCAATCATGCCAGAAGAGAGCAGACGATGAGGAAGGCAGAGAGGAGACAGGAGCAAGAGACCCCGGGAGAAGTACCTGTCAGGAACAAGTTGAAGCTTTTGGAAACAGAGACTGATGACACTACCAGTTCGCAAGGCGGCCAGGTCTGTCAATCTAAAGTTGGCATGGAGGCAGAGCGGAAGAGTCGAACATCGCATAGAGCCGTGGTAATAGGGGACTCCATCGTGAGAGGAACTGACCGGGGTTTTTGTGGCAGCAGACGGGATTTAAGGATGGTGTGTTGCCTTCCTGGTGCCAGGGTGAAAGACATCGCGGACAGAGTGCAGGAAATCCTCAAGGACGAGGGTGAAGAGCCAGAAGTGGTGGTACATGTCGGCACAAATGATGTCGGGAAGAAGAGGAACATACTACAGCAGGACTTCGGAGAACTAGGAAGAAGGCTGAAAAGCAGGACGTCCAAGGTGGTTATCTCCGGTTTGCTTCCAGTTCCTCGGGCTGGTGTGGCCAGAAACAGGGTGATAATGGACTTGAACGTGTGGCTGGAGAACTGGTGCAGGAAGCAAGGATTTAAGTTCTTGGATCACTGGGGTATATTTTGTGGTAAGCATAAATTCTACAAGAGAGACGGTTTGCACCTTAATAGGTTAGGGACCAGCATTCTGGCAGGCAGGTTTTCTACTGCAGCTCCGCTACATTTAAACTAAGTAGCAGGGGGGAGGGGACAAACTGGATGTTTAAAAAGGAAATTGAAGGGAAAGTTAGAACAAGAGAAGTCAAGAAAGACAACTATATCAACGAGGCAGAAAACTCGGAAAGGCATCATGCTGTAAGGTTGAGTGAAATAGGGGTTGATGGGAAGGGTGAGAGCAGTAACAAATTAAAAAGCATTAGACAAAAGATGGATGAGCTTGAGGCTCTTTTGGAAATTGGCAAATACGATATTGTGGGGATAACTGAGACGTGGCTTCAAGTGGACAGGGCCTGGGAAATGAATATTCAAGGCTACACGTGCTATCGTAAGGACAGACTGACGGACAGAGGGGGTGGGGTGGCCTTGTTGGTAAGGGAGAATATTCAGTCCCTTGCGCGGGGGGACCTAGAGTCAGGGGATGTAGAGTCAGTGTGGATAGAGCTGCGAAATACTAAGGGTAAAAAGATCCTCTTGGGAGTCATCTACAGGCCCCCAAACAGTAGTCTGGATCTCGGATGTAAGTTGAATCAGGAGCTAAAATTGGCCTGTCGTAAAGATGTTACTACAGTTGTTATGGGGGATTTTAACATGCAGGTAAACTGGGAGAATCAGGATGGTATTGGACCTCAAGAAAGAGACTTTGTGGAGTGCCTCAGAGATGGATTCTTAGAGCAGCTGGTGCTGGAGCCGACCAGGGAGAAGGCAATTCTGGATCTGGTATTGTGTAACGAACCAGAATTGGTCAGAGACTCGAAGTGAAGGAGCCATTGGGATGTTGTGACCATAATACATTAAGCTTCAATCTGCAATTTGAGAGGGAGAGGGTACAGTTGGAAGTGACAGTACTTCTGTTGAATAAAGGAAACTATGGAGCTATGAGGGAGGAGCTGGCTAAAGTTCAATGGTGCAATACCTTAGCAGGGATGACCGTGGAGGAACAATGGCGGATATTTCTGTTTATAATGCAGAAGTTGCAGGATCAGTTCATTCTTAAAAGGAAGAAAGATCCCAGGAGGAGGCATGGGCGGCCGTGGCTGACGAGGGAAGTTAAGAAACATATAAAGTTAAAAGAGAAAAAGTATAACATAGCAAAGATAAGTGGGAAAACTGAGGACTGGGAAGCTTTTAAAGGGCAACATAGGATTACTAAGAAGGAAATACGCAGAGGAAAAATGAGGTACGAAGGTAAATTGGCCAATAATATAAAGGAGGATAGTAAAAGCTTTTTTAGGTATGTGCAAGGCAAAAAAATGGTTAGGACTAAAATTGGGCCCTTGAAGACCGAAAGAGGGGAATATATTACGGGGAACAAAGAAATGGCAGAGGAATTAAATGGGTACTTAAGATCTGTGTTCACTGGGGAAGACACAAGCGATCTCCCTGAGGTAACAGTGGCTGAAGGATCTGAACTTAAGGGAATTTATATTTGCAAGGATTTGGTGTTGCAGAGACTGTTAGGTCTGAAGGTTGATAAGTCTCCGGGGCCTGATGGTCTGCATCCCAGGGTACTGAAGGAGGTGGCTCGGGAAATCGTGGATGCGTTGGTGATTATTTTCCAGAGTTCAATAGATTCGGGGTCGGTTCCTGCGGATTGGAGGGTGGCTAATGTTATACCACTTTTTAAGAAAGGTGGGAGAGAGAAAGCAAGAAATTATAGACCAGATAGTCTGACCTCAGTGGTGGGAAAGATGCTGGAGTCTATTATAAAGGATGAAATTATGGCACATCTGGATAGTAGTAACAGGATAGGACAGAGTCAGCATGGATTTATGAAGGGGAAATCATGCTGGACTAATCTTCTTGAATTTTTTTGAGGATGTAACTCTGAAGATGGACGAGGGAGATCCAGTGGATGTAGTGTACCTGGACTTTCAGAAAGCTTTTGATAAAGTCCCACACAAGAGGTTAGTGAGTAAAATTAGGGTGCATGGTATTGGGGGCAAAGTACTAGATTGGATTGAAAATTGGTTGGTGATAGGAAACAAAGGGTAGTGATAAACAGCTCCATTTTGGAATGGCAGACAGTGACCAGTGGGGTACCGCAGGGATCCGTGCTGGGACCGCAGCTTTTTACAATATATGTTAATGATATAGAAGATGGTATCAGCAATAACATTAGCAAATTTGCTGATGATACAAAGCTGGGTGGCAGGGTGAAATGTGATGAGGATGTTAGGAGATTACAGGGTGACCTGGACAAGTTAGGTGAGTGGGCAGATGCATGGCAAATGCAGCTTAATGTGGATAAATGTATGGTTATCCACTTTGGTGGCAAGAACAGGAAGGCAGATTACTACCTCAATGGAATCAATTTAGGTAAAGGGGCAGTACAGAGAGATCTGGGTGTTCTTGTACACCAGTCAATAAAGGCCAGCATGCAGGTACAGCAGATAGTGAAGAAGGCTAATAGCATGCTGGCATTCATAACAAGAGGAATTGAGTATAGAAGCAAAGAGGTACTTCTGCAGCTGTACAGGGCCCTGGTGAGACCACACCTGGAGTACTGCGTGCAGTTCTGGTCTCCAAATCTGAGGAAAGACATTCTGGCTATTGAGGGAGTGCAGCATAGGTTCACGAGGTCAATTCCTGGAATGGCGGGATTACCTTACACTGAAAGACTGAAGCGACCTGACTTGTATACCCTTGAGTTTAGAAGACTGAGAGGGGATCTGATTGAGACGTATAAGACTATGAAAGTATTGGACACTCTGGCAGCAGGAAACATGTTTCCACTGATGGGTGAATGCCGAACCAGAGGACACAGCTTAAAAACACAGGGTACACCATTTAGGACAGAGATGAGGAGAAACTTCTTCACCCAGAGAGTGGTGGCTGTGTGGAATGTTCTGCCCCAAAGGGCAGTGGAGGCCCAGTCTCTGGATTCATTTAAGAAAGAGTTGGATAGAGCTCTCAAAGATAGTGGAATCAAGGGTTATAGAGATAAGGCAGGAACAGGATACTGATTAGGAATGATCAGCCATGATCATGTTGAATGGTGGTGCAGGCTCGAAGGGCTGAATGGCCTACTCCTTCACCTATCGTCTATTGTCTAACTGTATCTCGTTGGTCAGGTAGGAGCTAAGACAAGCAACATATAATGGGGTTGGCGTAGAGTGAATGCTGACTACGTTAAATAGTCTGTATTTCATGGTAGAATACACAAAAAACCTTTTTAAATAAGGGAGAACCAAGAGGCAAGTTAAGAGTACGGAATTTGAAACATTCTCTTCTTTCACTGATATTAATTATTAGAGAAGTTAGAGATGAAAGCTAATAGGTCATCTTAACCTGTTGTTTTGCATCCAATGGTTTTAAGAGTTAATTGCAAAGATACGATCTTACAAACTTTCCTGTCTTCTGGAACCATCAGAGGGCCTGAAACTCAAATAATGAAGCTCCAAGAGATTTAGGCTTCGTTTGTACATGAAAAAGTTAACATGCAGCTTACAGATATAGAATTAGGAAACCAAAGGAGATGTTGGCTTTTATTGCAAAGGAGCTGGAGCATTGGAACAAGGAAGTCTGGCCATTGTTATACAGAATTTTGTTGAGCCCACACCTGGAAAACCAGAGGCAAATTTGTTTAACGGAGTGGATGTGTGTAGGTTTGTTTGTTTGTTTTTACCTGCCTGCAGATACCTCTTATAAGGGACATAGGAAAAGGGGTCAGTCATTTAGGACAAATGAGGATATTCTTCACTCTGTGATGTAAATCACTGGAATTTCCCTGAGAATTGCGCATGTCCCTTATTTTAATGTGCTTAGGGTTGAGTGATGGATAGATTTTTGGACTTTAGTAGAATTGAGGGATGTGGTGATCTGGTGCGAAACTAGATCTGAAGTCTAAGATCAGCCATTATCTTTATTGAATGATGAACAGGCTTGGAAGGTTGAATAACTTTCTCGTGTTGTAATGTAGTAATTCCATTGGAGCAGAGAGGTTTGAAGGAAAGATTTAATTAGAGGCTTTTAAAAGATGAGTTTTGATTAATAATGGAAAATGCTTCCTGTTCGGAACCTGTTTGGAGCCTGAAATAACTGCACAGAGGCTGGTACCTGTCACCAAGTCACCCTTTATTTACTAGTGCACAGTACACTGACTGGAGCCAACCAGTTTGGAGTCAGTCCTTAACTGAGGGCAATTCTAATCTCTTGGTTATATTGATCAGGCAAGACTCTCCTGATTGGGGTTGTTAACCTGGGTTAGTCAGAACCTCATCAATGAGGTTACCTGGTGCCAATCACTACAGGGTCATCTTAAAATTGCTTTTGAATGAAGAGTGTTGAAGAAACTTGTTAATGTAGAGGATTATTGGGAGTCTGAAATGCTTTGGTACAGAGACCGTTGTGTGGTTCAAAATAAATTAGCTTTAAATCTTCGAAGCAGAAACAAGAGGTGAGTCGGTTGCTTTAGAAAAGCTGATGTGTGCTATGTATTAAATCACCTTTACTTTCAATGTTATTTCACTGTTTCTATAAACAAATATATCTTCCATCTAGCTGTTCTTTCTGGTTCTTATGTGCATTTGTTTTCCTTTACTGCAAACTTGAGCTAGCAAGTTGTAGGGGATAAATGGCCACCACCTCATGTTTCTATTTTTTGTTATGGTCTTAATTCATTTTATTCCTCTCTTTTCATATCTGTAGAGCCAGGAATTTGCCTAATCTCTATCTTCTAATCTAGAATGTGACTCTGGAGTACTGCTTTTCCTGTGTCTCCTAACTCCATTTCTGTTCACATTCCCCAGCCACTCTTTTTTTAAACCAACTCTCCATTCCTCCTCCACTTTTGATACTATTCTTTACCATCTTTTCTTTCTCTTTCAATTTAAACAATGGCTGGATGCTGGTCAGTTAATGTTTGTTTGTTTTAAGGCGAGGGGTGCCATAGAGAAGATGAACAAGTTAATGATAATGGCCTTCCTCACCTGTCTTACGTTATTTCTAATCATTGCTTTTGAGTTGCTTAGTTTCTTTTTCTAAATCTATATTTGTTGAATTTAATTGAAATTTACAGTTTCCTTTTTTCAAATGCAGGTGAAAGAATTATTGTTAATAGCAGCATTTTTCGTGCATGGCGCCGAGGAATTATCACTGAACTGGTGCCACAAGGAAAAATTGATAAAGCTAATAATACTACAAAGTATCAAATAACTGATCTTGCTGCACTCAGAGTGTTCATTTTGGACTTCGGCCATTCAGAAATATTTGTACTCCCAGGGTATTGTAAATTAATGGTTTTTGATAAGTTATAGAATTTTTCTGCCCACAAAGCTATTATTTGAAACTATTAACCCTTTTGATACTAGATATCTTCTTATACTTTACCTGGCTGCTATTTGGATGTGAATCTGACAGCCTGATTGCTTTTAATTATTTTGTTGCGGTGCTACATGTGATCTTTGACAGCATCAAATACACAATTGTCATCCAGTCCTTTTTATTAATAGCATACAGAAATTAGTTAAAAATCACACAACACCAGGTTATAGTCCAACAGGTTTAATTGGAAGCACACTAGCTTTCGGAGTGACGCTCCTTCATCAGGTGATTGTCAATTAACCTGTTGGACTATAACCTGGTGTTGTGTGATTTTTAACTTTGTACACCCCATTCCAACACCGGCATCTCCGAATCATGAATACAGAAATTATGCAGCAAACACAATATATTATTGATTGTTGTGAAATCCAGCATTTTTCATGATGCTCTGACTGAAGTCACCTTATTTAGCACAAAACATGAATCAAACCTGGTGTTTTCTAATCCACATGGATTTGTACTTCACTAATTGGGCTGTCAGAGTCTAGAAATGTACAGCCAAAGTTGTTCTGTTTCTTCCAAGGAAGTATGAGAGGTATATCCTTGTTGTGACCAGTCAATATGAAGAAAAGTGTATGCCCAAGTATCGTTTTAATTTTGGTTATACTCTACTGGTCAGCAAAAGCCAACTTCAAATTATATTAACTTGTGACAGTCTTGGTAGCACATTCACCTCTGAATTATGGGGTCCAGTTTCATCCCACTGCACGTCTTGATTTCAAAATACAACTGGTCTCTTCAGTTCTGAGAGCGCTTGCACTGTTGGAGGTGCTGTCTTTTGGCTTCGGCATTAAACCAGGGCCCTATCTATCTGCTTGGATGGAAGTAAACAAACATACAAACATATATAAATTAGGACTACAAGTAGGCCATTTGACCAGTCTGGCAGCTCCACCATTTAATAAAACTGTGGCTGATCTGATTATGGCAACATCCACATTCCAACTATTCCCAATAACCCTTGACTTTTTTTCGAGACAACAATCTATCTGGTGCCACCTTCTAAGTATTCAATGACCATGCAGCCTTCACTTCAGGGAAGAGATTTCCAAAGAATCATGACACCCTGAGAAAAAAGTCCTTCTCACTTCCATCTTATTTTTAAATTGTGTCCTCGAGGACTTGTTTCTCAGTCAAGGGGAGAGATGCCCTTTCAGCATTCACTCTGTCAAGTCTACTGAAGATCACATCTCATCATCCTCAACGTCAATGAATCGAATTGAATTTATGGTCACATGTACTAAGGCACAGTGAAAAGCTTTGTCTTGTGAGCAATACAGGCAGATCACAGAGTTAAGTAGCATAGATACCTAAATAATAGGTAAACAGCAGCAAAAACAAAAACACAGGTACAGGCGAATGTTGAGTTTGTGAGTCCATTCAGTATTCTAACAACAATAGGGTAGAAACTGTTTCGAAACCATCTGGTGTGTGTGTGTGTGTTCAGGCTTCTACACCTTCTTCCCGATGGCAGAGGTTGTAGAGAAACATTGCCAGGGTGGAATGGATCTTTGAGAATGCTGGCGGTCTTTCCTTGACAGCGGGCCTAGTAGATGGATTATATAGATGGGAGGTTAGCCTTTGTGATTGTCTGGGCCGAGTTGACCACTCTCTGTAACCGTCTCTGATCTTGAATGGTATAGTTGCCGTACCAAGTAGTGATGCATGCAGACAGAATGCTCTTGATGGTGCACTTACAAACGTTGGCAAGGGCATTTGCTGTCATACCAAATTTCCTCAGCTCCCTGAGGAAGAAGAGACTTTGTTGGGCCTTTGTAACTAGTGTGTTCATATGAGTCCAAAAAAGCTTGTAATGGATGATCACTCCCAGGAGCTTGACACTCTCCACTAGTTCCACCTCTGGTATTAATGTGTAGGTTGGCATGAGTAACATCCTGCTGAAAGTCACTAATGAGTTCTTTGGTTTGGCCAGCATTGAGAGCTAGGTTGTTCTCAGTGCATCTTTTTTCCAAGTCTTCCACCTCCCATCTGTGGTCGTTTCGTTGCCATCTGAGGTTCAACAGACTATAGTGGTATCGTCATCAAATTTGTAAATGGCATTAGTCTGGTATTTGGCAATCCAGTCATGGGTATACCCATGAGTATTGTAGGGGGCTGAGTATGCAGCCCTGTGGGGCTCCAGTGTTGAGTGCTAATGAGGATGAGATATTGTCCCCAATCTTCACTGATTGTGGCCTGTGGGTCAGGAAGCTGAGTATCCAGTTGCAGAGAGTGGGGCTTAGAGATCACTAAGTTTAGTAATCAGTCTCAAGGAGATGATAGCGTTGAAGGCTGAACTATAGTCAATGCGTAGAATTCTTACGTTGCTGTTCTTGCTGTCCAGATGTTCTAGGAAGGAGTGAAGGGCAAGTGATATGGCATCTGATGTGGATCTGTTGGTCTGATAGGCAAATTGTGGGTCAAGAGTAGTGGGGAGGCTGGAGTTGATTAATGTCATGACCAGGTAGAAGTGGGTCCTGCAGATGCTGGAGATGAGACAAGATTGGACTGGTGCTGGAAAAGCACAGCAGGTCAGACAGCATCCGAGGAACAGGAAAGTCGACGTTTCGGGCAAAAACCCTTCAGGAAGGGCTTGCACCGATCCAATAATGCCATGGCCAGCCTTTCAAAGCACTTCATGACCACCAAAGTTAGGGCCAGAGGGCGGTAGTCATTGAGACATGCTACATGAGCCTTCTTAGGCATAGGGATGATGTTGGCCCTCTTGAAACAGGCAGGGACAGTGGCCTGCTGCAGGGAGAGGTTCGAGATGTCCGAGAAGACCTCTGCCAGTTGATCTGCGCATTCTCTCAGTGCACGGCCTGGTTCTCCGTCTGATGCCATCGCTTTTCTTGGATTCACAGAATAGAAAACTGACATGACCTCTGATGCAGTGACTGTTGGGGTAGGTTCGTCAGGACTTGTCGGAATAGGTGTTACTCTCTGCCAAATTTCTACTCAAAGTGAGAAGGTGATCTGGGAGGGATGTGTCACCGTATGCTATGTTGCACTGTCTCTTTTTAGAACTTGTGATGTCATTCAGTCCTTGCCATAGTCGCCGAGTGTCTGTCTGGGTCTCTAGTTTGGATCGGTATTGGTTCTTGGCTGTCTTAATGGCTCTGTGAATGTCATACATGGATTCCTTATATTTGAGTGGGTCTCTTGATCTGAAGGCCTCAGGCCTGATTTTTAGTAGTATCTGTACATCCTGATTCATCCAGGGTTTCCTGTTGGGAAACACCCAGATTGACTTCCTTGGTATGCAGTCCTCCACACATTTGCTGATAAAGTCTGTGACGGTGGTGGTGTGCGTCCAAGGTAACTGCGGACTGTTTGAACATGGCCCAATCAGCCGATTCCAGACAGCATCGGAGTTGATCCTCTGCCTCCTCCGACCAGTCCTAGACCTGTATTCGTGAGGGGGTCTCCTCGAGCTTTTGCCTGTAAGTCAGGAGAAGACCGTGGCATTGTGGTCAGAGTTACCAAAGTGAGGGTAGGGGAATGGAGCAATTGATCCTGGCTGCATCTTTTGGACTATTTGTCATACAGTTGCCTCCTTATCCCAGGTATCAATCAAACTAAAGCACATCCTGACTTCTCTGTCCCTCAATTGTGATTTTTTTTCTTCTCTATTTAAGTAACGTGATGGTTTTTATGTTCTACCTTCAAAAAGTGGAAAAACAAAATCCACGTTTTCCCACATTATACTCAATCTGCCACTTGTTTGCCCACTGTCTTAACCTATCTATATCTTTTTGCAGACTCCTTGTGACCTCTCTAAAACTCTGTTTTCAACCTATATTTATGGCATCAACAAATATTGCAAACGCACATTTCATCCCTTCATCCAAGTAACTTGTATAAATTCTAAATAATTGAGGCTCCGACACACTGATATATCATTTTTGTCCTGCCAGCCTGGATATGGCCATTTTCTGTTCAGCCTCTGTTGGCTATTAACCAATCAATTCTTTTATCCATGCTAATATGTTGACTGTTACACAACAATCACACCAAGATCCCACTGCACTATTTCACAGAAGATTTGGGGAATCTTCACCAGTATTTATCCTTCACTCAATATATGGTTATTGTCACATAGTTGTCTGTGGAAACTTCAGTGCAAAGTGATTACAGCATTTCCTACATTACAACTGTGACTAAACTTCAGTAAAATACTTAATTGGCTGTAAAGCACTTTGAAACTTGCTATATAAATACAAGTTTTTTTTGAATAGTTCTAGTTTTTATGCCTTTTTGATTATATAGTTGCAGGCAGAAGAATAACAACAAATACTGAATATTTCCATTCATTACTGGTATTCTTCTATTGTCTCATGCACTACTCGTTCTAACACCAAGTCTGTTGGCAGATTGTTATCGAGTCAGAGTATGAAAACACCCTACGATCCAACCAGTTCACTCTGACCATGTTCTCTAACCTAGTTGCACCTGCTGGTGCTTGGCTCATTTCCTCCAAACCTTTCTTATTCATATACTTATTCAATGTCTTTTAACTGTTGTAACTGTACCTGTACATTACCTGCACCACCACTTTCTCTGACAATTCATTCCTCACATGAACTACTGTTTTTGGAAAAAAAAAGAATTGCCCCTCATGTCCTCACCGTTTTTTAAAAAAAACTTATTCAACTTAACCTCCATCTGCCAATTGATCAAAATCTCTTTGTTATCTTAGATAACCTTCACTAATCACTATACCACCAATTTCAGTATCACTTTGAATTATCTTAAATTTTCAGTGGAGTGTATTATACATGCCCAACTTTAATTAACCAGAGTAGACTATATTTCTATTTCACATTTAGCTTTGCTGAGATCAGAGTTTAAAAAAAATTCTTGGGCATAATGTTTGTATTTATGTAATTATTGGCTTAATTCAAATAGTCAAATTGGAGAATTAGATTCATTACACTTTTCTACATCATTTGATCTCCAAGATTTATTTTTGTCACTTTTGTCACTTGCTTGGTTTTATGTTAAGAATTTTCTTGTTGAGGATTCCGACTTGAGCCTATACAATTTCATTATTCGATTAAATGATATTACATAAGAACTGATTCAATTATAGAGTTGTTAAACTGAAGCAAAATGCTTGAAATACTCAGCATGCTTGACAGCATCTGTGAACTGAATCTGCTGCTCATAAGGTGGCCCTCTCTACATTGGGGAGACATTTCAAAATGGGCGAACATTTGCAGAACATGTCCATTCTGAGCCTGAGCTTCCTGTCACCTGGCATTTTAATCTGCTGCTTCACTTCCCTCTGTCCTGTACTCCACACTGTCCCAGTGAAGCTTATAAAGTTGAGCAATGTCTTTTTTGATTAGGCAGTTTACAGTCTTCTGGGCTCAACATCAAATTCAGCAATTTTTAGATCACTTTTTTTTTATATTCCATTTTGTGTGCTTTGCTGCTTCGAAAAGCAGCTTGTAGATCATTGATTCATTTAGTATGGAAGCAAACCCGTTGGATCAACTTTCCCATATCGAACATACATCCCAATCTCATCTTGTCCCATTTGCCAGTGTTTGGCCACTATCCCTCTAAACCCTCCAATTTATATACCCAACCAGATGCCTCTTAAATGTTATCATTGTACCCACCTGCACTTCTTCCTCTGGCAACTTGAAAAAGTGACCCCTCAGATCCTTTTTAAATCTACCCCTTCTCATCTTAAACCTATGCCTTCTAGTTTTGGATTCTTGAAACCCCCCCCCCCCCCCCCAACCCCCCCTCTTCCGGTGCCTCTTGCTCTCAGCTCCATAACCACTAGATTTAATATATTTATATGCTAAAGTGCTTTGCAGAAATTTTTAACATGTAGTGTTTAACTAAATGTGGAATTTTCTTGACTTCATTATTCATAGAACTGATAACCTTTTGAAGAAGTTGGAGGATGGTGTGGATACATACACATGTGTCAGTGATTTGAACCAGTGTATACGAAAAGTGATCCCTCAAATGAAAGGAGCACTAAATTACATTCCTCCATTAGCAATTAAATGCTCATTGAAGGATATTGTTCCAGCAAATCCAGTAAGTGATTTGTATTGTCATCCAGGTTTTAATAAAATACAAGCAGGTTTTCACAAGAACTTGGCATTATAAGATAAACACACACTGTCTGCATTTTTTTTGATAAATTGGAGTTCTTTATTTTGTTTTCAAAATATGCAAGAGTAAAGGGGAGAGAGCAGGAGAGTGGAGATTATTATTAATGCTCATTTGACAGGTAGTGTACTATAACACTTGTAGAGATTCTGTAACTTAATGCACGTAGGGTGGCACAGTGGTTCAGTGGTTAGCACTGCTGCCTCACAGCGCCAGAGACCTGATTTTCAATTCCAACCTGGGGAGACTGTGTGGAGTTTGTGCACACTCCCTGTGTCTGCGTCGGTTTCCTCTGGGTGCTCAGTTTCCTCCCCCAATCTATAGATGTGAAGGTTAGGTGAATTGGCTGTGCTAAATTGCTCATAGTGTTCACATATGTGTGGGTTAGGTGCATTAGTCAGGGGTAAATGTAGAGTAATGGGAAATGGTTTTGGGTGGGATACTCTTTGGAGGATCAGTGTGGACTTGTTGGGCGGCAGGGCCTGTTTCCACACTGTAGGGATTTAAAGATTCTGAGAACATCTGGAAATATGAGACAATAAGTCACTGCTGTCATTTGTAAAGTATATTTTTATCTACCATTTATCTTTTTAAATACTGTAGCTGCGGCTCCGGCCATTGCACTGTAGATTGCACAAGGAAATGTAGCAGGCATTGGCCATTTGGCTCCTTAAGCCTATTGAAGTATTTGGTAAGATCATGACTGATCTTATTGCAGCTTGAGTTCCATTTTCTTGTTTGGCCCCCATAATCCCTAACTCTCCAGTTGAGCTTGAATCTATCTGACCCAGTCTTTCTTTCTGAAGTCCACTGCTGTGTGGGGATATATTCCTTAGACTAACAACCCTCTGAGAGAAAGTTTCTTTTTATTCAGTCTTAAGTGGGAGCCCCTAATTTTTTAGTTTATTCTCCAGTTTGTCTCTCAAGCAATGAAAAATATTGTGCCAGCATACACCCTTCGGATCCCTCGATCTTGCATCTTTCAACAAAGTCTCCTTAGTTGTCTAAATCATCAGACTACTTAGGGGGTAATTTTCAAAACCACCTTCAGGTTTTTTTAATTTAAAAAAAGCCTTCAAGATGAGGTGTTTATTGACCTTTTTTGGAGTTGATGTTGCCTGGAGGTTCATTTTAAGGGCTGATTGCACAGTGTTATTAATGAGTATTAGTGTACAGCATTTAATGGCTTGAATGAGTTCTCTTTTCTACAAATGACTGAGCATGAACGAATCATTGCTTGTAATTTTTGCGTGCTACAGAAGGGTACATTGGCTTAATGCAGTTGCTGCTGCAGGTTTGAGAGCTCTTGAAATGCAATGGGCAGTGTTCTACGAAAATTTGGCAGGAATTCAACACACGTTCTTGTGGTTTCACATTGTATAAACAAAGTGCTGTGCTACTCCACCTAAAATGAGTCACCACACAGGAGAGAATTGTGGACAACTTCCATCTTTGCTGTCAATATGGATGAAAATGTAGTAAAAGATGTGAAAAGACAAGCAATATTTAGTATTTTAAGTGCATCATGGTCTACAATAAATATACATGGTTCTATTTAAGGCACAAATACCCAAAGGTAGAGGTAAATCAACTGCAGCTAACTAAAGTTTAAAAATTGCATTAGATCCAAGGAAGTAGTTTATAAGAGTGCAAGAAGGTGATAAGTTGAATGATTTTTGCGCAGTTTAGAACCAAGCAGCACTAATAACCTGAAAGAAAATGTGTGTGAATGCAAGCTAGCGAGAGTCAGATAGGTAAAACCTTATTTATATAGTTTTTTTAAAAATTAGCTAGGACAAATATAGGCTCAATATACATGGTGAAAAGAAAACTTTTACTCCAGAAGAGGGAAAAGGCTGATAAACTGAACAATTACTTTGTCTGTCTTCATGGAACTTAATATTAGTAAAGAGATATTGAGAAGTTAACTGGATTGAAAGTTGGTAACTTTTATTGTCCAGTAGATTTACATTCCAGAATGTTAAAGCGATTAGCTGTAAAGATGGTAAATGCATTGTTGGTTATCATTCAAATTCTGTTTATTCTGGAAAAATTCCTGCAGACTAGAAAGTAGCAAATACCCCAGTATTTAAAAAGGGAGAGGTAATGATGAACTAAAGATTATCAGTTATAGGGAAAATCTTAGTATCAATGATAAAGAATCATTGAATTTGCCAGAGTCTGGTTAGGTTAGTGAAAGGAAAATCATGTTTGACAAACTTGTTTGGAAGTTATATGGTTGTTACATCTAACCTAAATAGAGTGGTGTGCCTGGGTTTGGAATATTTGAATTTTATAGAAGGCTTCTGATCAGGTCCCCCACAAGTTTAGTGAACAAAGTTACTGCATAGAACATAGAATAATACAACGCAGAACAAGCCCTTTGACCCTCGATCAATTTGTAGTTATGCCCCCTCGTACAAGCTGACGTTATCATCCGAGGGAAAATGTCTACCCTATCTAATCCTCTGATCATCTTGTATGTCTCTATCAAATCCCCTGTTAGCATCCTCCTTTCCAGTGAGAACAGACCTAAGTGTCTCAGCCTTTCCTCATAAGACCTTCTGTCCAGACCAGATAACATTCTGGTAAATCTCCTCTGCACCTTTTCCAATGCTTCCACATCCTTCCTGAAATATGGCGATCAGAACTGTACACAATATTCCAAGTGTGGCCACACTAACGTTTTGTATAGTTGCAGCATGATATTGCGGCTTCGGAACTCAATCCCTCTGCGGATGAAATCTAGCAATAACAGCACTATCAACCTGGGTGGCAACTTTCAGGGATCTATGTACATGGACTCCAAGATCCCTCTGCACAACCACACTACCAAGAATCTTTCCATTGACCCAGTTCTCTGCCTTCCTGTTATTCTTCCCAAAGTGCATCACCTCACACTTAGCCGCATTGAACTCCCATTTGTCACCCCTCAGCACAATTCTGCAGTTTATCCAAGTCCCTCTGCAACCTGTAACATTCTGCCAAACTGTCCACTCCACCGACTTTAGTGTCATCTGCAAATTTACTAATCCATTCACCTATGCCTGTGTCTAAGTCATTTATAAAAATGACAAACAGCAGTGGTCCCAAAACAGATCCTTGTGGCACACCACTAGTAACCGGACTATAGGCTGAATATTTTCCATCAACCACCACTCGCTAGCTTCAGAAAGCCAGTTCCTAATCCAAACTGCTAAATCACCCTCAATCCCATGCCTCTGCATTTTCTCCAACAGCCTACCATGTGGAATCTTATCAAAAGCTTTACTGAAATCCATGTATACCATGTCAACTGCCCAACCCTCATCTACATGCTTGGTCACCTTCTCAGTGAGGTTTGTGAGACACGACCTGCCCTTGATGAAACCATGTTGACTATCTAAAATCAAATTGCTGCTTGCTAGATGATTATAAATCTTATCTTATATCCTTCCAAAACCTTTCCTATAACAGAAGTAAGGCTCACTGGTCTATAATTACCTTGGTCATTTCTGCTGCCCTTCTTGAACAAGGGTGCAGATTTGCAATCCTCCAGTCCTCTGGTACTAAACCCGTAGACAACGACTTAAATATCAAAGGCTCTGCTATCTCCTCCCTAGCTTCCCAGAGAATCCTCTGATAAATCCCATCCGGCCCAGGGGACTGGTCTACTTTCACTCCTTCTAGAATTGATAACACCTGTTCATAACTAAACTCGATCCTTTCTAATCTAATATATTGTACCTCATTCTTCTCTACAATATTCTCCTTTTTCCTGAGTGAAAACTGATGAGAAATGTTTGTTTAGCACCTCTCTGATCTCCACAGGGTCCACACTCAATTTCCCACTTCTGTCTTTGGCCCTATTCCTACCCATGTCATCCTTTTTTTCCTCACATACCTATAGAAAGCTTTAGGGTTCTCTTTACTCTGTTTGCTAAAGACTGCTCGTGTTCTCTCTTTGCTCTTAACTCTCTCTTTTAAATCCTTCCTAGCTAATCTGTAACTCTCTATCGCTTCATCTGAACCATCTTGCCTCATCAACACATAAGCCGCCTCCTTCTGCTTAACAAGAGATGCAATTTCTGTAGTAAACCACGGTTCCCTTACCTTATCACTTCCTCCCTGCCTGACAGGGACATATCTATCAAGGACATCAATATCTGTTCCTTAAACTCCGCTCCACATTTCCATTGTCTGCATCCCCTGCATTTTGCTACCCCATTCTGTGCATCCTAATTCTTGCCTATTTGCATTATAATTACCCTTGCCCCATCGATAACTCTTGATCTGTGGCATGTACTTATCCCTTTCCATTGCTAAACTAAATGTAACTGAATTATGGTCACTCTCTCCAAAGTGCTCACCTACAACTAAATCAAACACCCTGGCCTGGTTCATTACAAAGCACCAGATCCCGTCTTATCAGCCCTTCGACATACTGTGTCAGGAAACCCTCCTGTACACACTGGACAAAAACTGATCCATCCGACGTACTAGAGTCATAGCAATTCTAGTCGATGTTGGGGGAGTTAAAGTCCCCATAATGACCACCCTGTTCCTTTCACTCCTACCCAGAATAATTTTGCCAATCCTCTCTTCCACCTCCCTAGACCTCTGCGGAGGCCTATTTAAAAAAAATTCCAAGCAGTGTGACCTCTGCTGTTTTTTACCTCAGTAAACAAGTCCTCATCAAAAGTTCTTTCAGCCACCGTTATGTTATCCTTGACTAACTAACAAGGCCTCACCTCCCCCTCTTTTACCACCTTGCTTATGGGTTTGGAATTAATATCATAATATGAATTTGTTGATACAGTTACGAGTGAGTTTTAGAACTCCATTCAGAACTATTTTGATGTCTATTTAGCAACAAGCAGTGATGGGAGACAGCCTGTTGAATTTGACATGGATACTCTTGTCAAAACATGCCTACAGTGAAGGCTTTGATTTTGAAGTTTTTGTTTCTGGAACCCTCGATTTCCCTGCTCCAACCCCATACTCTGGGGGAAACATTTTGCCATCCAAGTTACTCATGAATTATTTTGTGTATTGTCTCAGTTGACACACAAATCTCTCCTGCCATCTCAGTTCTTTATTTTTCTATTAAACAATTTGTAAATGTTTCACTAACTGCTTCTGTGATTTGAATGTTACTTTTCTCCACTAGAGAAGGGTTTGATTATTTTGTTCCTTTTTGAAGGATTTCCATGCTAATTTTTGCTTTTTAGAATAAAGTTAGAAAGATATGCTAACTTGTGATTGTAAGTGTAGTATATCAGATTGTCAGACTTGATTGGATCAGCTTATCTTTTTGCCATTTTGACAGAGTAACAGTTGGAGTGTGGAAGCCAGGAATGAATTTACACGAATTGTAGATAACAAAGCTGTACAGATGATAGTTTTGGGAGAGGATGGCGACAAACTTCTTGTGGACTTGAAAAAACCTCCGATGGACAAGATGGAAAGTGATGTTCCTGTCTCATTACGCGATGCACTTGTCTTCCTTGAATTGGCCAGGTACTTTAAAGAAATGTCTGAATTCCAGGAGGGAATCTAAATGTTCATGTTCTGTAGTCATCTCACATTATGGATTTTGTTTTAGACTTGTTAAGTAAACATGTTAAGGCCTAAATTTATTGCTTTTTCTTTCCTGCCTTCCAATGTCTGAAATCCAAATTTCATTTGAAGTTCATAATCCTTGAAATCTAAGGGGCAGATTTTTCTGTGAACCAGACAAACTGTATTTGACAGAATACAGATTGGAGTGGTGCATGAGAACCCTACATTGTAACAGTGCAACAAATGCCTAGGATTTCTTTTCCTCTGGGCAGTTCCTGTACACCTAGTATCTTCCAAACATTTTCATGAAAATTGGTGACTTTTTGGATAGTTAAGATGAAATTAAATAAAATAGTTGTTCTGAAAAAAGTTAATTATTAAATGCACTGTCTAACTCCTAACTAAGTATTAAACTGACTCCATAATTACCTCCAAAACTCTCAAAATACCCCTCTGCCCAGACCACTCAATCCCAGATCCAGACCTGACAACCTTCGTTTCGGATCCGACCAACATTCCCATCCCCCACAGGACCATACTAGACTCAGTGCAACCCCACCCTTGAAATGCCTTTATGTTTCTGAGGGAGACTTGAGCGGCATCTTGTCTCAGACCTGTGAAGTTGTTCCTTTTATAAATTAAGAGGGTCAGAGTGGCAAACTGAGTGAGATTGTTACTCCTCAAAAGATCTGAACCACAAGTGTATTTTCATTGCCTATGCACATATGGTCTGAAGACTTAGTTTGTAAATTCTGTACTTTTGAATCTATCTTCATTAAATACAGGGCTTGGACTGCTCAACTTCATTTTGTGTAATGCTTTTATAAGCAGCAGGAAAAATATGCTATCTAAAATGCCTCAATCAGCAGATGAAAGTAGAGTTTACTCATTCATTGGACTTTGTTTCCCAACTAGGTGTGTTTTGGGTCAGGCTTGGGAAGTTTGGGCATGTTATATTGGGCAAGTGGATAGTCGACTCTTTTGTGCCATGCCTCAGCTCACCCCCATGGTAAAGAGCATGGGTGGGTGCCAAAATTCACAAAATATATGTAAATAATTTATGGGCTAATTAAAGCTTAACTAGTCGCAATATTACATTGCCCACACTATAACATGGTCAACATGAGCAGTCAGGTTGGAGTGAGAACTGTTTAATCACCAGGAAGAATGGAAGTACTGTCTTTTGGAGGGCGTCTCGTGTCCATCATGGGCACGCAATGAGAAGAGAAACACACACTCCCTTCCTTTTGCACCTGTATGTTCATTAAAATCCATGCCATCCTCCTTGTCCCTGCACTCTGCCTCCCAGTATATGAAAATGAACCCCAGTACAAAGTCCCTGCACTTACCTAGATCTGTAAGATGCTTAAATGAGTCTGCCTGAAGTCCCATCAGCGCCCCTTATGAACTTTAGCGCTGCTGGGACTGCTGACCAATCTGGAGGACAGGACTACCTCCCAATGAGGGGCAGAAATCCTTGCAAGCACTTGTTTTGCCCACCTACAGTGCTCAATGGCTGCAGACCAAGCTTCTAAATAGCCAGTCATATTTTGTCTACATTGTAACACTGTTATGCACAACATCCTGTGCAGCATGTCTCACAAGTGTCTTTGGCTACACTGATATAGTATCCACTTTTTTGTGTATTGTTTCCTGTGCTGCATGTGGTGCCATTTGAATGTGTTCAATATATTTTCATAATTTACTCAAACTTGAGTGAAAAAAATGCATCTATCTTGTGCAGTTTTGATGTGATTTGTCTCTATCTAATAGATCATTGCCAATATCAGGAGTTTTCCAAATCTGATGTCTGGCATTTGCTGAATATTCAAACACTTAATGAATTAGTTGGTGAATGTTCTTTTTTACATTTTTAAATAAACATTTATCTTCCTAGGTTTGTTAGTGAATATTCTATCCCCATGCCAAATCTGGAAGCCAACCAGTTGACTATGCAGTATTGTCCACCTGTCAAGCCACCTTTTTTAAAGGAGATTGAAATTATGGTTACACATGTCAACGATCCATTGGATTTCTACATTCAGTTGGTACTTAAATTTTTAAGCATTTTCCTAAAAGTCTACACCTTAAGGTATAGAAAGACTAATATTTTAAAATGTTTTTGCTAAAATAGTGCAGTAATTCTATATAATGCTGCTTGATTCTCATAGCAAGAAAATTCTTTCTTTTTCAATGCTAGTTTATTTTCATGGTGTCATTCTGAGTGGGAGGTTTTACCCAAGCAAAACAATGCAACATAGTATTACCTGGGTCACTGACTTAGCACTATTGGGGGTGGCCATGAGATATGGTACCTTTTGGATGTATAGGTGGTTCTTCTGTAATGTGATAGTTGTGTTCTTGTACAGCCCTGTATTATAGGAAAATTACAGTCTAGAAACGGTGTTTGAAGTGTTGGTGATGTAATTGTGTTACAGCCAACACGCGTTTTTTAAGTTTGTGCTTTCAAAACAACAGTATCCCCAATTCATCAATCCATTATGGCGAATTTGTGTGAACGAAGCGCATGTTATAGCAGAATAGCCTGTATTTCCAATCCTGCAGTACTTTGTTGTGGGTTTAGTGCATTGATAGAGAACACTCAGACCTGGAGAGGGGAGCTGCTCTGAACACCTGGTACAAACTGAGAGTTTGGCAGTGAATGATTCTTGGAATCTGAAGGTATGTGAAAGGAAATTGATTCAAAAATGTCTTAAGACCAGTAAGAAAAATGCAGATGTGTGTGTGAGAAGAAATGTAGACAAGAAATTGGAGTGGGGTGTAATAATTGCTGTTCAAGTTGGAGAAGAGTTAGAAATTATGTACTTTATGGTGGCAAATTTGATTTCACTATGGGGCACACTATCTCAATATTTTGAAGTAGAAAAAGGATTAAAAGCTTTTCGGAGGCAGGCTCATAACGTGAAATTTAAATATGGTGATGTTAGAGCTATCAAAGGTATCAGGAAAGTGGCATGTTTCACAGTTGAAGACTGCTGGGGTCTGATGAAGGGTAAAGTCCTTCTGATAGTCACAGCTAAGGCTAAAATTTATGTAATATACTGTGCTAATAGATTTAATTTGAGCCATCCCAGAAGATGGTGAAATGGCATAGGTTTAGTACAGGCATCTTACTTTCCCAGTGCATGATTTGCTTTAATTCATATAACCCAGAAAATTGCTTTAAATTTTTGAAAGGTTTCAATCAACAGACTAGAGGTACAAAACATATGGGAACAATTGAAGTTACAGAGTCATAGAGATGTACAGCACGGAAACAGACCCTTTGGTCCAACCCGTCCATGCCGACAAGATATCCCAACCCAATCTAGTCCCACCTGCCAGCACCTGACCCATATCCCTCCAAACCCTTCCTATTCATATTCCCATCCAGATGCCTTTTTAAATGTTGCAATTGTACTAGCCTTCACCACTTCCTCTGGCAGCTGGATAGTTATTTAAAGAATCAGTGTCCTGTGCCTCCACCATTGTTAATGGACCCAAAAAGTGTTAACTGTTATTCAATTAAAGATTAGTGGGCGGCACGGTGGCACAGTGGTTAGCACTGCTGCCTCGCAGCGCCAGAGACCCGGGTTCAATTCCCGCCTCAGGCGACTGACTGTGTGGAGTTTGCACGTTCTCCCCGTGTCTGCGTGGGTTTCCTCCGGGGGCTCCGGTTTCCTCCCACAGTCCAAAGATGTGCAAGTCAGGTGAATTGGCCATGCTAAATTGCCCGTAGTGTTAGGTAAAGGGGTAAATGTAGGGGTATGGATGGGTTACGCTTCGGCGGGTCGGTGTGGACTTGTTGGGCCGAAGGGCCTGTTTCCACACTGTAAGTAATCTGTAAGTAATCTAATTATATGTATTTTGTAATCAACCTGTTAAGATATGTTATTAAATTCCTCTGGAGCAGATGGGACTTGAACTTGGGCCTTACGGCCTGGAGATTGGAACACTACCACTGTGCCACAAGAGCCAAAGTGGGAGATTTTATAGACTGGATTTGATTGACCCCCTAACCTGACCAACTGCATGTTTGCTACCTCAGTTGAGATTAATTAACTGGACACATACCAGCATGAACATGGATCCTTCCAAGTCTGTGGTCTTCAGGTTACACTACGCAACAATATGTGAATTTTATCATTCAAGGAAATGATTTGCCAGGTTTTTCAAGTATTTATGTTTTCCTGCTTCCTGCTGCAGATGGATAGTGTGGATCTTCTCATCCTCACAAGAAATATGTTTGAATTTTATACTGGAAAAGATGTCAGTTTGGAGATCCTGTGCCCATTTGTTGGACAAGCTTGTGCAGCACTCTTTGATGATGGAGGATGGTACAGATGTCAAATTAGTGGTAAGTAAATATGGTAAATATTTGTACTGTTGATTATTGTATCACATCCCCTGTCATATTCAAACTCTGAAGTCAATAGCCTTTTTGTAAAATGGGGTACTTGGCATGCAGTCTTAGTCAAGGTATGGAAAAACATAAGAAATACAGAACTTTATTCTGATCCCCAAGATGATTAAAGCTTGTGCAAGATTGTTTTGGTGATGGTTAATGTTTTGTGTAAGGTTCTTTTAAACTAATCTGCTAAAGTTGTCCATTTTGAATGCAAAGGTTCCTTCATCTTTGATCTGGTAATAATCTACTTATAAAAGTATCAGTGCTACAGACAAAAGCATAGTTTATCATTTTTAGACTAAGTCCGTTGAAGGAACAAGTATCACCTAGTTTGATGTCATTGTCTTTTCCATGATAAAGACAGAGGGGCGCAGAGTACAAGAATAAGGGTGTAATGCTGAAGTTATGTAAGATACGTTTTAGACCTCAAGTGGACTATTGTATGCAGTTCTGGGCACCACACCATAGTAAGGATGTGAATGCACTGGAGAAAGTGGTTGAGGTTTAAAAGAATCCCTGTCCGCCTTCATAAAATGATCAAAAACAAAAGGGCATTGATTTAAAGGGATTTGAAAAAGAAGCAAATGTGATGTGTGAAAAGGATTTTTCTTAGTGTTTTGGGTCTGGAATGCACTGCCTGAACATACAGTGAAGACTAGTTCATTTGAAGCATTCAAGAGGACATTTGGTGATTATTTGAATACACGCAGTATGCAAGGCTATGGAGAAAAGTATCCAGAACAGGTGTTGGCCTGAAATGTACCATTAGAACAATAAGCCTCAAGTGCATCAAAAGGTGCACTTTTGAAATAAAAGCACTATTTATCTGAGACTATTATAAATGTTAGTAAACAAATTATATTTCTGATCTGTCTTTTGCCTCCGATTGCATGTCAAGTGTTCCATTTGAAATGAGATTGTTGATTTCTGGGTTTATTTAGGACTAGGGAAGTGGTAGAGTTTTTACACAGACCTTGTGATTTTTAAAACTGACTTGACCAACCACTAAGCTAGCCTGCTGCTTGCAAATGTTACTTTTTTAAACCCTATTTGTCTTCCTCAAAGACATTCTTTCTTTATTTTTTCTTTTTTTTTGGTGTGGGAAGCTATGGCAAGCCATATCTGTTACTTATTCCCAACTGCCCATTAACTGAGTAGTTCACGAGGCCACTTTAGAGAATAATTAAGTCAGCCACCAGTTTATTTCGGATCTCCAGTTGCGTGCAGTGCAGTTGTTGAGATGTACAGCATGGAAACAGACCCTTCAGTCCAACTTGTCCATGTCGACTAGGTATCCGAAATTAATGTAGTCCCATTTGCCAGCCTCCAAGCCCTTCCTATTCATATACCCATCCAGATGCCTTTTAAAAGCTGTAATCGTATCAGCCTCCACTTTCTCCGGCAGCTGATTCCATATAAATACCATTCTGTGTGGAAAAAGGTGCCCCTTAGGTCCCTTTTAAATTTTTCCCCCCTCACCTTAAATCTATGCCCTCTCTAGTTTTGGATTCCCTTAGCCCAGGGAAATGACTTTGTCTATTTACCTTATCCATTCCCCTCATGATTTTATTAGCCTTTATAAGGTCACCCATTAGCCTTCAATGCTCCAAGGAAAACAGCCCCAGTCTTTGGCTCAAGCCCTCCAACCTTGGCAACATCCTTGAAAATCTTTTCTAAACTTCTCAAGTTTCACAACATCCTTGCTGTTCCAAAAGTGGCCTAACCATTGTCCTGTACAGTTGCAACATGACCTCCCAACTCCTATACACTATGCTCTGAAAAATAAAGGAAAGCATACCAAACACCACCTTCACTGTCCTATCTATCTGCAACTCCATTTTTAAGGGGCTATAAACCTGCACTCCAAGGTCTCTTTGTTCAGCAACACCGCAGGACCTGTGATCAACCTACTTGCCAAGTCTACCTTGCAACAGCTACCAGACTATCCCCTCAGGAAATTTTCGAAGATTTCTTAATAGTGATTTTAATTTTCAAAGAGACCATTTTAAACCATTATATCACAATGTCAAGGCAAAAGTGAACTGAACACTACCTAAGCAATTCCATATAAAAATTTTGACTTTAAAGCAGATTTTAAATTGCACAAAATCGATACCTGTAAAAGCAAACAGTGCAGGGAAAAACTCAGCAATCTGGCAACATTTGTTGAGAGGGAAACAATGTTGTGTGACTTGCAATATTCTGAGGTCATACGGATACTACCAGACCTGCTGAGGGTCTCCACCATTCTTGTATTAATTGCAGGCTTCCAGTATGCACAATTTTACTTTCAGACCTGTAAAAATATTGCTTGATTTTTTTCTTTAGAAAAGTCACTTACTCAGCAGGAAATGTTAGATACCTGTAATTGAATTTGCTGTCAGGATTAAAAAGTGCAAACAATTGAAATGTGTGCTCAATGGCAAAATGTCAGTAGGCACCTGCACACCTTTGCAAACATTTTGAGGTATGAGGAAGTCCAGTCTTTAATGTTTATGGTTGCCACTAGAACAGCTTGAGTTCTATAACAGATACAGTTTTAAGTAGTGTATGAACTGTGCATTGCCTTTAAAAATTTTCCCTGAAACACAGTGACCTAAAATTGGTGCCACTGTTTCCAGTTTGGTGTACATTTGTATTTTACAATTCTGGGAGAAATACATTTTGCTGCTCATTAACTACTCAGGAGTTACATATTTAAGTAAACCATTTTTGGGTTTCAATAGCTGAACAAATTATTAACCAGCCCAGGGATGGATGGTTCAGTCAGCTTGATTAGTGCAGAGAAAAACCATTCAATACTGAAGTCAACATCCTCCTCTTATGATATGGTTTTTGAAAGATACTAACCAAGAATCAGGATATTGCTGCACTACTGTATCATGTGGTATTTTCAAATGTTGTCCCTGCTCATTTATCTATGTAGTGTAATATTTGCCGTGTTTCCTGCATTGCAAAGGGACCACATTTTGTAACCCATTAAGCACCTTGCAATAAGTCAATATTGTTTAAGCATAGAGAGAATGCAAAACTTGCACTCAACTCCCAAGAACAGCAATGCAGGAACAAGCAGATAATCTGAAAACAGCGTAAACATTGGTCAGGACGGCAAGGTTAATTGCCCTGCTCCTCTTCAAATGTAATCTTTCACAACCACAAAGAAGATAGGACTTTGGTTTGAAATCTCATCTAAGATGACAGCACCTTAGTATGTCAATATCCTTTAAAGACATCAGTGGAGCAAGTCAGTTTTTACAGCAGTGATAGTTTGATGATCACTATTGCTGAAACTAACTTCGAAATAAATGTTCAAAATGAATTTAAATTTCACCAGTTGTCCTGGTGGGACTTCTGGATTAACTCCCTTATTTTTATCACAAAATTTCGTCAATGCCGTCATTATTCCAAGATTTGGAACATGTTGCCTCAAAATCACTTTTTTTTTAAAGCTTCTACTGTCATGCTAGACTGCACAAATGGTCAAACTTCAAACCCTCAAGCAAGTATCGTGGCTGCCCATGGCTTGGCATACCTCTGCTACCCTGAGACAGCTGTTGCATCTGTTGTACATGATTAAAGATGCCCAGCTCTTATTTGGTATGCAGCAGTCTCTAAAATAAGTTGTCATGAGTGAAGCAGGCACTTGACTTGCTGCATTCGTGCTTTTTGATCAGATGTGATGGCTCAGCAATATTTGCCACTAAATTGTGTGGAAAACATTTTTGTTTTACAACTTTTATGTGAAACAAATACATCTAATCCCTCTGGAATTCTCCCAAAGCATTTGCCTTGAGAGAACTTTCAAGCATCTCCTTTTTAAATTTACTTTTCTTCATCTGTTTTTAATTAGCTCTATCACTTTTTAACTCTGCTATGGACAGTATTGTGTGTGTGTGTGTGTATTTGAGTAATCTTGAACTGTACGTATTTATAACAGCTGCAGTATGCTATAATATGTCTAAAGTTTATTGAATAGTGGTTTTTGAAATTACCTGATCTTTTTAGTATGTATTCTTTTGAGGTGTTACCTGTTTTGAAACCTTAACTAAATAAGAAAAAAAAATTAAAATCACAAGGGTTGTGTATGTGTTTTAGGCTTACCTGGACATAGAGAAGTTGATGTCAAATACGTTGATTATGGCAACACAGCACGAATACCAGTAACAAATACAAGGAAGTTAAAAGAGGATTTTCTAACTTTACCTATTCAAGTAAGTGTGAACATGGATGTACTCTCAAAGAAGGATCTTCAGAAAGAAAGTTACCAAAATCTATGCCTCAGTGAAACTTAACGGTGCATTTTTGCTCTTGCCTGTATGAGGCGTTTGTAATTCCAGAAGTGAGACTAAAAGCTTTTTATGCATTGATAATCTAGAGGGCTGTCAGAAGAGAGCAGGTGTAAAGGGGACAATTTGAATAGCTCTTCAAGAGGCCAGTATCACTCATGGTACCAAATGGTCGTCCTCAGTCCTGTCCCCTTCTGTACCATATCCAAAGTTTTAGTGAGGATGTTGAAATTTGAAATAAGAAAGAATACTAGAACTGTCAGCAGGACTGATAACATCTGTGAAGAAAGTTAATATTTTTAAATCTATGCGCCTTTATCAGAACTGCAGCAGTCATACAGTTCACAGACACTGCCAGAGCACTGAGACCACAGGAAATAGGGACCAGAAGTAGGCCAATCATCCTCTTGAGCTTGTTTTGCCATTTCAGTAGGATCATGGCTGATCTGAGATTCCATGTTCCCTTTTTTTCTGCCCTTTTGTGGCAACCCTGGATTCCGAAACTGAGAAGAATCTATCTATCTCAGCCTCAAATATATACAAGGACCCTAACCCCACATCTGTGGCAAGGAGTTCCCAAAGTGTCTCACCTCTTGGACTGGAGAAATTTTTTCTCATCTCAATCTTAAATTGACACCCCTTTTTTTTCTGAGATTCCTCCCTCTGGTCCTAGACTCTGTCAGGAGGGAAAAAATCCTCTCTGCATTTACTCTTCCAGAGTGCCTTCAGAATCCAGTGTCTCAATGAGATCACCTCTCATTCTTCCAAATTCCAATGAGTAGAGTTCCAAACTGTTCAACCTTTGCTCATAAGACAATACCTCCTCCATACTGGGGAATCATTCTAGTGAACCTTCTGTGAACTGTCTCCAGTGAAGTAAATATCTTTTCTTAAATAAGGGGACTAAAACTGCTCTCATTTATTTGCAGATGTGGTCTCTCCAACATCTTGTTGCAGTAAAACTTCCTTACACTTGCACACTAGCACCCACAGGGCTTTTGCCCGAAACATCGATTTCGCTGTTCGTTGGATGCTGCCTGAACTGCTGTGCTCTTCCAGCACCATTGATCCAGAATCTGGTTTCCAGCAACTGCAGTCATTGTTTTTACCCCATAATATACTACTGAGTGTTAGCAGTATTTTTGTTTTTATTCCAGATTTTTGGTAATTGACTTCTCTAATTCAACTCCAGTCTGACAACAACATAATCTTTCTATTTTCTTCCAGTAAAATTTAGATTGAAATATACTTTGTCTGCCCAAGTGTTCCAAATGCGTTAATCGGAACTATTTTAAAATCTGAGGCAAAAGTTGGTCAAAGATACACTGCTTAATTCAGAATGGATGCCATCATCTGAGCACCCATCTGATTACACTGGTGCAGCAACAACTCCAATGAAGAGAAATGTAGCTTGCTTATTGGCGATGTCACTGCTGTGCTTCTGGGTGGGGAGGGGATGGAGGGGAAGCAGAGTAAGCTGCTGGTTCTAAGTGGACAGAGGTTGCACAACAAATCAGAAAAAGCATCATTTCCAAAGCATGACAGTTCCTTAATCTCATGCTATGTAAAGCTATCTCTAATGCATGCCTATTGTTAATGCTGTTCTTCATGGAAGACCAAGAAGAACGAAACTATCTGAAGCACTGATACTCTCCATCTTTCACTCTCTTGGATTGCTACGTATTTCACTTCACATTTTGCTGCCTCCATTGAAGCAGTCTGCACCGACTGCTCTGTGTTAACTCCTTTCATTTCCTCATATCTCCAACCTTTTGTTCACCAGCAGTGCTATTTTGTCCTGATTATTCACACCAGGGTTTCACCAGTAACACAGATGTCAGGCAGCCACAGCAGGAGATCCCTGCACTACCTTACATAATCATTTGTGGACATTGTAGATGGTGGCATGTCATAAGGGGAACTGGTGAAGCCTCTGTGTCCTCCGAACGTGCCTCCCCCACATTTCATTTTAAACTTTTCTTTCATCACTAGACATGATTAATTGTTATACATTTTGGAAGTCATTCATTTGTTTCTACTTACCCATGCCAACAAAGGCTAACAGTTGTCCTATTGTTTAATTGTAAATCCAAATAGCCGTGAGCAACCCAAAAAAAATTCAATGCTGCAGAAATTGGAGTATCTCTTGACAGGACACTGGATAGGGCACATTTACAGCTATCTGCTCAGAGTGGTACCCTACATAGTTTAGAGTGTAGGCTTGATGATCTGTGTGTGGAGATATACGAAGTGCTAACGTAGAAACAAAGAAATTGGCATAGGAATGCTCGAGGGATAGTTTGGCAGTTCCCCATGTTTGACTGCTATCTTGGCACCTTGAACTGCTTAACCACAAGCTTGGGACATAATATTGGGAAATTAATTGCTTACTGCAAAGCAAGTTGCCAGTTAGTGAGCATTGCAGGATGCTGTGCAATAATGAAAACTCTGGTGTCAGCTCTCTGAATTTGATCTTGACCCTGGGTCTAGCATCTTCTCTAACTAATCTCTGAAGGGTAGTTTGGGAGTGCTTCATCCAGAGGCTCACTGAGGTTTTACCTAGTATGGTGACGAAATGTCTAAAAATGAACCTTCCAGCTCAGTGAGCAAACCTACATCCAGAACCTCAACCTGAGCTGCAAATCTTCTCAGAACTCGCTAACACCTCCTGGGCATGATATGCTAAAACTGGCCCGAAAATGGGTAACAAATGTCATCTAACAGAGTGCCACCTGTGAACAGCTGTACTTGCTGCATGAATGCCTAAGAAAGCAGGTACTACCTAAATGTCTTAAATACAAACCTCCCCTTAACACCCCACTAGCCAAAAAAATTTCAGAGCAGAGCACAATGATTGCAGAATGCTTAGAGAAATGATTAATGATGCCCACAACAGATTCCGGAAATACAACTGGGAAATTTTGCACCAAAAATCTTTACTCACTCATGCAACTGTCCGTGAATGGACAGACACAATACAACAAGCCATAGATATTAAACAGCGGCAACAACACAGAAAATAAAAAAAACTAGACAAAGTTACAGAAAATAATAACACTGACAACACAGAAGCATTGATTTTAAAAAACTCAAGGATAAAAAACTAGAGAACTGAATCACAGTCCTATTCAAAAAGCTTCAGAAATCTGGAGAAATAAATAAGACCAACTTCCAAAAAATGAAACCAGATGGATCCAACACTCCATGCGTCTACAGATTACCCAAAATTCACAAACCAGGAGTCCCCCTCAGACCCATAGTCTCGCTACTTGGAAACCAACTTAGAGATTGGCCAAGGAGCTACACCAAAGACTAAAACACTTAGTAGAAGGTTCACGCCATTCCATCCACTCTTCCCAGGAATTCCTGAAGACTCAAAGATCCTAAGATAGAGGATGAAGTAATGATGTAACAGCCCTGTTCATGTCAATCAACATCAACCTGGCCAAGGAAACACTGACTACCCTAATAGAAAACCCAAAGACCTATACACCAAACACCACCAACTTCTTCAGCAAGGAAAGTATCGTCAAGCTAGTGGACATATGCCTTACCACCCATTTCACCTTCAACAACGGAAAACCCATGGGATCTCCGATATCAGGATTCTTAGCAGAGACAGTAATGCAGAGATTCCAACAAACAGCTCTGCTAACCAACCAAACCAAACCAAACTTTGGGTCTGCTATGTGGATGACACCTTTGTCATCACTAAACAAAACAAATGAGAGGAAACTTCAAGACCATCAATAATACCCTTACTGGCATAAAATTCACTAAAGAGGAGGAAAACGACAACAAACTGCCATTCCTAGATAGCACAGTAGAGCAAACAGTCAATGGGGAACTTCAAAACAGCGTCTACAGGAACACAACACATACGGACCAAATATTGAACCACAGAAGCAATCATCCCAACATCACAAACGAAGCTGCATCAGAACATTATTTCAATGAGCCAACACACACTGCAGCACAGAGGAACTACTCAGAGCAGAGGAAAATCACCTCTACAGTGTATTCAAAAAGAATGGGTATCCAATGAACACAGTCCGCTGATTTTCTCAGCAACAAACCCGAACAGGCAGACAAAACGCACCCAGAAACCCTAGCCACTCTTCCCTACATCAAAGACATCTCTGAAATGACTGCCAGACTATTCAGACCCTTTGGCATCATAGCAGCCCACAAACCCACCAACACTAAAACAGCAGCTAATTAACTTGAAAGACCCTATACAGACAACAAGCAAAACTAATGTCATTTATGAAATATCGTGCAAGAACTGTAACATACATTACATTGGACAAACAGGCAGAAACTAGCCACTAGGATACATCAACATCAACTAGCCACAAAACGACATGACCCTCTCTCACTAGTATCATTACATACAGATAAGGAAGGACACCAGTTCGACTGGGACAACACATCCATCCTAGGACAAACCAGACACATGCACGAGAATTCTTTGAAACATGGCGTTCCAACCGGAACTCTTATCAACAAACACATTGACTTGGACCCATTTACCACCCCCTGAGAAAAAGAACAGAAAATGACATCACCAACCCAAGCATAGAAAGCAGGAGTCTTTCACTGCTTCCCCTGAGGCCCACTGAAGATGTTATCTAGTATGGTGATGAAATGTCTGAAAATGAACCTTCCAGCTCAGCAAGCAAACCTACATCCAGTACCTCAATCTGAGCTACAAATCTTCTCAAAACTTGCGATAGTTTGGGACTTTGAGAGTCTATGTACAAGCCTGCAAAGGGAATCTAGAACGTTTGATTAGATTAGATTAGATTACTTTACAGTGTGGAAACAGGCCCTTCGGCCCAACAAGTCCACAACGACCCGCCGAAGCGCAAACCACCCATACCCCTACATTTACCCCTTACCTAACACTACGGACAATTTAGCATGGCCAATTCACCTGACCTGCACATCTTTGGAACTGTGGGAGGAAACCGGAGCACCCGGAGGAAACCCACGCAGACACGGGGAGAATGTGCAAACTCCACACAGTCAGTCGCCTGAGGCGGGAATTGAACCCGGGTCTCTGGCGCTGTGAGGCAGCAGTGCTAACCACTGTGCCACCGTGCCGCCCACAAAAGTGGACACACTTCATGTAATAGTATACCTGCTCAGCCACTAGCCTCTCTTGTTCCAAGAGAAACAACCAACTGTTCTAGAGAACACGGAGTAGCTAAATTCTCAATATCTGGACTTTCTCAAGGTTGTCTACTAGAGCCGTTGTCAATGCCCTCACTGGAATTCAGCTTTCCACGACTAAATTGTAGCTGCTTGAGATCCACAGTGTATTTGTTCTTCAGGAGATTCTGTGCTTGATTTTGGGGAGGTACCTTGGGAGATGGGAACCAGGAGGAATTCTGAAAGTAATACCTTGAACAAGACCAGGCAGTTGGCCCACACAGGCTAGTTGGATCTTTTAAAATCTGAAAAGATTTCATGTCTCTTCTAATTGACTTTAATAGTCCATTAGTGCATTAAAGACAGACCCTCTTTCCAACATCTTCAAGAATAAAGTAATGTTATTAACGGAAATGAATCCAGTACAGTCATTCTTTCTAATTTATAAGTTAAAATTTGAGTGTAATGCTTAGTTTTATGTATTGTTGGATGATGTAGTAAATCGAGGCCTGACTGTATTAATTGTACAGTTGAGAACCTATGAGTATTCTGATGTCTTCTCCAATATTCTTTAACAGAGTCAAGAAATAGATTATGTCAAATAAAAACAAAATACTGCAGAAGATGGAAATATAAAATAAATAGAACATCCTGGAGAAACACAGCAATATGTATAGAGAACGAAACAGTTAACATTTTGAGTCCACAATAACTGTTTTGAAATGGACTCTTAGCGTAACTGTTTTTCTCTCCATAAATGTTGCTGGTCATGCCGAGTTTCTCCAGTATTTTCTGTGTTTGTATGAAAAGGATTATCTAGCCGTTCAAATAGTTTGTTGAATTTGCATGTATAAATTTTAAATCAAACAATTCTTGTATATTTTTCACATTTCTCGCATCCTTCCTAGTTTCTTTAAGAGCTGCTACATACTATATTTGTTTTGACTTTGTGGCTGTTTACTTTGGGGCTTGAAGTACTTAGTACAGATAAATATGCTTATGCCTTGTCAATGTCCAGATTCCCTACCTATTTTGTAACAACAGTGAAGTGAGCGATGAGGAAAATATTAGAAATAATATAAGATTGAGAGAACATTGTCACTGATTTTATTCAACATTCTTTTAATAATTCGTAGAACTTTACCAGAAGAGTATTTAATCTTTGAAATGCATTACATTTGTTTGCAATATTGGAATGGCCATTCCCACACCTTTAGTCCTTTCCTTTTAGACTTATATTTCCTTTTGCTCAATTGCTTTTTATAATTCCTTTCGTGTGTGTGGGTGTAATAGTTTCTTACATGCCTTTTGGAGACCCTTTCATCAAATAGCCTGTCAGTGTTTGAGGAGGACAACCCCAGTTTCTCCGATCTATCAATATAATTGAAGACTACCGTCCCTGGAACCATTTTTGTAATTCATCTCTGCACCATCTCTAAAGTTTTCACATTTACCTTGATGTGTGCCATTCGGAAGTGAACACCACACAGGTACTTCAGTTGAGGCTGAATCAATATTTTTACAATTGATCTTCATCATTTCCTTTTGTAGCCTGTACCTTGAATTAGAAAGTCCATGATCCCTTAGTGCTTTTCAGTGATTTTCTTAATCTACGCCTCTTCATCCAACCATAACGATTTGTGTAAATGTAACCCTGCAAATTTTTCTTCCTGCACCTTGGAAAGGATGCACTCTTCTGTTTATGTCTCATGTAATTCTTTTTACCAAAACCTACCACTTCCTCATGTTTCTGTGCACTAAAGTTCATCAGCTATCTAACCTGTTCTACCCCAGTCAGTCTTCCATTTGCAATTACTGTTCTTCTCTCGGTTCCAAATTTTGTTATTTGCATCTTTTGGAAATGTGCCTCATACATCCATGTTTGAGTTATTTAATGTAAATCAGTGAAGCATGGCCCTAGCATCAACCCTTAGGGAACCTCACTGTATAGCTTCCTTCAGTCTGAAAAGCAACTGTTCACCCACTACTGTTTTCTATCACTTTACCAACTTTATAGTCAATGCTGTATTTATTTTGCAGTCCACATGGACCATATCAAGCACATCAATGAAAGTTCTGTTGCCCCAACAAGAAATAACAAAAAGTAGGATTTTTGATGAGCAAAAATGTATAAATCTACAACAGCTAAAATAATTAATTACTCTGTATTTCAGGCTTTACAATGCAGACTGTCGGATGTGGAACCTATCAATAGCACAGAAGGATGGAACGATTGTGCAAAAGAGAGATTTCAATACCTTACATTGAACAAGTGCATGTGGTGTCATATAACTTGTATGTAATGTATTTCATTTATAAATCCTTCTAATTCAATGGTTCATAATCCAACAGTAATTCATATTTATAAGGTATCCAATTGTAATTCCTCGATCAGATTTTAGTTCCTTATTAGACTTGCAATAGAAGTGCTGTTGGGTAGTTGAAATCCCCTATTATCTTATTCTGTTTACACTTCTCTGAAATTTGTCTACATTTCTGTGCTTCTGTCTGTTTCCTATGTTTTTGAGGCCGATACTTATGCTTCAAGCAATGCAATTGTCCTCCTTTATTTTTAAGTTCTAGCCATATGGCCTGAGTTGAGGAGCCTCCTAAGGTACCATCCATCCTTCCTACTGTTGTTGTAATTGACTATTTGATCGATATTTTTGACACTATCTCATTTACACTCCTTGAAGAAGCTGAACATTTGATATGCGCAGCAACCACCTCCTTCCCCTCTATCTTAAGTATATACACCACACTGCATTAGCCTTTCTTCTGTGTTTGACTGCATATGAGGGCATGATGTTTAGGTGACATTTAAATTATTTCTACACTGAGCTGCTGTTTTGGAGGACTGAGCTGGGCCTTCTAGCTGCCTTGCACCCTCTTGCACAATCTTTACACACACCATGTAAAATATACACTGACCCCTGTGTGAAAGACAAAAATACAGGCACCATCATATACATGGTTTGGGTTGGATGTGTATTTTAGAAGATGAGCAAGTATACAGATCAGCTTTTCCCAAATCCACAAGAAATTGCAGGCCCTCAACGACAGTAGGCCCCCCCCAATGACCTACAAGCTGCTTTTAAGAATTGCATGGATTCTTCAGGTATATCAATTATTTTAGCATTGCATTTATCGTTTTAAAAGGTGCATCACTAAAACAGTCTTGGGTTTTAAAGATCAGTAAACATACTTAGTTGTTCTAGGTTTCACTTTGTTATCTGTGGTTAAAATGTTATATGAAATTGTAGACTTATTGTTTATATTTCTTTTCTCCTTCAGATGAATCTTGGGGAGACTCATTGTCAGTTCAGTTATCAGCACCTGATTTGAATGGGACAAAAGCTTGTATAAACAACATTTTAGTTGAAGAAAACCTGGCAAGCTTTACAAAGAAGTAAATATATTTAATGTGCTTCTGTATATTTGACTTTTAAGTGACAGTGTATAGATGTGATTTTATTTTTACACTGATTTGATTTTGAATCTCCAACTGCTTTTATGTTTTACTGGTTACATTTTACAATGTTTTAATGCAAATTAGAATATCTGTTGGCCTTTGTTCTAAATGGAAATTATTTTTGAGGTTTATTTATCTCCTAGATGGGCATTTATTATCTGGGAGCAACTAACTTAGAAACACTAAGGGTGGAATCTTACAGGGATGTGAACAATCTGGGTTCTGGTGAGATGCGTGGCAGAATGGGTGACCAGTGCAGCGAGACCCTTCTCTCAATGTCAGGAGCAGCTCATGCCATTTTTCAAAATCTTTTTCAAAAACGGTATGATGAATTGTTCACTGGGCAGTGGTGAGATGCCACTTGGCAGGCCCCCCCCCCCCCCCAATTAACATTCAACCTCCCTACTCCACCTGCTTTCTACGTTTCTATGTCTGATCCACATACAGGACATTTCTGTTCTTCACTGCTGCACTGGTAATTATCATTGTAATACAGTGGCAAGGATGAGAAGCCAAATGATGAATAGCACACCATCCTTTCTTGTTTTTTTGCCCTGTTGCTGGTTGTTTCCCTCAACAAGAGACGCAGGTTTTACAGGAAATGAATGTGGGTGATGGAGCTGTTACTGTTTGGTGCAGGTAGGAGGTCCCTAAGCAAGAGACTAGGCAGTACGGAGAGAATGCAAGGTTAATGGTGTCAAGGATTGCGATGAGTGAGAGTGATAGAAGGAAAATGCTGCAGGCAGTGGAGAAGGTATTAGAGCACAAGTCTTAATGAATGCTAGGTGCAATATCAGACAGTGAATGAAAGAAATGGTGGCACTTCCACTGGTGGAGTGGTGAAGAATGTTGATCATCTTCCTAAAATGCTGGACATTCCTCGAGATGGCTGAGATTGCTTGAACCAGGGTGGCAGCCTTTGAGGGGAGGAAGTCCTATGTCAGCACCACCACGTATAGCATGAACCTGGCCCCAAAAGAGGAATGCTGATTTCTCCCATACACCATGGCTAGAGCAAATGTCAGCCGCATAGGGCAGCTGCAGACTGACTGATATCCGCTGGGTGGCGAATTGTTTCAGGAATGGTGCATGGTAAGACAAAGTGGAAATCGGAAGTGAGATATGCTAATAGGGGCATGGTAGATAAACAATTAGGCAAAGTTTGGCAAGATATGGCGAGAGGGCTCAATGGGTCTTGCAGTGACAAACCCTGTTTTTAAACAAAAAATTCAGCATAACCCTTTTTAACAACTTCCTGCTGTTTCAAGCCTTGAAAGGCTTTGAGGCTTGTGCTGCTGCTGGATGCTCTCAGATTTGTTAGGAAATTGTGAATAAGGCATAGTGTTTATTTAAGCATGTTCCCAGAACGCAGTTTCTTTGCTATCTTGTATGTTTGGTAGATGTTTTAGAGAAATTCCTATTAGGTCTTGCTGTATTATCATTTGGCTTGTTACATCTCTAATTGGTCATATTGTGAACCTTAGAATTATAATCATTCTGAAATAATGCAATAGTTCCATTCCCATGTGATCCTGCATTATAAGAAAATCATGTAACAACAGCACCATTTAAACTAATGGGGCTAGAATTGCATTTATAATTTTTGATAAGGGATAGCATTACAGCTGTGCTGAGGAGGATATTCCTGGAAATACATCCAGGGAAGTTATTTGGGTGGAACTGAGAAATAAGAAAGGGATGATCACCTTATTGGGATTGTATTATAGACCGCCTAATAGTCAGAGCGAAATTGGGAAACAAACTTGTAAGGAGATTTCGGCTGTCTGTAAGAATAATAGGGTGGTTATGGTAGGGGATTTTAACTTTCCAAACATAGACTGGGACTGCCATAGTGTTAAAGGTTTAGATGGAGAGGAATTTGTTAAGTGTGTACAAGACAATTTTCTGACTCAGTATGTAGATGTACCTACTAGAGAAGGTGCAAAACTTGACCTTCTGTTGGGAAATAAGGCAGGGTAGGTGACTGAGGTGTCAGTGGGGGAGTCCTTTGGGGCCAGCGACCATAATTCTATTAGATTTAAAATAGTGATGGAAAAGAATAGACCAGATCTAAAAGTTGAAGTTCTAAATTGGCGAAAGGCCAATTTTGACTGTATTAGGCAAGAACTTTCAAAAGCTGATTGAGGGCAGATATTTGCAGGTAAAGAGACGGCTGGAAAATGGGAAGCCTTCAGAAATGAGATAACAAGAATCCAGAGAAAGTATATTCCTGTTAGGGTGAAAGGAATGGCTGGTCAGTATAGAGAATGCTGGAAAACTAAAGAAATTGAGGGTTTGGTTAAGATAAAGAAGGAAGCATATGTCAGGTATAGACAGGATAGATCGAGTGAATCCTTAGAAGAGTATAAAGGAAGTAGGAGTATACTTTAAGAGGGAAATCAGGATGGCAAAAAGGGGACATGAGATAGCTTTGGCAAGTGGAATTAAGGAGAATCTAAAGAGTAACTAGAGAGAGAATAGGGCCCCTCAAAGATCAGCAAGGCGACCTTTGTGTGAAGTCGCAGAAAATGAGGGAGATACTAAATGAGTAATTTGCATCAGTATTTACTGTGGAAAAGGACATGGAAGATGTACAATGTAGGGAAATAGATGGTGACATCTTGCAAAATGTCCAGATTACAGAGGAGGAAGTGCTGGATGTCTTGAAACGGGTAAAGGCGGATAAATCCGCAGGACCTAATCAAGTGTACCATAGAACTCTGTGGGAAGCTAGAGAAGTGATTGCTGGGCCTCTTGCTGAGATATTTGTATCATCGATAGTCACAGCTGAGGTGCCAGAAGACTGGAGGTTGGCAAACGTGCCACTGTTTAAGAAGGGTGGTAAGGACAAGCCAGGGAACTATAGACCATTGAGCCTGACGTCTGTGGTGGGCAAGTTGTTGGAGGGAATCCTGAGCTACAGAATGTACATGTATTTGGAAAAGCAAGGACTGATTAGGGATAGTCAACATGGCTTTGTGCATGGGAAATCATGTCTCTCAAACTTGATTGAGTTTTTTGAAGAAGTAACAAACAAGATTGATGAGGGCAGAGTGGTAGATGTGATCTATATGGACTTCAGTAAGGCATTTGACAAGGTTCCCCATGGGAGACGGATTAGCAAGGTTAGATCTCATGGAATACAGGGAGAACTAGCCATTTGGATACAGAATTGGCTCAAAGGTAGAAGACAGAGGATGGTGGTGGAGGGGTGCTTTTCAGACTGGAGGCCTGTGACCAGTGGAGTGCCACAAGGATCGGTGCTGGGTCCTCTACGTTTTGTCATTTACATAAATGATTTTGATGTGAGCATAAGAGGTACAGTTAGTAAGTTTGCAGATGACACCAAAATTGGAGATGTAGTGGACAGTGAAGAGGGTTACCTCAGATTACAACAGGATCTGGACCAAATGGGTCAATGGGCTGAGAAGTGGCAGATGGAGTTTAATTCATATAAATGCGAGGTGCTGCATTTTGGGAAAGCAGATCTTAGCAGGACTTATACACTTAATGGTAAGGCCGTAGGGAGTGTTGCTGAACAGAAACCTTGGAGTGCAGGTTCATAGCTCCTTGAAAGTGGAGATAGGATAGTGAAGAAGATGTTTGGTATGCTTTTCTTTATTGGTCAGAGTATTGAGTACAGAAGTTGGGAAGTCATGTTGCGGCTGTACAGGACATTGGTTAGGCCACTGTTGGAATATTGTATGCAATTCTGGTCTCCTTCGTATCGGAAAGATGTTGTGAAACTTGAAAGGGTTCAGAAAAGATTTACAAGGATGTTGCCAGGGTTGGAGGATCTGAGTTACAGGGAGAGGCTGAACAGGCTGGGGCTGTTTTCTCTGGAGCATCGGAGGCAGAGGGGTGACCTTATAGAGGTTTACAAAATTATGAGGGGCATGGATAGGGTAAATAGGCAAAGTCTTTTCCCTTGGGTCGGGGAGTCCAAAATTAGAGGGCATAGGTTTTAGGGTGAGAGGGGAAAGATGTAAAAGAGATCTAAGGGGCAATTTTTTCACACAGAGGGTGGTACATGTACTGAATGAGCTGCCAGAGGGAGTGGTGGAGGCTGGTACAATTGCAACATTTAAGAGGCATTTGGATGGGTATATGAATAGGAAGGGTTTGGAGGGATATGGGCTGGGTGCTGGCAGGTGGGACTAGATTGAGTTGGGATATCTGGACGGCATGGACAGGTTGGACCGAAGGGTCTCTTTCCATGCTGTACATCTCTATGACTCTTAATACAAGTAAGGAATGTTCTCATTCTATGAACAATTGTCTAAACCCTTAAATTGCATTCTAGCCAACTCGCATTGAAGAAATCGGGTTTATAGCAGAACCAATTGTATCAGTAACGTTACTGCAGTCCCAGAGATGGAAATTCTATGTCTTCATATATTTTTTAAAAAGATTTCTCACCTTTTTCAGTATTTCTTTCTCACCTTTTAAATATTATTTTCAAAGTTATTTCACAGATAATGTAGAGCACAATAACAAAGCTCTGATGACTTCCACCAAACAAATAAATGAAGCTGGAATAATAAGTGTTCATGACAGTGTATCAAATTGCCAACAGCTTGAAGAAATGGACATTTCTGGGACAGTATCAAGTGGAAATGCTTTTGATTATGGTCAGCAAGTGGACGTGAAAGTAACATTTGTGGCTTCTCCCAGCAGTATATTTGTACAGATGTTAATGTCACAGTATCGGCTGAAAGAGTAAGTATTACATCAATCCCTAAAGAAATACCCAGTGTATGGGCCTTAATTGCTTTTGTGCACAATGCCATTTTCTTTCTCTGTTTCTCCACTTGCAACAACTTTTTTGAAGAGCTGAAGTAAGCAAATTGTTCTGGCTCTGTCCTAACCCTAGATGAACAGTTGAAGAATGAAGTTAATAAAGCACAAAATTTCTTAGTGTTGTATTTAACTACTAATGGGTTGAAGGCCTTTAAATGTTTACTGGAAGAGTATTTGCAGTTCTGCACCTTTCAAGTGTCTTGTGTGTGAGTGCATTAGTTTGTCAACTTTTGCACAGGAGACCAGCCATGTGGGATTTTAGTTTACCCTGGTGCTCTCTGGACACTTAAAAGATCTCCGTTTAGGAGCCTAACCAAGGAATCATTGGGCTGAGAATTCATTCACAATATCTAACTTAGTAATTGACCTAATCTTGTGCATCCCCAACACTTGTTCCCATGTGTGCGAAAAGGCTGTATCTCAATCTGTGTATCTTTTATAGTGATTCTTAATGCAGACATAAGATTCACGATATGTACCAAAGAAGGGAATAAGCAGCTTCTGTTCACTTTCATAACATTGGAATTTACTTAATGAAAGCATTTTACCAGATCTATTTATGTATTTTGTATAATGCCTACATTTTTCCTAGTTGTTTAACTGATGACTCAGTATAAATTTTGCAGAAACATTATGCAACAACATGTGCTATTATTAGATTAATAATCGGTTTTAAGATTAAGGGTGGCACGGTGGCTCAGTGGTTAGCACTGCTGTCTAAAGGTGCCAGGGTTCTGGATTCAATTCAACCTTTCGGAGATCTGTGTGAAACTTGCTCATTCTCTGTCTGTGTGGGTTTCCTCCAAATACTCTGGTTTCCTCCCACAGCCCAAAGATGTGCAAATCAGGTGGAATAGCCAGGGAGGTGCAGGCTAGGTGGGTTAGCCATGGGAAATGCACGGTTAGAGGGATAGGGTGGATCTGGGTGGGATGCTCTTCTGAAAGCCAGTGTAGACTCACTGGGCCGAATCACCTGCTTCCACACACTTCCACATTCTTAAAAAAAAATGAACAATTAATTTAGAATTTTAAATGTGAAGTTAGAACTTTAAGTGTAAATTATTCAGGCTGTAAAAGACCAGTCAAAGGAATGCAGAAGTGGTATAATATTCAATAAAACATGTGAAATAAAATGTGTAAAATCAACAGAACAGTAATATTTGTTCCAGTTTGCAGGAAGAAATGAAAGTTGCATATTCATCTTTGGAACATGAAGTTGTTGAATGGGAGGAGAGTATGGACTGCGCATTATTGGCTTTTGAGCACAGAGAGTGGAGAAGAGGGAAAGTCACCAAAGTGATTTCGGATAAGTTTGTGGAGGTAATTTGGTATAATGGATTCTGCCAGTGTACCTGGTAACCACAAGATGTAGGACCAGATGTAAGCCATTCAGCCTCTCCCATCTGCTCCATCATTCAATGAATTCATGACTGATTTGATAACGTTCAACTCCATTCACTTCCTTGCCTTTTGCCCGTAAACTCTACTGATTAAAAATCTATTTTTCTCAGTGTCGAACATACTTTACCAGAGGGCTGTCGAGGCTGGGTTAAGAAAATTCCAAAGATTCACTATCCTTTTGTGGAGAAAATCCTAGTCATCTCTGTCTTAAATGTTTGACCCTTTATTCTGAATTTATGCCCTGTGGTGCTAGACTCTTCCCATAAGGGGATCAACCTTTTTGCATCTACTCCGTCAAGTGCCCTCAGAATCTTGTATGTTTAAATAAGGTCACCTCTCATTCTTAGTTCCAACGAGTACAGACCCAACCTACTGAAACTGTGCTCCAGACAGTCCTTGCATATCTGCTGTCAGACTAGTGAATCTTCTATGCGGTGTCTGTGAAGACAGTACATTTTTTTTAGATAAGGGGCTTAGAGCTAGTCACAGTATTCCAGCTGTGGTCCGATTTAGTACCTTACGCACCTACTATTACGCTACACTCCCTTTTGAAATAAAGGCTGTGATTCCATTTGCTTTCCCATTACTTACTAAACTTGGATGCTAGCTTTTTGGGATTCATGCACAAGGACTCCCAAGTCCCTCTGTTCTGTAGCTTTCTGCAGTTATTCTCCACTAAAGTACTATTCCCCTATTCTTCCTGCCAGAAGGATAACCTTCTCATGCCATATTCCACCTGCCAAACTTCTGCCAATTCTTAACCAATCTGTGTCCTTCTGCGCTCTCTGCCAAGTTCCGATCTATTTTCGTATCATGCAAACTGGCTATGTTACATTCTCTTCCCTCGTCCAAGCTATTACTAGATATTGCAAATAATTGTGCCTCAGCACTGATCCCTGTAGCACTCTATTAATTACAGGTTGCCATTCTGAAAGTGCCACCCCACCATCCCAACTCTGATTTCTATCAGCAAATTCTGTATGCATGCTAATATATTATCTCCAGCATCACTATATGTTTTAATAAAACGTGTGAATTGATGCACAGCTTTCTACATTGGACAATTTGGATAAATAAACATTTCCTTTGCAGATTTCTGGACTGGCCAGAGGTATCTAACCTGTGTAATAGTGAAGCTGTTTCAGTTTCCCATATTTGCCTTTGGGCTAGGAATGAAAGTATTATCAGTTTAAAAATAAACTAATGAATGCAAGAAAAGCTTTTGTTTGGGATGTCATACTTAAGTTCTATTTGTGTGGCTTAGAAAATTGGTTAGTGTTATTAGACCCCTAAGGCTTTGTTTCCAAGACCAAATTTTAGAGCATTAGTTTTCAGTTCTATCAGCAGCATCTATATGCTGCTATGATCAACAAAATTTATGGGGAATGAATTTTTGGAAGAATTGTAGTTTGTGTTTCATGGCTTTTCTACCATTTTAAGCTACATACATAGATTTCAAGGACATATTCTTTTCTCTTTATAAAATGTCTTTGTGCCACTGAAGTACAAATTTGTAGCACAGCATCTGTTGACTCGCTTTCTGGAAACTTCTGAAAATATTGGCAATGTTATTTCTTGAAATTAAATGTTTCTTTACCTACCCAAAACTGTTAAAGCTGAGAAGACATTCCATATGGAGATTGGAATCTTTTAAATTTCAAATTTTCTAAAGCAAATCGCTTGAGGCAAAATATCATTTTGACTCGGCTAAAACCAATTAGAGTCGGACTCCTACAGCAAGGAGACAGGTTGTTTCCTCCATGCTGACCAAAATGCCTGTCCATACTAACCCCATTTCCCTCTACTTAGCCCTTATCCTTTTAAACCTTTCCTATCCATGTGTTTGTCCAAATGCCTTTTTAAATGTTTGTTAATTTACCCGTCTCAACCACTTCCGCTGACAACTCATTCATATGCAGACCACCATTTTTCTTTTTAAAAAGTTGCTCCTCAGGTTTCCTTTTATTCTTCCCCTCTAACCGTAAACTGATGCCCTCTAGTCCTCAATTCCCCAACCCAGGTAAAAATTTAATACTTCTGAAATCACCCAACTGGAGGCAGAAGGGGTACTTATGAATTCTGTATAGTTGAATAAGATTACCAAGTAAAAGTAATGTTTGTGTCAAATGCCAGGCGGGCCACATGTACAAGGCCTGCCCAAGACGAGGGGCCACCACCTACGCACAGATGGCCGGAGGTGGCAACACGAGCCGTGGACCACCTAAGACCAGCAAGGTACCACAAAACAGCACAGCAACGATGTCTGGAGACACCCAGAAGGAAGGGCAGGCTGTAGCGGAGCAGACGGCAGACAGCGGGGAGGTGCAGCAGCCGATCCAAGCTCCTTCAAGACAGACGGAGGAAATGGAAGAGGAGGGATCAAAGGAGGCAGAGGATTGGATTACTGTGAAAAGCAAGAAGAGGAAACCTCCCAAAGCCACCCAGCGAAGGGGGAAGTGACACCTACACAATGAGGATACAGGCAGCTCTTCCGACGGTGAGGACGGCGCAAGGAGGGTCATCACCAGAGGAAGAGACAGAGCGCCGTGGGGAAAAAGGAGGGCAGCACCGCCCAAGCAGGAAAAGACAATCCCTCTGAGGAGACGGGTAAAGGCCTCCCCCCACCCGGTGAGAACCAAGAGGTACCCACCGGCCCACAGCTCCAGGTAACTGGGAGCAGCGGTCCTGTGACAGCCCCGCTGTCAGATGGAGAACTGAACTATGCGGACCCTGGGCCCGACCCGAAGACACCAGAGCGGGGAAATGGCTTCAGCGTGGAGCCGGACAGCTACCTCAGCCCTGGGAGGGTCCAGCGGTTTGCCGTCACCACGTGGATGCACACAGCTACCCCAGAGGGGCAAGACCAGCAGCAAATGGACAGTGTCAACCTTGTAAACTGTTAAAATGGGGTTAAAAATTGCCATCATCAATGTGCGTAGCATCAAATCGGCTACGCGATGTGTTTCTACGATGGCCTTCCTGACCAACGTTAAAGCCGACGTCCTGTTTCTGCAGGAATGTGAGATACCGCACCTCAGCAGCTACAGGAGATGGTCGAGCTTGTGGGCCCATGGGCCGTCAGTTTGGTCGGGGGGCAACGATAGCCGTGCCTCCGGCCTGGGTATCCTGTTGCGAGGAGGCAACTTCACCATCTCCGAGGTTAAGGAGGTGGTGGGCGGGCGCCTCCTCGTCGCCAACGTCATGTACAGGAATGCTCCCCTGAGACTGATTAATGTGTACGCCCCAGTGGGTAAGAGTGAACGGTTGGCCGTCCTGCAGCAGCTTCCACTGTTGCTGGCTACGTCCAGGCCGGTCATTCTGGCCAGAGACTTCAACTGTATCATTGATGCAGATGGACGATCCGGAGGGGGGGGACAGTAAACTGGACACCACGTCCAGAGCCCTGATGGACACGGTAAAAGATGCCAAGCTGCACGACGTCTTCAACACCCCTGCAGACGGAGCGCAGCGTAGATACACCTGGTCACGGGCAGACGGGTCTATCCGCTCAAGGATAGATTACCTGTTTGAGTCCCGAACGCGCTCGGTCAGATCCACCGACGTCAAGCCGGTGTTCTTCTCTGACCACTGCCTCCTGCTGGCCGACTGTCACCTACAGGATGAGCAGCGGGCTGGTAAGGGAACGTGGAAGCTGAACACAAAGCTGTTGACCCTGGGAAACATTGAGGAGCTCAAGAGGGACTACGCAGGTTGGAGAACCGTGAAGCCCCTCTTTGAGTCCCCAGCGGACTGGTGGGAAACAGTAAAAGGGAACATCAAGAGGTTCTTCATCCTCAAAGGTGTTCAGGAGGCGAGAGAGAGGCAGGGAAAACTGTCCCAGCTCCAGGAAAGTATGCAGAACCTGCTCCTGCTGCAGACAATGGGGGTGGATGTCACGGAGGACCTCAAGGAGGTGAAGGGCCAGCAAGCCTCGCTCTTTGCTTCGGAGGCCTCCAAGATAATCTTCCGGTCCAGGGTCCGCTCGGTGGAGCAGGACGAGACGAGCTCACGTTTCTTCTTCCAGAAGGTGCACAAAGAGAGCTCCGTGCTCAGCAGCCTGAAGGAAGAAGATGGCTCGATAACGTCATCTCAGGCTGACGTCATGAGGATCAGTAAATCTTTCTATGCCAGTCTGTATGACGCGAAGCCGACCGACAGCACGGCCTCCCAGTCGTTCCTGTCCTCTATCACGGAGGTCTTAGATGACAGAACACGGGAGAGGCTGGACCAGCCGCTATCTCTGGACGAGCTGACCAAGGCCCTCGAGTCCTTCGAAAAGAATAAAACTCCCGGAAGCGACGGCTTACCGGTCGAGCTCTATTCCGCTCTGTGGGACTTGATTGGCCAGGACCTGCTGGAGGTGTATGTCAGTATGCTTCGGGCAGGTACCATGAGTGAATCCATGAGGAAAGGCATCATCACCCTCATCTACAAGCGGAAGGGGGAGAGGGAGGAACTCAAAAATTGGAGACCAATCTCACTGTTGAATGCGAATTACAAACTTCTGTCAAAGGTAATCGCCAACCGGGTCAGGTCTGCTCTGGGGTCGGTGATTCACTCTGACCAAACCTGTGCTGTGCCGGGCAGGCAGATCGCTGAGAGTCTCGCACTCCTCAGGGATACGATCGCCTACGTGCAGGAAAGGCTTTCTCCTGATCAGCCTGGACCAGGAGAAAGCCTTTGACAGGATATGTTCTCTCTAAAATGGGCTTTGGGGAGGGAATCTGCAATTGGATCAGACTGCTCTACACCAACATTGTCAGTGCAGTCTCAATCAATGGTGGGAATCAGATAGCTTCCCAGTCAGATCTGGAGTCAGGCAGGGCTGCCCTCTCTCTCCTGCCTTGTTTGTGTGCTGCATAGAGCCATTTGCCGAGTCCATCAGGAAGGATGCGAGCCTGAGAGGGGTGACTATTCCTGGCAGCGGGGGCCTGCAGGTTAAGGCCTCCCTGTACATGGATGACGTCGCCGTTTTCTGCTCGGATCCGCTGTCCGTGCGCAGACTCATGCGTATATGTGACCAGTTCGAACGGGCCTCAGGGGCCAAGGTAAACCGAGGCAAGAGTGAGGCCATGCTCTTCGGGAACTGGGCCGACCAATCCTCGATCCCCTTCACCGTCAGGACCGACCACCTGAAGGTGCTGGGTATTTGGTTCGGAGGGTCTGGGGCGTGCACCAAGTCTTGGGAGGAGTGTATCAGCAAAGTGAGGCAGAAACTAGGCAGATGGAAGCTACGGTCGCTCTCCATCGCGGGAAAAAACCTGGTCATCAGGTGTGAGGCACTGTCATTGCTATTATACGTGGCACAGGTCTGGCCTATCCCCAGAACCTGTGCCGCTGCAGTCACCCGGGCCATCTTCCAGTTTATATGGAGGTCAAAGATGGACCGGGTCCGAAGGGACTCGCTGTACAAAGATCTGGGCAATGGGGGAAAAAGTACACCCAATGCCACCCTCACCCTGATGGCCACCTTTGTGTGTGGCTGCATCAAGCTGTGCGTGGATCCCCGGTACGCAAACACCAAGTGTCACTACGTACTGAGGTTCTACCTGTCGCCGGTGTTGTGAAGAATGGGCCTGGCCTAACTCTCTCGAGGAGGCTTGGGAGGAAAAGATTAGGAAATACGGACACCTTGATCAAGAGATAAGGAATTTAACCGGCAGTGGAACCGTAATGTTTTATGGGTTTGTTATGGGCGCCCGAGGAAAGTGGTTTGGAAAGAACTCGAACCTGATGAAGACCCTTGGGATTGAAAAATATAAAACGTTCGCTCGAGTAGTCGGACCGTTCCGTATCACCTGTCCTTTGTGGAGAAGTTTATGAAGAAAAACACCTTTGACCACAAGTCCATCAGGAAGTGGTCAGCACGTAGTGTCCTTGAGACCCTTCGGGAAAAGGAGAGGGCGGATCCTATCGAGCGGTTCCCTGAGCAGACTGTCAAAGCCATTTGGCAGAATGCCTCATCGCCAGAAGTTTCCAACAAGCACCAAGACATGGCTTGGCTGGTGGTGAGAAGGGCTCTGCCTGTGAGATCCTTTATGCACGCCCGGACTCTCAGCCGCACTGCCCGCTGCCCTCGAAGCGGCTGTGGGGGGGATGAGACTGTCACACACCTCCTCCTGGAATGTGCCTATGCAGAGAAAGTCTGGAGAGAAATGCAGTGGTGTTTGTCGAGGTTCGTCCCGAGCAGCGCCGTGACGCGGGACTCCGTGCTCTACGGCCTGTTCCCCGGGACGCACACTGAGACGAATATCAACTGTGCCTGGAGGATCAACTTGGTGAAGGACGCTCTCTGGGTGGTCCGAAACATGCTGATCTTCCAGCTGAAGGAGTTGACCCCGACTGAGTGCTGCAGACTGGCACATTCCAAGGTCCAGGACTACGTGTTGAGGGATGCGCTGAAGCTTGGGGCAGCTGCCGCCAAGGCGCGGTGGGGAAAGACCACTGTGTAAAGTCTGCCTGCCTAACGAAGTACAGGGGGCCCATGCAGTCATTTGGGCTCTGCTGACGCCTCAGCTAATTATATGGGCATATGATCGAAAAATGTACAGACCTGTATAAAAATGATAAGTTCTGATCTCTGTATGTACATGTTTACATATGTATGGCATGACCAACTGTACAGACCATCAAATTATTTTATGAATAAAGTATATTTTTGAAATAAAAAAAAAATTGTGTCAAATGCCAAGCAATGCCTAAGTGTACAAAAAGCTATGAAGGCCAGTGGCCTTCATATGTTTATTTCATATATCTACTTTTATCATGTTGAGGAATTAAATTGTTTAAACTGTAACTGTATGATTCTTTAAATTTAGATGCTTCCAGTTTTGTTTTCCCTATAGGTATGTGAGCTATAATGAAGAAATTTAGATGTCTCCCCTTTTGGACGCTATATAACTTTCTTTTTTGGAATTTCTTATATGGTGCCTGTTTAGTCTATTTAGGAATGCAGTTTTAATTATTTCCTCCATTTGATTTAAATTGAAGATACTTCTAATGATAATGAGATATTCCACTAATTGGAGGAACACATTCCATCTAAGTAATGTGATCTCATGCCAACATTACTTCTAAAGGTTTGCCACCTGAAGACACTAATATTGGAGGGAGAGCATTGTGTTTAAAAAAAAAACACCCAAGTTGGCTGGGTGCCTATGCATGGTATGTGGAATACACCTTTATCCCTTGTTACTTTATATTAAAAAACGTTTCTCATCTTCAACTTTTGTCTAGGCTGCAGCAAACATTAAAAACTAAATTACCATCCCAAAATAGGCTATGGGTAGATTTTTATATTTGACGTTTGTTTTACAGATTTTAATGACATTGTGTGGTTGTGTAGAATGTACTGTACTGAAATAGTTGTTTTTGCAGGTATTCTGCTATGACTTCGGAAACAAAGAAACAGTAAGCATCAGTATGATAAGACAGCTAAAAGAAGAGTTCCGATTTGAACCTCTGGCTCTTGAATGCTCCTTGTCGCATATTAGGTAACTTTTAAATCCTCTAGTTTGTCAATTTGGGTGAATATTAAAAGTTACATTTTTCTTTCATAACATGAATTGCATCTTCTGGGTAATAACATGTCTCAAGTGCTTAACAGGAGCATTGATTTTTGTAAAATAAAAAGCAAAATGACACCTGTCCATATCAGGAGGTATCAGATTAGATGACCAGAAGCTTGATCAAAGAAGTAGGTCCTTATGGAGTCTCTTAAAGGAGAGCAGCAAGATGGAGCAGCAGAGAGTGTTTTTGAAGGGTGTTCCAGTTCTTAGGACCTAGACAGATGAAAGCACACCAAAGATAGTGTTTCAAATTAGGGATGCATGTGGTAGAATAGGAGTACTGCAGATACACACATGCCAGTTTGTATCAGAAGTAGACTATCTGTCAATTTGAGCCTGCTACATCATGAAAGAGTCATAGAGATGTACAGCACAGAAGCAGACCCTTCGATCAAACTTGACCATGCTGACCAGATATCCTAATCTAATCTGGTCCCATTTGCCAGCATTTGAAACCTCTTAAGCCCTTCCTACTCATATATTCATCCAGATGCTTTTTAAATGCTATAATTGTGCCAGCCTCCACCACTTCCTGTGGGAGTTCATTCTATACGCCCTGTGCGTGAAAAAGTTGCCCCTAGGATCCCTTTTTATATCTTTCCCCTCTCACCCTAAACTGATGCTCTATAGTTCTGGACTCCCCCACCGCAGGGAAAGGACCTTGTCTATTTATCCTATCCATGCCCCTCATGATTTTATAAGCCTCCTATGAGGTCACCCCTCAGCCTTTAATGCTCCAGGGAAAACAGCTCCAGCCTATAGCTCGAACCCTCCAACCTTGGCAACGTCCTTGTAAATCTTTACTGAACCTTTTCAAGTTTCACAACATCGTTGCTATAGGAGGGAGACTAGAATTGCAAGCATTATTCCAAAAGTGTCCTAACAAATGCCAGGAATGTTAAATGTCTTCAAGGCAGAGATTGCTAAGTTCTTGATCTCACAAGGAATTAAGGGCTATGGGGAGACTGCAGGTAAGTGGAGTTGAAATGTCATGATTACATGGCGGAGTGGACTCGATGGGCCAAATGGCCTTACACCCACTCCTATGTCTTATGGTCTTATGTTCAGCTGCCAACATGAACTCCCAACTCCTATACTCAATGCTCTGAATAATAAAGGAAAGCATACCAAACACAACCTTCACTATCCTCTCTATCTGTGACTCTCCTATCAAGGAGCTGTGAACCTGCACTCCAAGGTCTCTTTGTTCAGCAACACTCCCCAGGACCTTACCATAATCTGTATAAGTCCTGCTAAGATTTGCTTTCCCAAAATGCAGCACTTCGCATTTATCTGAATTAAACTCCATCTGCCACTCCTCAGCCCATTGGCCCATCAGATCAAGATCCTGTTGTACTCTGAGATAACCTTCTTGGTAGTCCACTACACCTCCAAGTTTGGTGTCATCTGCAAACTCACTCACTATATATCTTGTGCTTATATAAATGACGAAAGGTAGTGGACCCTGCACTGATCCTTGTGGCACTCCACTGGTCACCGGTTTCCAGTCTGAAAATCAACACTCCACGACCACCCTCTGTCTTCTACCAGTGAGTGAGTTCTGTATCCAAATGATTAGTTCTCTCTGCATTCTATGAGATCTAACCTTGCTAACCAGTCTCCCATGAGAAACTTTGTCAAATGTCCTACTGAAGTCCATATAGCTCACGTCCACCTTCTGCACTCATCAATCCTCATTGTTACTTCAAAAAACTCAATCAAGAAATTTGAATTCAATAAAAAAAAATCTGGAATTAGAAGTCTAATGATGAGCATGAAACCATTGTCGATTTGTAGGAAAATCCAATCTGGTTCACTGATATCCTTTAGAGAAGGAAGTCTGCCATCCTTCCCTGGCCTACATGTGACTCCAGACTGACCGCAATGTGGTTAACTCTTAACTGCCCTTGGGAAGTTATGGATGAGAAATGAATGCTGGCCTAGCTAATGAGATCCATGCTGTGAATGAACGGCAAAAAAAAATTGCTACTTGTGCAAGTGGGTGTGCTATTATTCTTATTTATCTAAAGCAAGCTTGCTACAAATCATTAAGTGAAAATAATGTGGATGATTTTGTTTTAGACCAGCTGGAGGGAGTTTAAATTGGACAGCAACATCATGTGACTTTCTGGAAGAAGTTCTGATTGGACGTTCAGTACTTATCAACGTTGAGGTCTGTTCATCCATAAAAATAGGCTCACAATTAAAATTCAAATGTTTTGAAACTTGATCGATGACATTTTACCAAAAGGAAACTGGAGCATTAGTTGTTTCTCTCATACTTAAAGCACTATTGCAAATTGCATTGATAGGTCACTATATGTGAAAGTGGTTGCTTTTACTTGTCCTGCCTCCTAAGTCTGAGATCTCCAACCTTTGGGAGATACGGACTAGCTTGTCATGATGCAGTTAATCTGCGAGTCATGTTTGATGAAGGGTAAATCTATAGTATAGCTTTCTGTATAACTGTAAAGCAAAGTTCTTATCCTGAAAGTTATACTGCAATTGCATCCTAATTTCACAGAATCCCTATTGTGTGGAAATAGGCCATTCAGCCCAACAAGTCCATACTGATCCTCCGAAGAGTAACCCACCCATTCCCCTAGCTTATTACTCTACATTTCCTCTGACTAATGCACCTAACCTACACATCCCTGAACACTATGGGCAATTTAGCATGGCCAAATCTCACCTAACCTGCACATCTTCGGACTGTGGGTGGAAACCAGAGGAAACACATGCAGACGTATGGAGAATGTGCAAATACCCACAGACAGTTGCCTGAGGCTGGAATCGAATCTAGCTCCCTGGCGTTTTGAGACGGCAGTGCTAACCGCTGACCCACTGTGCTGCCGGTGTGATTTTTCACGTTGGGTGCTATTGTGTTTCTTAGTTTGCCCCCACCCCAAAATTCTACCTTCACTTCATGGTCTCCTTCTGTTTACTTCCTGTTCTCCCCATATTTTCATACTGCTCCTTTGTTATTTCCTTAATGTTTCACTATGCGTCTGGGTAATGAAAGAAAGCAGCTTTAAGTGCGTTAGCAGACTAAAGATATCCAATCTTCAATGTGAAAAACTTCTGGTGCAGGAATAGCAGCAATCTTCAACGAGCTCTTTATGGGCATGTGACAATTGCTTGCTCTTGGGTGGGCTATCTACAGCTGCTATGCCCAATGAAGTTTGCTTTGGTGTGTGTGAAGTAAGCATCTTAACTGTTTGGGAATAATTTTAGCTAATCTGAGCTTTGTCACCAAGAGTGCATTTGATTTGGAGTATTTCTAAACTGCAAATATTTCTGAACTTATTTAGTTGACGTGCTTCAATTGTATCCCTGAGAGAGGATCTGACTGGAAAAAGAATATTTTTGGGAGTTGTAGTGTCTTAGTCTGCCAAAAGTGGTGAAGACAACACTGTCTGAAATTTCTGTTATAAAAACTCCCTAAAAGTAGTTAATCATCTGATAGTTGATAGGATCAAAGGGTGAAGCAGCTTATGACTGAATTTTGTCCTGTGCATTGGACACCCAGGTATATTAGAAACATTTTTTTTGAAAGCTGCGGTTTGTTTGGCCTTTTTGAAGTTTTTTGCTTATTCTAGTCGAGCCGGTTTAGACATTTGTGTTGACAAAAGCTGACTCCATTCCTTTTGATCCTCATGTTGGGAATCTTGCTAATGTAATATTGCTGGATAGCTAATCTTGAACTTGCTTTAGTCTTGTCAATCTGCAAATTCTCTGAAGTTGGTTTTGTAAATAGAACCTACCACTTCAACAATTCTAAAGAACCCTTTTATTTAAACTTTGTATTCTTTTTTGCAAATCTGCAGGAATCGTCATCCAAATCACCTGTACCAGTGAAACTCTATGCTAAGGATGAAATTGAACAATTTGTCAACATAGCACAGTACTTGGTCAAGAAAGGTTTGGCCTTACCTCAGAAAATGTAACTAATTTTATTTTGAGTTAATGGTAATATTGAATTTTACCAGAATAATTCACTTTGAGCAGAAAGCATTATTGATTGTTGTAAAAACCTGTCTGGTTCACTGATGTTCTTTGGGAAGGAAATCTGCCTTCCTTGCCTGGTCTGGCGTACGTGACTCCAGATCCACAGCCCTCCGGGCAATTAAGGTTGAGCAGTAAATACTGTCCAAATGAACAATGCCCACATCCTGTGAACAAATCGAAAAACAGTTAGGGTGTAACTTGCAAGTGATGGTGTTCCTACATACATGCTGCCCCTGCCAATTTTATTTTAGATGGTAAAGATTGCAAGAGGTACTGTTAATGTTCAATGATGATTTTGGGATTGGGGATGTTGTGATCACAGTTAGCTAATATCATAAGTAGTTGACAACTTGTACAAATTGAGTTTGTTAACCAGGTTAAATATGATACAATTATGTACTTTATTTCTCTCGTTAATGAGAGATGTTTATTAGTTCTGAAGCTGTTTAATAGAATTGCAGAGCAGAGGTAATGGTTTTGAAGTAGTATAGTTTCTGTCCCATGTCATGCAGACTTCGGATGTTTTGAAAAAAATGTCTTTCTCCTTTCCTTGGGTTGATGGAGAGGAACACCTGATCTTCTCCCAAGAAGGTGATGGCATTTTCTTTTGAATTTTTACTTGTCCCCCTCTTTTTCTCTCTGCTGTCGATATACCTTCTTTCTATTTTGGGAGCCAGCAGTCTATAATGGGACAATTACCTGTCTAAACCCTCTTGGTAAAATAACTGGGGGCAGTTACTCATGCCAGGATGACTGTTGTCCTCTTACCCACCTCCATTTTTTGGTTTTGAAGGTTAGTTTCTATTCCTTCTAAAACCAAAAACCTCTTGCTTTCAAAGCATTAAATTCATAATAGAATGGTGTGGTGTAAGAGAGATGTTTTGTTCATGTAGGCTAATTACTGCTGTAACACCGTTGAATGAAGACTTACACCAGAAATACTAATTATGGAATATCAAGTGAACACTTTTAAGAGGGCCCATTTCCAACTCTACTGAGTTGTTGCAGTATATCCAGTACACTCCTGACACTGCATTGGTCATGAAGGAAGTGGATGTCAAGGGTGGTGGATGGGATGCCAATCAAGTGGCTGCTTTGTCCTGGATAGTGTCAACCTTGTTGAATGTTGTTGGAGTTGCACTTATCCAGGCAAATGAGGTGTATTCCATAATGATTCTGACATGTGCTGTGTAGATGGTGGACTGCAATTGTGAAATCGTAAGGAGAGTTATTCACTGCAGGATTCCTAAATTCTGATCTGCTCTTATAAGTACAATATCAAGTGGCTAGTCCAATTCACTTTCTGGTTAATGGTAACCCTCAGGATGTTCATAGTGGGGGTCTCTGATTTGAATGTCAAGGGTGAATTGAATTTTCTGTTGGTGATTGTCATTGCCTGATTGTGTTGTGACTGTCAACTGATATGTCCAGCCAAGCCTATTTGTTGTCCAGGTATTTGCATTTGGTCATGGCCATTCAGTATCTGCAGAGTTGCAAATGATACTGAACATTGTGCAGTTGTCCCCACTTCTGGTCTTGAGATTGTGGGAAGGCCATTGAAGAATCTGAAGATAGTTAGTCCTATGCACTGCCCTGGGACTCTCCTGTTGTGATGCTCTGTGACTGAGATGGTTGGCCTCTCACAACTGCAGCCATAACCATTGTTCTGTTGTGGTAGGTATGACTACTGTAGCATGACTCGGAATCAGAAAGCTCAACGCATGAGCCCAGTTTTTTAGGGATCCTTGATGTTGCCAGTCCAGTGCTGCCTTTACGTCAAGGGCAATAATTCCTGCTCCCCTGGTAATTGGCTAGATTGAATGTATCCTGCTCTTTCAGTCACACTCTTGACTTGTGTATTGTAGATGGTAGGAAGGGTTTGGATAGTCAAGTGAGTTACAAGTTGTATTCCTAGCTGCTGATTTGCTCTTATAGCTACTTTATTTATGAGGCTAGACCAGTTCAGTTTCTGGTCAGTGGTAACTCCAGGATGTTGATAGTAGGGGATTCAGTGATGGTAATACCATTGAATGTTGTGGGATGATGGTTAGATTGTATCTCATTGGAGTTTGATTTGATTCCCTATGGTATGGAAACGGGCCCTTTGGCCCAATAAGTCCACACCGACTCCCTACCGAGACCCATTCCCCTATATCTACCCTGACTAATGCACCTAACACTATGGGCAATTTAACATGGCTAATTCACCTAACCTGCACATCTTTGGATTGTGGGAGGAAACTGGAGCACCTGAAGGAATGTCATTGCTGTTGCATGACATTTATGTGGTGCGGATGTTACTTGCCATTTGCCAGCCTAAACCTGGATATTGCCTAGGTCTTGTTGCATTTGGACCTGGAATGCCTCCGTATCTGAGTTGCAAATGGTGCTGAACATTGTGCAGCTACTCCCTAGTTCTCGTCTTTAATGGAGGACAAGTCATTGAAGCAACTGAGAATGGTTGGGCCTAGAACACTACCTTGAGGAGCCCCTGGAGATGATTTGACTGACCTCCAATAACAGGGTGGGGCATGATTGAGCTATGAAGGGTATTGACAGAAAGAAACCTTCCCCTTGGTGGAGGGATGAGTGACTATGATTTAAGATAAACGCAAGAGGTTTGGGGGAATGTGAGGAAAATATTTTTTCAACCCAGAAGTTGGTGAGAATCTGGAACTCGCTGCCTATAACTGTGGTAGAAGCAGAAGACCTCGCAATATTTAAGAAATAGTTAGATGTACTCTTGCAATGTCAAGACATGTAAGTCTATGGTCCGTGTGCTATAACATGGGAATAGAATAGTTAGATGATTATTTTTTGAAGTCCGGACTTGATGGTCCAAAGGGCCTTTTACTGTACTATAAATTTCTATGATTAACATCAACTATCTTCCTTTGTGCCAGGTTTGATTCTGATCAACAGAGTTTTTGTTCTGATATCCATGACTGTAGTTCTGTTAGAGCTTCTTGATGCTGTGCTCTTGTCAAATATGGCCTTAATGTCAAGGGCAGTCACTCTTGGCTCATCTCTGGAATTCAGTTCTTTGGTTAAAATATGAACAAATGTATTGAAAAGGTTAGAAGGGGAGCTGCCCTGTCAACCCAAATTGGGCGTCAGTGAGCTATTGCTTGGTAGCCCTGTTGGTGACTCCTCTCATTGATTTATTGATTGACAGTAGACTGATAGGGTAAGAATTGGTCAGGCTGGATTTGTCCTGCTTTTTGTGTACAGAGCATATCTAGGCATTTTTCAACCAAGGGTAAGAATTGGTCAGGCTGGATTTGTTCTGCTTTTTGACTACAGAGCATATCTAGGCACTTTTCAACCTTGTCAGGTAGATGCTAGTGTCTAAGCTGTACTGGAACAACTTGGCTAGGTGTGTGGCAAGTTCAGGAACACAAGTTGTCAATACTGTTGTTACAACGCACAGGTCGAACCCGTCTGTTAATTAAAACCAAACACCCAGTAAAGCTTGCCTCACCTTGGAATTTGTGACAGAACTCCTAATTTCCACTATTTAAAGAAAAATAACAATTTATTTTTCCTAATTCTTAATAGTGAGCACTAAACAAAAACTACTCTCAAATCCAAGCCCCTTTTTTCTTAACTACTTACTATCTGACCCCAACTCTATATTAAAAAATAAATGTTGTTCCAATAACACACTTATTAAACATTGTATTAACTTAATCTCAAGTCCACACGGTCTATGTCCTCTTTGCTGTCTTCAATCTGGGTCATTGTCTGTCTTTTTACTGCGAGTATGTTTTACATAAAAAGCTACCTTTGATAGAGAGTGTTTTCTAATTTCTTTGGGAGCAAGATGTTAAGTGGGCAGTTAGCTCTCCAACTCTATGGCAGTTGCTCAGCTGATTTGATGGCAATTCCTCTCTCTGACCATTTTTAAAAATGCCTGTATTTTTTATACTCCAAGTATCGCACTTTGTCATTGGTTAGATATTGTTAAAATAATAAATTCAAACTTGATTGGGTTTTATTATCATGGGCATAATTTAAACTAGTTGGTTAAATTAAATTGTTGTCAAAACAGCAACCAAGTCTCAGGTATCCATTTAACAGTCATTTGCTATATGTATCTATTTTGGAACAGCTCATATCGCAGCCTTTGAATTCAAGCAGCTAAGCCTGCACTTTACTTTCTTCAAAATTCTCTCAAGGCAGTAAAATATGGAACTTTATTTGCCAAAATATATCCTTGCACTCAATGACTTTTTTTGTGAAGTGGCCTATTTAATCTGCAAGTGTGGTTATTAGTGCAAAAGTTAAGCTACATATTTATAGTAATTTGAGGCTTCAACTTTTGGCTTCAGTGTACAAGGTTTTGTATGGTTAGTAAATTGTAATCAACATTCCATATGCACTTACATGCTGAAGTAATATCTATTGTTAATATTTATTGTGTTTGCGCTGTTCAGTGATTAGTCTTTTTGAATTATTTAAACTTGTAAACTTCATAAACTAGCAACCTGAATAAACTATTGCCACCTGCTATGGATAACAACTAACTAATTGTAATTTTTGAGACATCTAAGCATGATGTCTTGAGTTTACTGCTTTTAAGAAAAATATTTTTATTGGGAAAAAACTTCAGTAAAATAAACTACTGTTCTTCTAATCGTTTGTAAAATTATGATTTGGTATAGTTTTTACTTGTTTTGAATTTGGTTACAGTTGGATTTAATTTTGCATGAGTTTAAAGATTAACATTGTTTTAAGTATGGAAGCTATAGCTGTTGCTTTAAAATGCATACTTTACTTTGCATTTTAGACCTGACCGATTTGTTGTGTTCTTTTAAGTTCAACTACACCAGGCGATAGAGCAAAACACGCTGATGTGAAGCAAAGTGACAAGGAGCAGTCAGCGGGCCAAGCAACTGAAATTGGGTATCAAATACTCAACAATCATGAAAATCACCTGTCTTCCAAAAAAACATACAAACCTGCTGTCCTACCAAATGTGAATATCTTCAATGTTGAAATAACTGGTGTTGATGATAATGGAATCATCTATGGAATAGCAGTATCAATGAGTAAGTTATAGACCATCAAAGTTGTCAGTAAAAATGTTAAATCATGCTTGCCTAAAAGAAAGCAGTGTTGGTTGCATGAACCCTCAATGATATATTTATAGCCATCACTATAATTTACGTCTTTAATCACCACAAATAAGTGTAAGAAAAATTAATCATTTTTGATTTAGTTCCATATTGTTTTCTCACTCTCCTTTTCACTTATTTATGTCTCACCTGTGTACTTGACATGATGAAAAAGATTTATAGTTTTGGTATTTAATATATATTTCCTGTACATTTGGTATTTTTACGCTCTTTGTTTTATTTATCATGCCGTGCTCAAAAGCAAAATTTTTACACTTGTGTCTTGGTAACTTCAACATAATTTGTGTGAATAATTAATTTTACTCCTTGCTGTCCAATTCATATCTGCCTGGCTTTTCCAGGTATTGTTCCTTTTTTGACTGACTTCATTGATTCTTGATTAAAATAGTGTCCTATTAAAAAATAATGTTTTGTAAGCTTTTTAATTCACTGATGGGATGTGGGCATCGCTGGCTGGCCAGCATTTATTGCCCATCCTTAATTGCCCTCAAAGGTTGTGGTGAGCTGCTTTGTTTGAACTACTGAAGTCAATGTGCTGTAGATGGATCTATAGTGGTGTTGGGAAGGGAGTTTCGGGATTTTGACTCAGCCACAGTGAAGCAATGGTTATACGTTTCCAGGCAGACCTGAGAGGAACTTGCAGGTGGTCATGTTCCCGGGTGTCTGCTGCCCTTGTCCTTCTGGATGAAATGGTCAGAGGTCTGGAAGATTCTGTATGAGATTTTCTGCAGTGCATCATGTAAATAGTGTACACACTCTCTTCTGAGCATTGGTGGTGGAGGGAATTGATGTTTGTAGTTATGGTGCCAGTCAAATGGCTGCTTTGTCCTGGATGATAGCAAGTTTCTCAATCCAGATTCCATTTGCCCAGCCAGCAAGTACAATATCTGGATAATTTGTTATTGCTCTCAGAGACTGAAGAATAATACTCAAATCTCCTAAGTTGCTGCAACAGTTGTGGGTTAGGGGATGAAGGTTAACCTTAAAGGCTTAGAGGTTTTTTTTGGGAGAAGATTTGTAGCCCACGTTATGGATCAGGTTGTAAATTTGCTCGCTGAGCTGGTAGATTTGTTCTCCGATGTTTCGTCACCATGCTGGGTAACATCATTGAGCCTCTGGTGAAGCACTAGTGTACTATCCCGCTTGCTATTTATCTGTCTGATTTTGTTGTGGTGGTTGATATCATTTCCGGTTCCCTTTCTGAGAGGTTGGTAAACGGGGTCCAAATCTACATGTTTGTTAATGGAGTTCTGATTAATGGAGCATCCTTTTCCTCCACTACATCAATGACTGTGCATCGGCACCGCCTGTTACTCCTTCAAGGAGGTTGAACGGTTTGTCAACTTCACCAACACCTTCCACCCTAATTTCAAATTCACCTGGACCATCTTCCATACCTCCCTCCCCTTCCTGGACCTCTCCATCTCTGGTGACTGACTCAACACAGACATCTATTTCAAACTCACTAACCAACACCTACCTTGACTACATCTCTTCCCATTTGGCAGAGACTTTTTTGCACTTCCACCCATCTCATCTACTGCATCCATTGCTTTCGATATGGCTGCTAGTCATGGAGACAGATGCCAAATCACGGAGCATTTCAGGGAATACCTCTGGAACACAGATACTAAACAACCCTACCACTCTGTGGTCGACCTCTTCCACTCTCCCAAGGGCATGCAAGTCCTGGACTGCCACCACTGCCAAATCAAATCCACCCGTTAACTGGGGGAAGAAACCTTGGGACCCTTCAACCACACGGCATTAACATTAACTTCACTAGGTTCCAAATCTACCCTCCTCCCACCTCATCCCATATCCAACTCTCCAACTCAGCATACTCTCTTGACCTGTCCTACCTGTCTGTCTTCCTTCTTACCAATCTACTCCTTCTTCCCCACCAACCTATCACAATTACCTACACTTGCATCCACCTATTGCCTTCCCATCTACCTTCGCCCTTCCCCTTCCATATTCCTGATGAAGGGCTTATGCCCGAAACATTAACTCTCCCTCTCCTTAATGCTTCCTGACCTGCTATGCTTTTCCAGTGCCAGCCCTTTTGACTCTCAATCTCCAGCATCTGCAATCCTCACTTTCTCCCACCTCGCCTAATTCCACTTTACATCATTTGGTCTGTAGCTCTGTAGGTGACTGTACCTCTGAATATTTTTAAAAATGTGATGGGATTTTTCTGTTCTAACACCCTTCTAGTTCATGAGTTACAGCCCATCATGCACTAATTTTCACTCCCAGCATCTCTAACTCTTCTGGAATACTTCTGTCATTTATTTTACCTTCATGCCCTGGTTAATGATTTCTGCTAAGTGAAATGGATGTTTCCTGTTAACTCTCTTAACCTAATAATTTATGCATTAAACATAAATCACTTACCAGCCTCCTCTGGTCCAAAGAAATCAAACCAAGCTATGCAGTATTTCTTTGTAGCTAAAGCTCTAAATCCCTGGCAATATCTTCATAAGTCTCCTTTGTATTCTCTCTACCATGATGATATCTTTCCTTTTAATGTGGTGACAAGAACTATATATGGTGTTCAGGTCTAATTAGTGTTTTTTTTCACAATTCTGGCATAATCTGTATGCTATTATATCCGAAGCTTCTCTAATAGAAGAATATGTCTGCTTGGCTTAACCAACTCATCAATTTATATTGATACCAAACAGGTATCTATGAACTTTCACTCCAAGGTCCTTTTTACCTTTTGGATACTGAAAATATTAGGTAATTTGTTGACTGTGCCCTTATCTCATTTGCCCTCCCCAAATGCATTTGCTCAAACTTTACAGAATTTTGAAAACTTAGAGAACAAAGAGACCATTCAGTCAATTATGATCCATGCCTACTATCTGTACCTGTGACTCAGCGCATCCCACTCTTCCACCATCTCTCTAAATTTTTTCCTGTAAGATGTTATCAAATTATTTTCTGAAAGTTATATTTGAATCTGCCACTGCTATATTCTTGGGCAGTGTGTTTCAGATGCTTAATGCTCACTGTAATTTTTAAAAGTTCATTTTACGTCTGATTCTTTTACTAAACACTCTAAGTCAATGTCCTCTAGTTCTTAACACTACTGACGATGAGAAACATTTATTGTAATCTATTCTATCCAAATCAAAGTCCTTTTTGAATATCTCTGTATTAAACCTCTCAACAGCCAAACATTCAGTCTCCATTTGAATGAATGAATGATTTTATTTTCGAATTTATTTTACAGTGAGAAAAACAGTGAACAGCTTTTCCACTGTTGCCATGATCCAGCCAAAGCTGGAGGAGTGCATTATTGCTTTTGTCTCAGTACTCTATTGGTCTCAACATCAAATAAAAATGTTTTCCCAGTTATGTTGGTCAATTCAATACCTTATCAATAACAAAATACTAGCTTTCTTAGTAAACACATTTGAAACAAAATTTATTCAGTGAAGGAGCAATAGTTGTTAACACACATCCAGTATTTATAAAGATATAAATGCTTATCCCTCTAAATATCTCTAATCCATGCAAACACATACGCATGCACTCAACAGGAAAGTCAACAAAACCCTTTCTGTGTTACAAACTAAGGAAAGATGATTTAGTCTCCATCACAACATAGAAAAGCTCGTAAGATGGGCAGAACAGTAGCAATCAAGTTTAAACCTGAAAAGTATGAATGGTGCATTTTGGGAGGATTAACAAAGCAAGGGAATGTATGATCAATGGTAGGAACCTGGATCGGTGGAACCTTGGTTTGCATTAACATAGAATCTTGAAGGCAACGGCACAAGTAGGATAAAGTGCTTAAGCCATATGAGGTACTTAACTTTATTAGTCAAAGCATTGAATATAAAAGCAGGAGGATTATAATGGAGCTGTATAGGATGATGGATACACCATCGTTAGAATACTGTGTGCAATCCTGGTCACCACATTATAGGAAGAATGTGATTGCACTAGAGAGGGTGAGAGAAGATTCACTAGGATATTGCCTGGGCTGGAGTGCTTTATCAACGAAGAGACACCACATGCGTTAGAGTTGTCTTCTTTGCAGTGGAGAAGACCAAGAGGAGGGACCAGATTGAGGTCTGCAAATTTGAGGGACATAGATGGGGTCAGTAGGAAAAGAGGTCAGTTTTAAGGGCTGAAGATTTAAGATAAGGGGCAGAAGGTTTAGTGGTTATTTGAGGAGAGTTTCTTTTCATCCAGAAGTTAGTGGGAATCTGGAACTCAGCCTGAAAGAATGGTGAAGGCAGGAAACATTATAACATTTGAGTACTTGAAACACTGTTGTATTCAAGGCTAAGTGCCAGTAAACAGGCTCTGAGTAGATAGTGGACATGATAGGATGAAGGGCCTCCTTCTGTGCTGTAATACTGTATTGACTCTGAGAACACACCAAAATAATTTTCTATATTGTACAATAATTGAGGTGATTGATATTATATCTCTGTGTACTTCTAAAGCAGATCAGGTTGGACTTCATTCCCATAATGAGTTTTGTCATGCCTGAGATTTTGAAGTTTGTATCATCTCTTCAATGTGTAGTGTTTGTATGTAAGAAAAAAACAATCACGATCAAGCTTTTATCTATTCAGCAGAATAAGGAACTATTACACGCAAACTTTTGTTCATTTCAAGTTGATGTGAAAACCTTAGTGCTTTGAAGCTTACCACAGTCTGCTTAGACATAATCATCACTAATTTCTTTTTGGATACCATTGCAAAAAATAATTGCGTAACATCCAATTCTCAACACCTATTCTGCCTACAAAAGAAAATATTCTTAAACACAAAAGGTTTAGTAAAGCTCAGGAAATAACAGTCAAATACACCATTTTAAAGAAAAAGTTGATATAATTGGACATTTTTTCTAAACCTAAAGTATGTCACAAGAGCTTCGTGATTTGGATGGCAAAGACTAGTGCATTTTCAAGGAGATTAATTCTACATATACAAAATCCCATGCAAGGACTGCACAAAACACTACATAGGACAAACAGGAAGATAGCTAACGATCCGCATCCATGAACACCAACTAGCCACGAAACGACATGACTAGCTATCCTTAGCATCCACACACGCAGATGACAAGCAACATGAGTTTGACTGGGACAACACTACTATTATAGGACAAGCCAAACAGAGATCAGCCAGGGAATTCCTAGAGGCATGGCACTCATCCACTGATTCAATCAACAAGCACATCGACCTGGACCCAATATACCGGCCACTGCAGCGGACAGCTGGAACTGACAACCGGAAGTGGCAGATTCAAACCACTATAAATGCCGGAGAAAAGATTACAGAAGCGCTTCACAGGAGGCTCCCAAGCACTGAGGATGTCATTTAGACAGGGGACGAAACATCTGCAACACAAATTCCCAGCTCGGCGAACACAACCACAACAACGAGCACCCGAGCTACAAATCTTTGCACAAACTTTGAACTTATTGCTGTCTTTAAATGATAGGAGTGTATGATAGTTAAATCAACCCTCCTATGTTTTCACAGAATTTCATCATTGAATATTGCACAACTGAAGACTTGTACTTGTAATCTTGTTAACCTGGAACAGATTTCCTATTCTTGGAAACAGAATGGTGAGAGGGTTTCCCAAAGAGTTGTTTAGATGCTCTGGCAAATGTGACCAAGTCACTGATCTCAGCTTGTCTCTGTCATTCTTGCAGATACAGTTTGCACAGGATGTACAATCTGGGTGTACATCTTTCAAATACTCTTTCAAAAGATCAAACAGGTTTGACTGAACTGATGTAAGGGGTTTTTCTTCTGCAAAAGAATCAGACATGAGCTGTGCAGCTTGCTGTCAACATGCTTCCCACCAACACAGCTTGTTTTTAGCAAGCTTTCTTCCACATGAATCAGATAAAACTAACATCTCCGAACCAATCACTACTCTAAAAATAAATTATAGCAAAGCATGCAGTTTTATATATTCATATATATGATATATATTATCAGTCATATATTTAGGAAGCCTTGTAAAGTAAAATAATCAGTGTTCATTATGAGTGCTGTTAAAGAACCAACTGTAGTTATTTGCATAAAATTTGAAATAAAATTGTTTTTCATAATCCTTTAAACTTAAGTCCTCTAAGCAATATTAACTATGAAGCACTTTCATAACAATCCAAATTTCTGAAGTTTCTCATTCCCGGAGCCAGTTTTGTAATCATTTCTGCACCCCAGTGCCTTCAAATCCTTCCAAAGATATACTCTCCAGAGTTGGACTTAGTTGTTCCCTTGAGACTGAAACAGTGTTATATAAAGTTTGATCACAATTTCCTTAATTTTGCGCACACTGCCTTGGATTATAAAGATCCTGTATGCCTTTTAGCCACTTTCTCAACCTGATCTACCGCCTTTAATGATTTTTGCACATTACTCCCGCTACTACATTTTAGAATGGTATGTTTTAGTTTATACTGCCTTCCCCTCCCTTCTTACCAACATGGATCACTGTACAATTCTGTGCTTTCACTTCTGTCGCTGGACTGTCTCCGACCTCTTATGTCTTATTGCTATCCTCCTCATGGTTTGAATATGTAGAATTTTATGTCAACTGCAGATTTTGAAATTTTGTTCTGAACAACAAAATCTAGGTCATTAATATGGGTTTACGGTTCCAGACGTTTGTTTTTCTATCAAATCTTTTCTCAACTGTGAAAAATACTCGTACACCGTTTTATTGTTTTGTTAGCGCGGATGAAATGAGATCAGTCCGAGCCCAGAGTGCGGTTCAACAATCGGTAACGTTTATTACTGCAGTAACGCTGGCGGAGATCAACCGAGGTCCGAATCTCGGCTGCTCTGCTGTTCCCGCGCGCAGCTTCATATTATATACTTTTAGTTGTCAGGATGTGTGGGATTTGAGGATGAATGGGATGATAGTTCCCCATCATCACTGGAGTAGGTGCGAATAGGTTGGTTCCTGCCATCCCAGGAGAGTTGCAGGGCACGCACAATAGGGTGCTAATTGGTTTATGTAAAACGGGTCCAGGTATTATCTGCTTGTCTCTCCCTCTGTGAGGGCAGGGGCTAGCATCCCCCTTTGTTCCCTTGGGGTGTTGGTGTGTATTGGTCTGTCCGTACCTGTCTGGTGGATGCCTATCCTTTGTGTCAGAATGGCTCCGTATCGATGGGTATGTGTGTGTTTCAGTCAGTCTCTTGATGTGATTAGGAGATGGGTTTCCATATTTAATTAATCCCGGAGTTTTGGCCCATGAGTCATGGGTAATGTTGGTCTAGTGTGGATTCTATCTGTCCTCTGTCTCCTATCTCCCAGTCACGTGGGCAGACCGGCAGCTGCTGAGTTTTTGTGGGTTTAAAGCTGCGACTGCTGTTTTAAAACACAAAAATGAATTCTTATCGTTTCCTGATGTAGACATAGTCCCGTGGCAAATGCGGGGCGGCTGTGATGCCCGCTTGCAGTCCCCCCTTTCGGCAAGGGGTTGGACACGTCCACACCCCCGATGCCGATATTTTAAAAATCGGCTCCTCGCCCGGTACGTTCCGCCGGCCGTCATGCTGCAGTCATGGGGCCTTTGGATAGTCCCGGGAGAAGGTCACATTAACTCGAGCCCTGTGAGCTCACGGTGCCTTATCGCCCGCCAGGAGTCGATGGCGTGGAGCATGGTCTTCCTGGCCTTCCGTTTTTTTGTGCTGGCGGCATGAATGACACACCACCAGGAGCCAGGCCAGAGCCAGCAGTAATTGTATGCCTACAATGGTGTGCGAGATGATTCGGATCCAGGGATGGATGTTCACGTTCAGGCCCCAATCCCACACCCTCTGCGCCCACCCCTGGGACTGCAGAGCTGTGTCTGTGTCCTCCTCTAGGTCCTTTACATGCAACTGCAACTGGTGATACAATTTCACTGAGTGTCCTACCCGGGTCCTAAGCTCCCGTAAGACCTCAACCAAATGTGGGATGGGGGCTTGTTTAGGCTCCTGATATTTCCTGAGGGTGTCCCTGAATTTATCAGTAATTTGTATGGACTCAGGGTTCCATCATCGGACCTCTGAGATGTGAGCTTGCCCAACCGTGACTGGGTGCCTGGGGGTGAAGCAGAACTGGTGCTGGGGAATCGGGCACTGCAGTCCATTATACCAAAATGAGGTTTCAAGAGTGGAGACACAGTATCGCCCCCCCCCCCTCCAACCATATCCTGTCCTAGTGAAGTGGGGGCCCGTGGGTTCGATTTCAAGGGTGCAGCCCTGTGTCCGGTTGAACCCGCAGTCCGCTGTTTCACTCCTTCGTAAGGGGTGAGGGCGCGGTGTACGGGGTGCCTGTAAGCGGCACCCTGTACACAGCGCCGTTTCAAGATATGGCTGTGTGGTGAGCTAATCGGTATTTGAGGGAAGAGTTTTCCCGTATGACTCCAATGTTCTCAATGTGAAACAGGGGAAATGGCCCCGACTCTGGGGTGACCACGGGGATCAGGAGGACAATCCCGACTCCTGTCGCTTCACTGACCTCACAGTCGGGAACCACTGGGTATACTCTGGTCATACCCTTCAGAGTCCGGCTGTCGAGTGGCCCAGAGCGCCCGCGAGTGAGGCCAGTTTGGCACTGTCGATCCAGTCGGGCACCTCCCCCCTTTGGACCTGGTCAAGATTATGCCAGATCTGGGCTACCATCCACAGGCCATACGCATGGCATAGCTGCCCCTCGTTGATATGGGCCGTGTTTTCTCTTTCCCGGTCTATAAGGCGGTTAATGATGTGGGCGTGCAATGCCGTCGAGCTGGATGTACGCTCCCTCTTCCCCCAGGCGTGCCTGGTCTGCCTGATCTGTGAGAGACCTCTGTAGCAGGTCCCTCATTACCCCTTTTAGTTGCTCGACCTTTTCGTTAAGGCCCTGGATGTCTAGGGAGTTTACTACGGATGTCCCCGTGTGGAGTCCTGTGAGAGCATCGTTGACTATGTCCCGTCTGTGTCGTTGTGTGTGCGTGTTATGTATGTCATTTCGGTAGTGGGTTGCCCCCATGGCATCTATGGCCCTCTCTATAACCTCCTTCCCCATCATGGCGTATAGGTTGCGTACCTGTGCTGTGCAATAGTCGGATGCCCGATATATTGACCAGCACAGGCACGACCTCATTCGGACGTTATCATAAAGGGCCTCTCCCTCATCCCACAATACCAGTCCCCCCGCGGACCCCGGTCCCAGGGAGGGGCATGGCAATATCTCGGGGGTCGAGGGTGTGGTCGGGCGGGTGGAAAGCACAAATACAAAGAGACTACCGCGGCATCAGTAGGCTCGTAATATCCGCAAACAGACAAATCCCGTACAGTAAAGGCATTAAATGCCGGGGCAGAGGAGAGGTCCTCTGGCATGGCACACATTGTCCCGAACATGCAACCCCCCAAGTCCATCGCCTCAGCACGCCGGAGGCAGGTCGGCCGCGGGTCGCGCTCCGACGTGCAGAATAAACAGAGTGTCTGTACGCCCGGGAGGACCTCCAGCCAGGCGTTGTAGAACGTATCGATCACATCAGGCTTGTCCCTTGCAGGAATACAGATGGTGTCGGACGCGTTGAAGGCAACACCGTGGCGGTAGAAGTTGTCATGTATTTCGGGGAAGGAAGGCGCCAGTCGTAGGGCAAAGAGGAGAGCAGGGAGGAGAGCGGTGCACCGGTGAAGCATGATCTGTGGGAAGAGAGGGAGAGAGGCACCCTTACCAAGGGTGTAGGGTTAGTGTGTGTAGGAGCAGGTCTCCCTGGAGCCGGTCCACCCGTTGCACTGTAAGGAGAAAGAATTAGAGTCAAGTCAAGGGGGAGTGTCTGTCCGGTCGGGGCTTAAGGGTAGGGCTTAAGCTGGGACCAGTGTTTCCACCTGCCCTCTCCCTTCATGTCGACACAGGCGCAAGTGTCACTGGTGAGGATGATTTCGTGCGGTCCCAGCCACCGGGGGGCGAAGCCGGGTCAGTCAGGGGCGGCCCTGACCAGGACTTTGTCCCGAACGCCGGCAAGGGGTTGGGCGGGCAGATTCGGTTGCAGTTTTGCCTGGTCCCTAATGTCCTGCTGGTCACGCGCAGTTTGTCTAAGGGCCCGCAGCTGCATGTCCAGCTGCCTGAAATAGCACGTCTTCCTGTCCCTCGGGGGGCCATGTCTTCCCCGCCCCCCTGACCATGACGTTCTCTGGTAGTCGCATGGCCCTCCCCGTCATGAGCTCAAAGGGGGTGAGGCCATGGAGCGGCCTGGGATGGCCCTCAAGCGCATCAGTATGCAGGGCAGAACGTCCACCCAGCCCTGCCCTGTTTCGGTGATCGCCTTCGCGATCGCCGCTTTGAGGGTCCGGTTCATGCGCTCGACCATCCCGGAGCTCTGGGGATGGAACGGGACGTGGAAGCGCTGTCTGATGCCTAGGAGGCGGCAGGCCAGTTTCATTGCGTGTCCGGTGAAGTGCGTGCCCTGATCTGAGTCAATCTGGAGGGGGACCCCCCAGCGAGGGAAGATGTCGAAGGCCAGCACTCTGGCCACGATGGCGTATGTACAGTCCCGTGTAGGGAAGGCTTCTACCCAGCGCATGAAATGGTCAACGATCACCAGACAATACTTCTTGCCACGGCTGGGGGGTAGGGGTCCAGTGAAATCAACTTAGAGGTTCTCCCAGGGCCCCTTGGGCCGTGGCTGGTGCGCCAGGGGAATGCGCAGGGGCCGCCCCGGGTTGTGCTGGGCGCAGACAACGCATCGGCGGCAGTGTTTGGCCACATCGCGGCCGAGGCCGGGCCACCACCAGTCAGCCTGGAGCCTAGCAAGCGTTCCGTCGCGGCCCGAGTGGTCCGGCTCGTAGTGTAATTGCATCAAGGTCGTTCTGATAGCCGCGGGTGCCACGACCCTGTCGCCATGCCGCCACACCCCATCGGGGCCGCGGGCTGCGCCCTTTGCCAGCCAGTCCTCTAACTCACCGGGCTGCGCGCAATTCTGGACGTCCAGGACAGTCACATCCCGGACCTCAGTAGATTGTGCTGCATGCGCGGGCGGTAGCGCTGCACCCGCGGTAGCCTTTGCGGCCAGGTCGGCCCAATGATTCCCAAGCTGTTCAGCGGTGGTGGCCCGCTGGTGTGCTTTGATTTTTATCACCGCAGCGAGCAGGGGGAGGCGTGCGGCCGCCACCAGGTCGCGGACCGTATTTTCGTGTTTGATCTGGCCACCGCCGGCCGTGATAAAGCCCCGGCGGTTCCATGCTGCCATGTAATCATGGACTACCCTGAAAGTGTACTGGCTGTTGGTAAAAATGTTCACCCGCTTGCCTGCTCCCAGGCGGAGTGCGGCGGTGAGGGCGACCAGCTCCGCGACCTGGGCGGAGGTGTCGCCCCCCCATCATTCCCTGTGCTCGGGTGGTCCCGGTATGGTCGACCACCACCCATCCCGTTTGGTAGGACCCCTCGACAAGCCTACGTGAGCCGTCCACATACAAGGTCAGGTCGGGATCAGGGACCGGGCTGTCGGCCATGCAGTCCCCCTCCGCCGAATCGATGGCGGCCTGGCAATGGTGGGGTTCCCCCACCGCGATAATCCCGTCGGCGTGGTTTAGTCCTGTGTCCCTAACGATCTGAATGGACTGGTCCCGGGGGAGGAGAACCGCCTCCCAAGTTGCCCTGCGGGCATCCGAGACCGTCCAGAGGCGGCCCGTGTTCAGGACTTCAACTATCGTGTGTCTAGTGTGTAGTATTATCTGTCCGGAAATGGTGACCGGCTCACACACCCAGACCGCCCATGCGGCGCAATCCAGCGCCGCCACACAGCGGTGCATGCCCTTCACGACCGGGGACTCCTTTGTGGAGTAGTAACCTACTGGTCTCATGTGGTCGTCTGAGGTTTGCGTGATAACAGCGCTGTAAAAACCCCCCCCTCGAGTCCGTAGAAGATGTGGAAGGGCTTGGATAGGTCGGGGAGGCGCGGGGCCGGGGCGCTGAGGAGATGGGACTTTAACATAGAGTAAGCGTCGTCCTGTTCGGGTCTTCATACCACCCTCTCCGCTCCCGGCCTGCCCCCCTTCACCAGGCGCTGAATGGGTTCGGCAATAGTGGCGAAATGTGCAATGAAGGGGCGGCAGTAGTTAAAAAGCCCCAAGACGCGGCGGATTCCCCTGACTGTGTCCGGCCGCGGCATGTCGGCGATGGCCGACTTGCGGTCGGCGGGTAAGGTCTTGCTCCCCTGGCTGATGTCGTGTCCTAGGTAGCGGACTTTAGCCAGTCCGACCTGAGCCTTCGTGGGGCTTATTTTGAATCCTGCCCAGGCGAGTGTCCGCAGGATGGCGGCCAGGGCCCCCAGGTGTTGGCGCACGTCCGCGGACGCGATCAAAAGGTCATCTACATATTATAGGAGGGTGCTCAAGAAGGGGGAGAGGTCGCACCCCTCCAGGGTCCGGCTCATGACCCTGTGGAAAATGTTAGGGCTATTGTGGAAGCCCTGTGGCAGGCGGGTCCATGTGTACTGCCAGTCCCGCAGCGTGAAGGCAAACTTGTCCTGTGAGTCAGGTGCAGGGGAATGGACCAAAAGCCATTTGCCACGTCCAGGACCGTAAATATCCGATGTGAGGGTTCGAGGCCGTTGAAGATGGTGGTCGGGCTGGCTACGATAGGGTGTCCTCTACCAGTCGGAGAGTCCACCCCCTTCAAGTCGAACCCTAGCCCCACGGGTCAACCTGGGCAGGGGGGGAATAGTTACAGACGGGGCCCGTGTCGATTCCCGAGACGGGCCCCGGGTTTCCATGAGTCTCTCTCTCACCGCCTGATGTTCAGCGGCCGTGTGTATCCCACAAATACTGGGCGTGAACCAGGGGCCCGAGTGCAAGGAGGGGGGGGGGCGTGAAGTCAGACCTAGTCGCGCCTGATCCTACAGAGGCCAATACCTCGGGACCGCGAGGTCAATGGGCAGAGCGTATAACCATCGGTTGGCCCAAAGGCCCCGCGTCTCAGGCTTGTTTGGAGGACTTCCCTTCTTGTAGCGCGCGTAGACCTCCCAGCCTCTACCACGTACGCAAGGAAGGTGCTAAAACCGGGCTCAACGTACAGGAAGGCTTGTTTGGTCGGTTTTTAAATAGGGGGGGGGTCAATCTGTCAGGGTCTCGTACCTAAAGTCGTCGGTCCAAGGATAGTCCGTCAGTCACAGTAGCACATTGACAATAAATGAAAGTAATAATCACGCACACTTTTACTAGTGTTCCGCGACCCCAATCGCCCACCCGCGAAGGATCACTCACACACACACACACTTTTAAAGAGTACTCTACCGTTACATGACTGCCGGACGCACTCTGTTCACAGGTTCAGATAACGGCCGGCAGTGAAGTCCCTTGCGGGGCACTGGGAGACTTCTATGCGAGAAGTAAAAGAGTAAAGATACTCACCCAGTGCCGTCGCAGGAATCCAGCAGCCGTCGTCATCCCGGACAAGCCCCCAATTGTTAGCGCGGATGAAATGAGATCAGTCCGAGCCCAGAGTGCGGTTCGACAATCGGTAACGTTTATTACTGCAGTAACGCCGGCGGAGATCAACCGAGGTCCGAATCTCGGCTGCTCTGCTGTTCCCGCGCGCAGCTTCATATTATATACTTTTAGTTGTCAGGATGTGTGGGATTTGAGGATGAATGGGATGATAGTTCCCCATCATCACTGGAGTAGGTGCGAATAGGTTGGTTCCTGCCATCCCAGGAGAGTTGCAGGGCACGCACAATAGGGTGCTAATTGGTTTATGTAAAACGGGTCCGGGTATTATCTGCTAGTCTCTCTCTCTGTGAGGGCAGGGGCTAGCACCCCCCTTTGTTTCCTTGGGGTGTTGGTGTGTATTGGTCTGTCCGTACCTGTCTGGTGGATGCCTGTCCTTTGTGTCAGAATGGCTCCGTATCGATGGGTATGTGTGTGTTTCAGTCAGTCTCTTGATGTGATTAGGAGATGGGTTTCTATATTTAATTAATCCCGGAGTTTTGGCCCATGAGTCATGGGTAATGTTGGTCTAGTGTGGATTCTATCTGTCCTCTGTCTCCTATCTCCCAGTCACGTGGGCAGACCGGCAGCTGCTGAGTTTTTGTGGGTTTAAAGCTGCGACTGCTGTTTAAAACACAAAAATGAATTCTTATCGTTTCCTGATGTAGGCATAGTCCCGTGGCAAATGCGGGGCGGCTCTGATGCCCGCTTGCAGTTTCCTGTGCCTTAGTCAACTTAAGGATCAATGGCAGCATGAACCTTTTGTTCCATGGGCATCATGCTTTGCAGAAAGTCTGTTACGTGGCATTTTATCAGCTACCTTTTGGAAGCTCAACACACCGGTTGGGTATACATTTTTGTACTTTAATATTATCTAGAAATACCGGACGATTTTGGACTATTTGGACTTTCTGTGGATTGAGAGGTTGTACCATGTGATTTCTTGCAAATGAAGCCAACAACTTAATGTGTGCTGTGAGCCACCTTCTGTTTTTAATAGAAGTAAGCTCTTTTGGTCAAGGAGATAGGAAATGGCCATTATTGCTTTAATGGGGGAAAACCTAGCTTGAAAGAATTAAAGGCCCGTACTATAATGGCTCTCGAGCAATTTGTTGAAGTTTTTATTGCCTCTGATCTGTTCTTATCCCTTTGAAATTGATTCGCTTCCAATTAGTTCATTACTCCAAATTGCTCTTGCTCCTTTTCCATTCCTAACCTAAACTACTTCCTTATGGATGCAACTATCTTGTTCCAATTCATTGTTAATTTTTGTCTTATGTTATGCTTTCTAAATGTTTTCTCACCAGAGTCTAAACTGATCTGTATTTGCTGAGTTATTATTACACATTCTTTGAACACAGTTGTAACATTTGCAGTTCTCCAGTCTATTGCGAAGTTTGGAGAATTATAGTGAGTGCCTCTGCAATTTCTACCTTTTATTGCTATGTTTCCCTGGATGCCTTTGATCTGATCCTGAGGACATTGTGACTTAAGTACAACTAGCTATTAATATCTCCTTTTTTAAAAAATCCATGTTTTAGATTAGATTAGATTACTTACAGTGTGGAAACAGGCCCTTCGGCCCAACAAGCCCACACCGACTCTCCGAAGAGCAACCCACCCAGACCCATTCCCCTACATTTTATCCTTTCACATAACACTACAGGCAATTTAGCATGGCCAATTCACCTAACCTGCCCATTTTTGGACTGTGGGAGGAAACCGGATCACCTGGAGGAAACCCAAGCAGACACGGGAGAATGTGCAAACTCCAGTGTTTCAAATATTTCACTCTTTCAAGAGAATGAATTGGGACAAGTGAATTAAGTGTCAATAAGGAAAAGTTTGTTGGATAGTGCTTTTTAGCACCATAAAGTTTAGGTCAGCATGGAAAAGATCCAGGAGCAATCTGGAATTAAAATAACTAATTGAACGAGGGTAAGATTTGAGGAAGACAATTTAGAAGCATTAAGAACTTGCAAAAAAAATCAGATCTAAAAGGATGTATTCTGGTAGAGTAAGTGGACATAGAGCAAGATTCAGTTACTAAATCATAAAATACTGTATTTTGTGTAGGAGAGTAAAGACCTTGGGATAAATGTACACAAATTGTTGAAAGTGGTAGGGCAAGTGGAGAAAGTAGTTAAAAAGGCAAACTGGATCCTGGGTTGTATAAATGAAGGCTTAGAATGCAAAAGTAATGATGTTATAGTGAATATCAACAAAACTCTGGCCTGAAATGAAGTATTGTCCAATTCCAGGCACCATACTTGAAGATTATGAGGACATTAGAAATGTTACAGAACAGATTTATCAAAATTGATCTGTAATAAGAAACTTCAGTTATGTGGATAGACTGATGAAGTTGGGTTTGTTCTCTTTGAGGAAGGTTGAATAGAGGTCTTTAAACTCCCTGGGTCTAAGCAATCGTTAGGAACAATCTGTTCTTTCCTAAGTGGAGTCGCAGGTAGGTAGGATAGTGAGGAAGGCATTTGGTATACTTAATTGGTCAGAGCATTGGGTATAGGAGTTGGGAGGTCATATTGTGGCTGTACAGGACATTGGTTAGACCACGTTTGGAATATTGTGTAAAATTCTGATCGTCTCCTATTGAAGGATGTTGTGAAACTTGAAAGAGTTCAGAAAAGACGTACAAGGATGTTGCAAGGGTTGGAGTGTTTGAGGTATAGAGAGAGGCTGCATAGGCTGGGCCTACTTTCCCTAGAGTGTCAGAGGCTGAGGGGTGACTTTATAGAGATTATGACATTGAGGGGCATGGATAGGATAAATAGACAAGTCTTTTCTCTGGGTTGGGGGGAATTCCAGAGCTAGAGGGCATCGGTTTTAGGATGAGAGGGGTAAGATTTAAAAGGGAGTTAAGGGGACAACTTTTTCATGCAGAGGGTGGTGCATGTATGGAATGAGCTGCCAGAGGAAGTGGTGGAGGCTGGCACAGTTACAGCATTTAAAAGGCACCTGGATGGGTTTAGAGAGATATGGGGCAAGTGCTAGCAGATGGGACTAGTTTAGGTTAGGATATTTGGTCGGCATGGACAAGTGGACTGAAGGGTCTGTTTCCATGCTGTACATCTCTATGACTTGGAGTGATGACCAAAAGATCTGATAGTTGCAAGACGAAAGCTTTCTGTTAACCAAGTGGTTAAGATTTAACATTAATTTCCTGAGTATGAAGTGATGGCTAATTTATTTGGCATTTTTGATAGAATTACAATTATGATGTTTATAACAAGTTTGTTTTGGATTATGTCATGAAATTTGTAAAAGAAAAGGTATTGTGACCTCTTCTGAAGTATGCCTGACAGTAAGTCTGTGGTTTGATTGCTGGAGATCAAGAGAAGTCTTGGATTCTTTTATTCGGGGAAAAAAGTGCAAAGTATTTATGCTTGGAGAAAAATGGCAGTAGTCTTTGTGTTCATGATGGGTTGACTCCAAATCTCCTAAAGTCCCAGGAAGATGTTTTGGGTATCCAGTTGTAAACAGTTGTGTAGAAAACTGTCCATTTGAAATGGAGTTGAAGTCAAGGATGTTGAATCAGCATTTTTATGGGGAGCAAGGTTTAAGGTGTTTTGTGTTGCCATTGGAAAGAGTACAGACAAGCCATTTTTGAGATCAGGTTATGGATTCCCTACAAATGTGATGAATAACACTGTTGGACAGTAGTAATTTTTGGATAAAGTGAGGACTGCAGGTGCTGGAGATCAGTCGAGAGTGTGGTGCTGGAAAAGCACAGCAGGTCAGGCAGCCTCCGAAAAACAGGAGAACCAACGTTTCGGGTGTAGTTAGCTGAGAGAAGAGGCTACTCTTGATTTTGTTAGTCTCCCTTTCCTATCCAAATATAATAGCTATCTCTAGTCAGAGCTGTATCCTGCAGCTATCTAGATTTTTTTTTGCATCAACCCGCTTGGGCATCTTATTTACACACCTGAAGCAGATGGGAATTAAACTCAGGCCTTTTGGCTCTGAGGTACAGACACTGCAACTGCATCACAAGACCCTTCCTACAACATACCTAAGGGTTCTGAATGTTTATCACAGTTGTGAATGAGGATTCGTCATAAGCTTTACTGCTCGTTGATGAATTTAGAATCTGTCTGAAAACTGAGGAATGCATCTCAAGCTGATTACTAGTCAACAAAAGTGGAGATGTAGGAGCCAATTAAAAACTGAATAACTGTAAACCTCACACTTTCCACAGAAGTCATGTCTTCTGATAAGTATGAAAGGGAAACATTCTTCAGAGGCAAGTTTAGTCATTTGTTACGATAAAACATTTAAATGTGAAATCTTGTCATATCATTCTTTTAATTAGTTAACTGGATGGTCGAATCTCTCTGAACTTTACTGGCCTCTGTGGAGCTGGTAACAAACAGGAAGTGGGCAAATACTTGAAGAAAATTTACAAAACTCCTGGGTAGGGGGCTGGACGAGCTAAGTACAGTCCAAGATTCAATAATGACTGCCTAAATGGCTTCCTTCTGTGCTTTGTGTCCAAAAATAATTATCACTACCAGCAAAATTCTCACTCTGTCCTTTCTGTTTGCTTGACTTCATTGTTATTCATGTGTTATTCATCACATTTGTAGGGAATCCATAACCTGATCTCAAAAATGGCTTGTCTGTACTCTTTCCAATGGCAACACAAAACACCTTAAACCAAATGCAGCACGATTCCTCCTTTTACTGGTCTTGCTGCTGTTAGCTAAATTTTCTCTTGAATGCATTTTAAGAATTTTGTATCCCCTTTGCCCTTTGCACTGATTTAACACGAGTTAATATGAAGGATATTGAAATTTCCCACAGTTATTACCTATTGTATCTGCATTTATTAATTTGCCTAAATATTTACTTCTGCCTCATTCTATCTGGGGATTTTCTGCTACACTGTTCCTTTTAGTTCCTTATTCCTGGGATATGGACAAAAGTGTGTCGATATAAAATCCCTCAGATTATATTTGCTTAACAAGGGAATTTGTAAGTATGAAGTCTGCATTCTTAGTATACTCTACAATACTAGTCCAAAGGTTCAATATTCATGTTCCTCACTCCAAATCAGTTGCTTGTAGGTAGTTGACATTGAGATACTGGGATCCAAAACGTCACAGATTTGAGTCCTTGTTGGTCAGATTGACCTGTATCTGTTCACTTTTTAAAAAAAACCTTCATTTTTTATTTGATTGAAGACTTCCTCTGTGCCTTCAGTGGTTCCTAGGCCAAAACACATGCAATCCAAGGGTCAAGTTAAAGGAGCAGATTGTAGGAACATGTAGGTCTTTGCTAGACTTCCACAAAGCCATGAGTTACTTTTTTTTTAGAAATTGCTGTATGTTGGGTTGTTAGTCTCAAAGAGTATAGAACTGAAGCGTTAAGAGTAGGTTTAAACATAGTCGCTGAAGGCCAGTGCTCATGGAGGTACCCAATATGAAAATGTTAAGTTTGGTTAACTGTCAAGATATAGGGGATCATTGACCAAAAAGGAGTGTGAGTAGTTGTGCATACATTGAATTGCTACAAGTATGTAATGCATAGAAAAAGCACTTTATTTTAAAAAAAAGAATTAAATTAAGAACCTTTCTATGCATTCTTAAATATCAGAGGTTCACAATTAGTTGCTAACTTGACAGTATGCTGCAATTTTTGGCACATGTCAGCAATATTTACAATGTTTAAATGTTTTTGTTACAACTTATGAAATGTCTACCATTTTAAAATCTTGTAAGTCAATAACTGCTCCTAACTTCCATTTTAATGTTTTGAGTACAGAAGAGCAATTTACCATGTTGACAAGTGCTATCCAGACCAGTTTTAAAGTTCTACCATTACTGAAACCGTACTGCTATAGCAAGAGGGAAGGCTGCATTGTTAAAGGCTCTGATACACTCTGGTACAGAGCAAAGATTTTGGAAGTGATTGGGGGATCTGTTAAGGTAAGATACTTTTGGCATAAGTATATAACTTATTTAGAATTCTGGAAACTGGAAGTGATGTACAAAATTCACCTTTGGTGTTTGGAGTTTTCGTCTTCTAATTTTTCTGTGCCACCTTGGCTTATACTTTAGCAAAGTGTCAAAACTTTCCAGATTTTTTTAGATTAGATTACTTACAGCGTGGAAACAGGCCCTTCGGCCCAACAAGTCCACACCGACCCTCCGAAGAGCAACCCACCCAGACCCATTCCTCTACATTTACCCCTTCACCTAACACTATGGGCAATTTAGCATGGCCAATTCACCTAATCTGCACGTTTTTGGACTGTTGGAGGAAACCGGAGTACGCGGAGGAAACCCATGCAGACACGGGGAGAATATGCAAACTCCACACAGACAGTTGCCTTATGATATGTTACTAAACAAGTGCTGCAAGGGTTTAGTAGGCATTGTAGTTATAAAAGATTTGAGGAATTTTTCCAATCCTGTCATCTGTGTACACGTTTGAGTACAATTTGTTTACTTAAACTATGCAAATAAGATATGTTGTGTCCAACATCAACAATGAAGTTCAATGTTGATGTGACCTTTAAACGGCTTACAGGAAGAACAATGCTTCTATTTTGTATTTTATATATATATATATATATATATATATATGCTAAGCCAGGTTGAATCTCATAATGATGAGAAAGGTTACACAAAAGACTGAAAATTTTGTTCATTTTGGGAGAGTTAGCTTTCAATTTCATGCTATATAATCAAATATTGCGCTGGTAGCAGCTTAGAAATGATCATACTTTGGGTGTGACAATGTTGCTCCTTTTTAGATTAGATTAGATTAGATTACAGTGTGGAAACAGGCCCTTCGGCCCAACAAGTCCACACCGACCCGCCGAAGCGAAACCCACCCATACCCCTACATTTACCTCTTACCTAACACTACAGGCAATTTAGTATGGCCAATTCACCTGACCCTGCACATCTTTGGATGGTGGGAGGAAATCGGAGCACTCGGAGGAAACCCACGCAGACACGGGGAGAACGTGCAAACTCCACACAGTCAGTCACCTGAGGCGGGAATTGAACCCGGGTCTCTGGCGCTGTGAGGCAGCAGTGCTAACCACTGTGCCAAGGTTGTCCTTGGGTTTTTTTTTCAAAGGGGTCATAAAGACAGGCTCCGTTTTGTCTGCGTTTATCTACTTGAAACTTAAGTTTAAAGAAAACACTTTTCAGCAAAAGTTCTCCCAGTTCAGCTTTTCTCTTTGCTTTGGTTTTAGCAGTCTGGCTGTTCAGAGCAAGTAGTCAGTTTTTTAAGGCTGCTGGTCAAACAACCAGCTACATGTAAGAAGGTGTTCTATGCTGAATCTCTGTGCCATTTCTCTCTGAGCCAACATGCCATCTCTTTGGTCTTCATGTTTGTGAAATTTTATGTGATAATTTTGTTAACTTCTGTGCATTGGTAGCAGTTAGGTAGAAAGCACTGTTTTAAGCAACTAAAAGACAGTTCCCACTTAGCCCAAGGAACAGGTTTTGAAAATGACTTCAAACCTTTGTGGGGAAGATGACTGGCTTTCCACGAATGCAGCCTGTCTTCCTAAAACATACTGCCAAACATTAAAGTACAGACCATTGGGCACCCTTACTAATACTTTTGGACTCTTAAACATGATCCCAAACCCAGGGTATTCTTTTCTTACCATTTTTAATATGCCAGTCTACGTTTTCTTGTGCACACCACCTTTTTTTTTAATGTGATTATGGATCAGTCTGCATTTTAATGCCTGCTGTACATTAGCTCTAAGATGTACAGCTACTGTTCTTATGGCAATAAAGTTTCATTAATGATAGGTGGGAATTCCAAGTTAATTGATTTTAGACTGGTTAGTGACTTAGAAACCAAGAGAGAGAGCTCTCCTTTGTGGAGAAAGTAAATTGCTCACTCCTAGTCCTCTTCACAATACCTAGATTAGATTAGATTAGATTACAGTGTGGAAACAGGCCCTTCGGCCCAACAAATCCACACCGACCCGCTGAAGCGCAACCCACCCAGACCCATTCCCCTACATTTACCTCTTCACCTAACACTACGGGCAATTTAGCGTGGCCAATTCACCTGACCCGCACATCTTTGGACTGTGGGAGGAAACCGGAGCACCCGGAGGAAACCAACGCAGACACGGGGAGAATGTGAAAACTCCACACAGTCAGTCGCCTGAGGCGGGAATTGAACCCGGGTCTCTGGTGCTGTGAGGCACCAGTGCTAACCACTGTGCCACCGTGCCACCTAGTATAAGATGCTCCTTTTTTATGCACTCCAAGACCATTCATATTCATTATATTCTCTTAACCATAACAAACCTTTTAACACATTTGACCAGACATTAACATTTCAGAAACTTTAGTTTGTCCAAGTCAAGGTGGAGCATGACTTAGAGGTGATGATCCCATGAAATTGTTGCTCTCATTCTTTTACATTATTTAAGTGACTTGGAGTGACAGTGGCATAGTGATAATGCTGCTGGACTAGTAATGCAATGACCTGAGCTAATGCCAAGGGGACATGTCATAGAGAAAATGTAGAGAATCACCATGAGTCACAGAGTTCTTCAAGAAGTAGGTCTTTTATTTGCAACAAAAAACAGTGACACTGAGAGAGCAGATTCTCAAATGCCCACGAACCTCCGGGTCCATAGTTTTCTATATTATTTTTTAATCCTGTTTCTGTTAGCTTATCAGCATATCCAACTATATTAATCAAAGTATCTTACTGTAGTTACAGAATAAATCAGTGATGTTATTTTCCATTATCTCTTTAGTTGTACATTCTACTTAATGTTACTCTAATGTCACAGTTAGATTTTTAGTGTCTGCTTTTGGTCTTTTCATTCCAGACCCTACTTAATATTTTCCCAATGTCATAATTAGATATTTATTGTCAATAGTTTCAAGCAGGCTGACTCTACTAACTAATAATTAGATATTTAGTGTCATGTCCCAAATATTTATGGTCCCAGTCTTGTCATAATGATACTTAACAGGAAGGCTAACTTTACTAATTGTGTTATCTCATCTCACCATAGTGACCTTTCAGCCTTAACCTTACTCTGCTAATTGTTGTAAGAGCATTCCACTATTCTTATCCAATCCTGCATTCAACAGACCCTTTGCAACAGATCACCAGTGGTCTTCATGCTTTAACCCTTCCCATGCTTTCATGCTCTTTATTTTCCATAGACACTAATTCAAATCTCACCATGATAGTTGTCAGACTTTAAATTCAATCCATAAATCTGGAATTGAAAACTGGTCTCCGTAATTCCAACCGTGAAACCTATCATTGATTGATGAAAATCCCCATCCTGCTTCATTTGTGTCCATTTTTGGGAAAAAAATCTGCCATTATTATTGGTCTGGCCTGCAAGTGACTCCAGACTTTCAACACAATGCTTGACTCCTTAACGGCCCTCTAAAATGACCTGGGAAACAGCTCCATTCAAGTGCATTTCAGGATGGGCAACACTACTGACCTTGCCAGTGATGTCCACATCCCATGAAAGAATAAAGAAACAGTGGGGTATTCTATTAAAGTAACATAATTTACTGTATGGTGCATTCTGTAAGTTGTTTGTAATGTGCTGGTTATGTATGGGAACTGAACCCTCATGACAAGAGAGGGGTCATGAATTGTACTGAATTCCTTGCAGCTGCAACAGTTTTGGGAATGCAGAGTATTCTGTAACACATCTTCAATTGTGTGGATGGGCTCATTTTAAGCTAGTTCAGTCTCTTCCCTCCACTTTTGTGGGCGGCACGGTGGCACAGTGGTTAGCACTGCTGCCTCACAGCGCCTGAGACCCGGGTTCAATTCCCGCCTTAGGCGACTGACTGTGTGGAGTTTGCACGTTCTCCCCGTGTCTGCGTGGGTTTCCTCCGGGTGCTCCGGTTTCCTCCCACAGTCCAAAGGTGTGCAGGTCAGGTGAATTGGCCATGCTAAATTGCCTGTAGTGTTAGGTGAGGGGTAAATGTAGGGGTATGGGTGGGTTGCGCTTCGGCGGGTCGGTGTGGACTTGTTGGGCCGAAGGGCCTGTTTCCACACTGTAATGTAATCTAATCTAATTTATTGACGTGGGTAGTGAGAGTCCTGAAGACATTGATGGTGGGGGACTCAGGGTCTAATGAGGCTTTCTCTTGTTTGCATTAGTGGGTGTAATATTCCACGTTGACTCAAGCTTCGCTATCATTCAGTTCTTTTATTTAATATGGAATGGGCTGCTTAATAATTATAACTATGAATTGAGTTGACTATTGCAATTATTGCCAAATAATTCCATTCCTAACCTTGCAAGAGGAGAGATGGTATAGTTGAAGCAACTATAAATGGCTAGCTTAGGGCACTTTCCTGCAACCTTTGGGTGATTTTACTTTAACCCTCATTGATTTTGATTTTGGTATGTCTGCTAGGTGGTACTCTGGTCAAGTACTGCCTTGCTGTCAGCAGATGTTACTCATACCTATCCCCAGCAGTTCTGGCAGAAACTGAAGAGTATTGGTGTATGTTGCTTCATGGTGCTATGGATGATGACTTTGGTGATTGGGAATTTCCTGATCTGATATTAATCAGATTAAATTTATCCTGTTTCTATTGGAATTTAATGTATATAGGCAGTTTTCTTGTTATTAGATAATTACAATATCCTTTGACAGCCCTTCCTGCTTCTGTTTCCTATAACTTATTTTTACACTTTTAAACTTCATTGCTCTCTTTTGATGTAACTATTTTACCCCAATCTACTGTTCTCTGCTTGCTTTTCAATTAATTATGCCTTTTAGTGTATTATAACTCAAAATTGTTTTGTCATTTTGTAATAAAGATGGTATGCCATATTTTTTGCCCTTCAACATTTCATCATATTTTACATCTGTTGACTTTTTATGAACTCTTAGATATCTGATTCTTCATACGATATTGCCCAATTTTCAAACAGCTGACACAAAATATTGACTGATTTACCATTTCAGTTTGTAGTTGAACAAATGTACCTACTCCCATATTATTGTGTGAGCACTTAGTTCTAAGATAACATTCTGTAGAATATATGAATAACTTGGGATAACTAGGAATGCTTGAATGTACAGTACTCTGATTTTAGTATTTTATTGATTTTATTAATTTATTCATTTTGTTGATGCTAGGTACAATATGTTGACCGTGGATATACTGAAACAATTCCTCAATGCCATGTTTATCCAGTGCTAATGTATCCTGATATTCCAGAGCTTTGCCTTCCATTTCAGCTTTTTGGAGTAGAACCTGTAAGTGTATAATGTTGCAATAGACATACTCTGTTTGGACAAAATGGAATTGAGTATAAAAGTTGTATGTTTTGTAAACCTCGTTTTATTTCAACAGAGAAATCTTCTAACTTGAAGAATGATCCTGTTTTGGTGACCAAAAGACAGACTGACATAGCTCTGCATTGAGCACTGTTTGGACAGAAACAAAAACAGAAATTGTGGGAGAAACTGAGGTCTGGCAGCATCTTTGGAGAGAAAAGAGTTAATATTTTGAGTCCACTGACCTATCAGAGCTGATTAGATGGGAAGAGATTGTATATATGCTGAAGACATGTTGGGGTGGGGATGGAAAGGAGTGAGAGAATAGAGGGGGATAGAGCCCAGAGAGGAAAAACAGGCTGAAAAGGGATGGATAATGGTATGCTAGGAGAAAGGGGAAAAAGCTGGTAATGGGCATCATAATGAGAAAGCAGCCATATCATGAAGTATTTGGGGTGTTCAAGTTCTCAAACTGCTGAACTTGATACTGAGTCCTGAAATCAACCCACTTTCATCTAATTATAGTCCCCAATATCCGTTTCTCTTTTTTTTAGTTTACTGTTTTCTATCTCTTTTTTTTATCTGCCAAACTGTTTTTCCCTTTTTTGGCCTCCTTCTCCACCCTGGTCTATGTGTACCACTTTTATTCCTATCTGCTTTTGGTTTTGAGGAAGGGTCACTGGACTCTCCACAGATGTGCTAGACCTGCTGAGTTTCTCTCCAGTGTAGAAGCAGGCCACTTGGTCAAACAATTCCTCATCAACTCTCGACAGAGCATCCCACCCAAGCCTACCCCCTATCCTCTCTCTGTAATTCTGCATTCCCCATGTCCAATCCACCTAACCTGCACATCTTTGGACTGTGGGTGGAAACAGAGTATCCGGAGGAAACCCATAAAGACATGGACACCCTGTCAGTGTAGTTTCTACAGTTTTCCAATGGTGGAATCAAATCTGCGTTCTTGGTGCCTTTATCATGTTTATATTTAGTATACCTGTGTCTTGGAGGACACAAGTTGTTATTTTGTTCTTGATTTGCAAGATTCTTTAAATTGTTAATAGTATTGTTTTAGTTCATTGATCCTGTGTCTATAAGTTATTTGAGCTTCATGGTTGTAAGGAAGCATGAGGAGAACCAAACCCAATTGAGTTTAGTAATGGGTCTGAGTACTGTGATGCCAGAAAACTCAAGTATGTAATTTATCATGGTCCAAACTAGCACATTGGGTTCACTGGAGCTTCTACAAAATGAAAAGCCAGGGACGTTTCCAACGTTTCGCTCCATTCATCTTAGTTGAGGACATTGGATGTTGTGGATTGGAGAGTACTTTTTAATCTTTATGGATTCAGGGCAAGTACTCTGCTCTGGAAGGCTTTGGTGAATATGCCAACAGTTTACTGTAATTCTTCAGAGTGAGTATTAAGTACTGTATCATTGGCGTAATGTAATTCTAGAACAGAAATGGTTATTTTGTCCCAGCTGCTTGAGATTGAGAAGTTTACCCCAGGCGGGTGGTTGGCCTACCAGTAGTAAATTGTAGCATTGCTGCAAGAAATATTGAAAATGGTATTGGTTAAGCGACCCACTTTATTGAACACTAGCTCCTACTGGAAGTAATAATTGGAGCCATTGCGTAGAACTGTTAATTATAGATAATCGCTTGGTAGTATAGAACTAGGGTATTGCTGATAAACTCTTGAACCTTTTGGACTTGTACTCCTTGGGACAATTCACAAGATGACAAATTCAAGGGGAAAACAAATGCTTGCATGCATACTACATGAGAGGGCGAGTGTTTGCCATGTGAACCTCTGCAGTTTTCATTCTTACGTAATTGAATCCTGACGGCCACAGAGTCCCCAAGCGGAAAAGCGATCCTGTTCTTCCACTTGCACTGAGCTGGAGCATTACAGCAAGGTCTGAGACTGAGATTTTCAGCAGGGAACGCAACTGTGTTGAAGTAGCGAGCAACAGGAAACTGTCATTTTTTGCCGACGGAATGTTGGTGTTCTACAAAGCAGTCACCCAGTCTGTGTTTCATCTCCCCAGTGTAGAGAAAAACACATTGTGAGCAGCAAATACAGTGGAATAAATTGAATGACTACTTCACCTGGAAGCTGTGTCTGTAGCCTTGGATAGTAAGAATTGGAGAGTGTTGCACCTTCTGTGATTGCAAGGGAAAGTGCCATTGAGGTGTGGACCAAGGCGTACTGGAGGGAGAAACCTATGTGGAAGGCTGACTGGCAAGAGATCATGTGTGTCGTGCTAGCATCTGTCTGGTGGTGGTGGAAATGGTGGCTAATAATCATTTTGGATATGAATGCTTTTGGGTGGTAAATGAGGACTGGGGGACCCTATCACTGATGCGAGAGGAAGGAAAAGGGATGAGGGATCTGCCAGCCTCAGTGGTGGAGAATCTTTGGTTGAGGAAGGTAGGCATTTTGGATACCCCCTTGTAAATGCTGGCATCATTGGAACGGATGCAATGGAGATGGAGAAACTGGGAGAATGGAATAGTCTTCACAGGAAGCAGGGTGTGAGAATGTTTAGTCCAGGTATTTGTGGGAGTTGGTGGATTTGTAGTGGACATTGGTGACCAGCTTATCCTCCAAAATGGAAACAGATGTTGGGGAAGGGAAGGGAGGTGTATTTTAATGAATCTCGTCAGCTGTTTTGAAGATGTCGTACATGTTGGGCATATCAGAGAAAGGAAATGAGTGATTTGGCAGTCTTCCCTGTTCACCATTTATTGTTAAAGTTGTTGGTAGTTCTTTGAACTTTGTATTGGCTGTCTGATAGGCAAACTTGCGTGGAGTTGATTTGGAATAGTCTCTGTTTTATAATCAATGAGTTTGCATACTACTTGAAACCAGAGCTGTGTGTCTTTTAGTGTTGTCTGTGGATTTGTTTGTCTGAGTAGTGATAGATTTAAATGATCGCGTCAGCTTGGGCATTGTGATGAAGGTTCGTGCTAAATTACTTATTTGGAAATTTGTGCTCTAGGGAGAACTGTTGTATAACTTTTGAGTTTGATTTGGACTTCTAAATTGTTTAGGTTAAGAAAGGTGGGGCTTGGTTTCATTTTTGAGTGGTGACAGGGAACCTGGACACTTTGTTTGCATGCATTTTAAATGAGGCTTTTACACACTCTTGATGAATTGTACAGTGCTTTAGAAAAGAGGGGAAAATATTGGTTGTTGCCTTGCAGTGAGATATCCTAGGGGATGGAGACAGATAGAAACAACTTTTTTTAAAAAGAAGCACAAGCCTGAAAGGCAGTGAAATCACAGGTTTCATTTGGGTAGGAGTAGGTCATTCAAGAGGCGAAAGCCTGTAAGAGCAGTATTGCAGGTCCATAGACTCCAGAACAGCTAGGACAGGAGAAGTGAAGACCTGAGTGGCTTAATGTCAATAAGAGAGCTCCAAAAGGAGGAGGCTGGGGAAGAGAAGTTGAAGAATTCAATGTTCAGACATAAGGGAACAGTTTTTGTAGTTTCAAGAGTGTGGTGCTGGAAAAACACAGCAGGTCAGGTAGCATCCCAGGAGCAGGAAAATCGACATTTCAGGCAAAAGCCCTTCATCAGGAATGATGAAGGGCTTTTGCTTGAAATGTCAATTTTCCTGCTCCTTCGACGCTGCCTGGCCACATGTGTTTTTCCAGCACCACACTCTCAACTCTAATCTCCAGCATCTGCAATCCTCACTTTCGCCTAGATTTTGTAGTTTCTTTAAAGGATTCATGAAGAGACTAACTAAAGTAACTAGCATCGAGTGAATGCAGACGTTTGCTGGAAAGAAAGTTTGCTGATTTTGAAGAAGGACCTTTTTGAAGGCCCCTGATTTCTATTATAATGAATTCTGAATATCTGTAAGATTGTTATCTTGCGTAAAAGGGTTGAATCCTTATTTGTAATATCTATAATAAGGCTAACAGGTTGTTACATGATGGGAGAAAGTGAGGACTACAAATGCTGGAGATCAGAGCACTGGAAAAGCACAGCAGGTCAGGCAGCATGGTGTTAATTATTTTTTCCTTTTTCTGTATAATAAACTGTTCTTTTGTTAAAAATACATTTGTGACCTTTTGTGGATATGTTCAGTGACTGTCCATCACAGTAACCAAATTCAAAATAAAACTTATGGTATTTATCAAACAAAGTTTCATTCTGGAATCTGACTTGTCCAGTTTAATTATCAGTTGGGATCATCAGTTTTGCTTGATGAGTTGACCATTTGTTCCTGTAATCTCTGATCTTGAAATTCCTGGAGTTTGGTATCATTTGACAGATGGGAAAACACAAACATTCTCTGTACCTGTTGCATGTGCTAATTCGTTTTGGAGGCTACTTCAGTGGGCGGGGGGGATAGCAGGTAGTGGTGATCTCGGTCCATATCTGGCTATAGCAGATGGAATCTAAATTCAATTCATAAATCTGGAATATAAAGCTAGTCGCAGCAATGGCACCAGGAAACTACTACCAATTGCCATAGAAATAATCTAGTTCACAATGTCCTTTTTAGGGAAGGAAAGGTGCCATCTTTATCTGATCTGACCTAACCTACATGCAATTCCAGACCCACCGCAATGGTTGACTCTTAAAGCCGTCTGAGATGGCCAAGCAAACAACTCATTTCAAGGGCAATTAGTGATGTGTCACAAATGCTGACCTTGCCAGTGACACCCATGTGACATTAAATTTTACAAAAGCTCAGCTCAGCATTCATTAACTATAAACATAACAAATGTAAAGTGCACATCTTTAAATTCCCTGGTCCTCACTATCACTAATTGCTAGTGCCAGTATGTCTTGAATAATGTTTAGTGCACAATATAAGTCTGCTTGAGCCTGTGGTGACAACTCATGCTGAGTGACTAAGAGAAAGCTAAGACTAAGATGCAACTCAAAGCCAAGTATAAAACGATAGGAACTATCAACATACTATTTCTACCTAACCATCCCTCAAGAGGCTTTCTCTCCGACATGACAGAGTATTGTTGATCCAAAAGACAGTTATGATTAAGATTATTTCTTGTGTATATATAAATGCTCCAACAAATTTTATGTGCAGATAATAAAGAAATATAGAATTGGATAATCAAAGATCATTGAGGAGTAAGTGAGGTCTGCAGATGCTGGAGATCAGAGCTGAAAATGTGTTGCTGGAACAGCGCAGCAGGTCAGGCAGCATCCAGGGAACAAGAGAATCGACGTTTCGGGCATAAGCCCTTTTTCAGGAATGAGGAAAGTGTGTCCAGCAGGCTAAGATAAAAGGTAGGGAGGAGGGACTTGGGGGAGGGGCATTGGAAATGCAATAGGTGGAAAGAGGTCAAGGTGAGGGTGATAGGTCAGAGTGGGGTGGGGGGCGGAGAGGTCAGGAAGAAGATTGCAGGTTAGGAAGGCGGTGCTGAGTTCGAGGGATTTGACTGAGACAAGGTGGGGGGGAGGGGAAATGAGGAAACTGGTGAAATCCGAGTTCATCCCTTGTGGTTGGAGGGTTCCTAGGCGGAAGATGAGGCGCTCTTCCTCCAACCGTCGTGTTGTTGTGGTCTGGCGATGGAGGAGTCCAAAGACCTGCATATCCTTGGTGGAGTGGGAGGGGGAGTTGAAGTGTTGAGCCACAGGGTGGTTGGGTTGGTTGGTCCGGGTGTCCCAGAGGTGTTCTCTGAAACGCTCCGCAAGTAGGAGGCCTGTCTCCCCAATATAGAGGAGGCCACATCGGGTATAGCGGATGCAATAGATGATGTGTGTGGAGGTGCAGGTGAATTTGTGGCGGATATGGAAGTTTCCTTTGGGGTCTTGGAGGGATGTGAGGGGGGAGGTGTGGGTGCAAGTCTTGCACCTCCTGCGGTTGCAGGGGAATGTGCCGGGAGTGGAGGTTGGGTTGGTGGGGGATGTGGATCTGATGAGGGAGTCACGGAGGGAGTGGTCTTTACGGAACACTGATAGGGGAGGGGAGGGAAATATATCCTTGGTGGTGGGGTCCGTTTGGAGGTGGCGGAAATGACGACGGATGATACGCTGTACATGGAGATTGGTAGGGTGGTAGGTGAGGACCAGTGGGGTTCTGTCCTGGTGGCGGTTGGAGGGGCGGGAAGTGGAAGAGATGTGGTGGAGGGCATCGTCGACCACGTCGGGGGGGGGGAATTGCGGTCCTTGAAGAAGGAGGCCATCTGGGTTGTACGTTTTTGGAACTGGTCCTCCTGGGAGCAGATGCGGCGGAGACTAAGGAATTGGGAGAATGGGATGGCGTTTTTACAGGGGGCAGGGTGGGGGGGAGGTGTAGTCCAGGTAGCTGTGTAGCTGTAGTAGATGTCCGTGTTGATTCGGTCGCCTGAGATAGAAATAGAAAGGTCGAGAAAGGGGAGGGAGGAATCTGAGACTGTCCAGGTAAGATCATTACCAAATATGTTCTCCAATTTTGCAACCCAGAATATCACTTGCTATTGTTCTCAGTGACAGCTGCTACAGAATTTTATTGGGCTTCGTAGTGGTAATTTGCTTTTATCTGACTGTTTCAGCATGATAACTTCAATCGAGTGTTTCTAAGCAGGCTATATATTGACATTCTTTTACTAATCAGATTGAAGAATCTTCACTGAAGTAAGCATAGTGGAAGTCAAGCAATATAAATTATATTTCACTTTATTTGTGTAGAACACAAAATAATGGTTGGGAAATACAGATGAGATTAATAATGATAGCTAAGAGACAGGACTTAAAGTTTTAAAAGGAAAAATTAATTTGCCAAAAGTTTTCTAATGCACTGCTCTTCTGAAATGAGACTATACACTGAGGATCTGTTTCCATGCTGTATGACTCTTCAGTCCAACTTGACCGTACCAACCAGACATCCCAATCTGACCTCGTACCATTTGCCAGCATTTGGCCCATATCCCTCTTAAACCTTTCCTATTCATATATCCATCCAGATGCCTTTTAAATGTTGTAGTTGTACCCACCATTACCACTTCCTCTGGCAGCTAATTCCATACATGCACCAACTATATGAAAATGTTACCCATCAGATCCTTGTTTTTGCATCATTTCCGCCCCCCCCCCCCCCCCCCCCCGCCTCACCTAAAACCTATGTCCTCTAATTTTAGACTCTTCCACCCAAGGAAAAAAACCTTGATATTCACCCTAATCGTCCCCCTGATTTTATAAACCTCTATAAAGTCACCCTTCAGCCTCCAACACTCTGGGTAGGTGTAGGGGGAGAAAAGCACGGTAGGGTAAAGAGACACAATCTTTTCCTTGGGGTGGGGGAGTCACAAACTAGAGGGTATAGGTTTAGGATGAGAGAAGAAAGATATAAAACAGAAAGATATAAGGGGCAACGTTTTCACGAAGGTGGGGGGGGGGGGGCTGCATGTATAGAATGAATTACCAGAGGAAATGGTGGAGGCTGGTACAATTCCAACATTTAAAAGGTTTTTCGAATGGTATACGAATAGGAAGTGTTTAGAGGAATATGGCCAAGTGCTGCCAAATGGGACTAGATTAGTTTAGGATATCTGGTTGCCGTGGATGAGTTGGACTGAAGGGTTTGTTTTCATGCTGTATGTCTCTCTGACTGTTGAACCTCTCCCGAAAGTCAAACCCTCCAGTCCTGGCAACATCCTTGTAATTTTTTTCTGAACACTGTCAAGTTTTAAAGCATCCTTCCTGGAGAAGGGCAAACAAAATTTTGAGCAGTATTCCAAAAAGCGGCCTCACCAATGTCCTATACAGCCACATGACATCCCAACTGCTATATTCAAATATTGTAAATTGATGCTTGCAGGATCAGAGAGATTGTCCATCAGTAATTGTCACATCACACCATTTAAAAGTTCTGCTGTTCCTGATTTACTTTCCTAATCAACCTGTTCAGAGGTGTTACTTCACATCCCTGGAGTGGGTGAGATTTGAACCCAGGTGTCTTGGTTCAGGGGAGGGACACTACCCCTTTGCCACAGGAGGGCACCTCCCCTGTTTGTGTATCAACCAACCTTGATTTATTTCAGCTGTTTTTAGTTCAGAAATATAGGGGAACCTCGATTATCCGAACGTGATGGGTGGGCACTATTTTGTTCAGATAATCAATTATTCGGTTAATTGATTAAATGCCTTTCCTCTGGGGGTTGGAGTTTTTAAAAGTCTGCTCCCTGCTCAGGAGACTGCAGAAACGCACAGTGCGTGAGCCCCGCCCCCCACTTTCAACCCCGTGCAACACTGCCCCCCGCTCCTAACACTGTGCAACACTGCCCCCAACATCTCACTGCCGCTTCCAACACCGCCCCAGCCCTGAACCCCATCCAACACTGCCCCCTGTCTGCCCCCTAACCCCGTACGCACCCGTCCCCCTCTCCGGGGTTGCTGGACTGTTCACCAACAACAAGAGTGCTGCAGTTGCCTCTGTGGGGTAAGTCTCCAGATAGCGCACATGCAGCCACAGCGCCACACACAACTTTTTACTGCAGCATTTTGACAGGTTCCACCTTTGCCCTATACAGAACAATGTTGGAGAGATTATCTAGGGCTTGGGGGGGGGGGGGGGGGGGGGAAGGCGGCGGTGGTGGGTGAAGAGAGAGGAGGGTTAGGGTACACGTCTGTAGAACTCCAGGGAAAGTGTGGGGACAGAGAGAGGGCGAGCAGACTGTCATATGGAGACAGTGTCTGTTTAATCACCATAAACAAAAGACGTGATCACTGTTGGAAACACGTCTTTGATGTAGTGTTTCCATCGGGACCTTAAGATCTCCTTCGGATAATTGGTATTCGGATAATCGAGGTTCCTCTGTATTGCGCAGGTTCAGTGCTGATTTTATTAGCAAAGACTGTAACAATGCACATTCTGGAGGAGCAAGGTATCTGTAACAGCAGTTTCCAGATCTGCACTTTAAACTTCTTGTGCAAAGAAGCTTCTGTCCAATATATTGGTATAACAGCAGTAGCATTGTTATTTTCATTACCAAATACGGTCTGTTAAATTGATTGATCTTCACAAAAATGAAAATATCATTCTGTCTGGAATCTGATCAAATTTTTAAAAATGCTTGAATAAAATGTCTGCAAAATGTTTAAATTTATATAAGAAATATGAAAATAATGTTTTCATTGGTTTACTTCTAGATTGGGGTATGTTGGAGTGGTGAAGGTTATTAGTTTGATTTGAGAATTCTGTATTCATAGAGTCCATCAAGTCCACACTGACCCTCCGAGTAACCCACTCAGGCCAGTTCCCTTAGTGTATTACTTTTACAGTGCTACATGTTCTGTTTTTGATACATATCAACTAGGCTGTAAAGAAGATTTGCCTGTAATGGCAAAATTCTAAATTAAACTACTGTTAAAGTGGTTGCTATGAATATTTTCAAAAAGTTACAATGCAAGTTGCCACATGTTAAGTTAACATTTTGAGGTTAAAAATCTCTGTGCTTGTCCGTAGTAAAAATTTAATTGCTATCTTTTGCAGGTAGGAAACAAATGGCAAGAAGATGCTATTGACACTCTGAGAGAATTACTTTACCAAAGAAATTTAGAAGTGGAGGTTATGGTAATTATTTTATACTGTACGCTGAATACTTCTGTGCAAGTGACCTGAACAAAATAAGTGATTTTATGTGTGATGTAATTGCTTGTGTGTGCACAATATTGGGAATGTTTTCGTAGTCAAATTTAAAAATGTTCTAATATGAATGCCAGAATAAAGGATATTAAAATTAATTTATCACTTGGTAGAATTATGATAGCAATAACTCTCCATGTCAAAACAATCTATTTGTGGTTAATCAATGCCACTTTTCTTTCATCAAAGATGGACACAAATATTTGACATTTTTAAAATAATCTTTAATGCAATTAAGATAATTTATTAGAAACCTGCAAGGAAAATCAAAGCTGACACATATTCTAAATATCTAAGTTATAAAACTGTGGTAAGGGAAATAAGAGGTCTAACATGGACAATTGCAGGTGAGTCTACAATGGACTAAAAAGAAATGACATTTCTGTTAAGTGAAAACATTGTCACAATATTGTCAGAATCATCTAATAAAAGGAACCTTAAGTCATAGTGGTTTAACTTAATTAAAAGAAATTTATAGTTACAAATATTTGGATTCCCAAGGAAACAATGTCTAATCCTGTGGTGAGAAAATTTCAGGTGTGTTATTGTAATCTCCAAAGTGAGCTTTTTAGGAATAAGATAAGGAGATTTCAAATACACTACATTGTTTAACATCTCTTTCAGGAGGAAGCAACTGGAAATTTTGTTTGGTACTGGTTACTTGAATCTATGTCCATCTTCCCTTTAATAGTGGAAAGGGCACACAATTGATTCATTGACTGCTACCTCTGATTAAGTTAAATTGAGGACAGTTTGGATAAACATGCTTTAATTTCCTTAAAATCAATAGGTTAGAGGTGATCTTTGATGTTTAAAATGATATTTATAATTAATTTAATTCTAGGTCCAGCCGGGAAATGGCATACAGATGCTGCTAGCTGATCTTCACTTTGATGGAATTTCAGTTTCTTCCTTTATGATACTTCACAACCATGCTCTTAAAAAAGAAAAGGCTTCTGTAACGTTCAAGGTAAGAATACAGGTTTATCCAGATTTAATTGCCTCTTTACTCACAAACAGTGAATTTCACTTCGGAACGGGGACAGTTTTGCGTTATTGAAGTAACCTGCTTGTATTAAAGGAGAATAAATAGGACCCAGTAGTCTCCTAGATGCCTAGTAAAATAATTGAAATTGTATATATAAGTTGGAGGAATATTTGTACAGTAAAAGCTTCGATAATTATAGAATAGTTACAATGCAAGAGTTTATTTGGTTTTTCGTATCTGTACTGGCTCGCTGAGCCACTTACCTAGTCCACTTCTCATCTTTTTCTTGTAGCCCTGCAAATATATTTTGCTCATTATCTAATTTCCTTTTGAAAACGTAGGCCTTGACCACGAAGGCAGGTCCATTCCAGATCCTAATATTAGTTCATTTTTCTTATGTCATTCATCTTGAATCCATGTCCTCTGTCCATTGAGTCTTCTAACAATGAAAACAGTCTATCCCAATCTATTCTGCTCAGGCCCTTCATGATTTTGAACACCTCCATCTAATCATCTCAAACTGCTTTTAATTGGACCAGTCGCAGCTTCAGTCTATTGACGTAATGATCAAGATTCCCTCCAAGATAGGCAGAGTTGTTAGTTGGTTGGGAGAAACTTCCAACATAATGTAAAAAGTCATGCATTAAATGTAAAATACTTGTGGACAAAAATAGTGTACACATGAGTTTTATACTCTTGCCCTGTTCAAGGAATACTAATATGGATATTGGCCTTCGGTTTGTTGATTGCCTCTTGCCTCCATTATTCTGTCACGCTCTTTGTTTGGTCATTTCTGCCAAAAAGAGGCCTCATTTTACTTCCTGTAGACCAAAGAATGTAGACTTGAACAAATAATGGCAGAGAGCTGCTGTTAGGCATAGTTATCTGATTTGGATGGACTTCATAAAGCTTTATTAAATCTTGCTATCATTTTGCGATGCAGATTACTCTTTTCCACAACACACAATTGTCTTTGATCTTCCTTTGCTGTCTCCTTTTATGTTTATCTCCAGTAACAAGTTACTGGTGTGACGATTCATGGACTTCATCATTTAAAGTTAGACCATTCAAACAGCTATCCTTTCTGTTTCCAGCCTTTTCTCTAAACTGCAAAGTCTAGATTCCCCTTAGAATCCCTAAGTTTGTACTTGCATATTTAGTTTCTCTTGTAATGTTCCGTATGCCCTCTCTGAGTTCATATTGTCAAGAATCCTACTTCTTGCTCTCTTGAGCCTACTCCCATCAAATGGCTGACTCTCCAAGTTCCCTCCCAGGTTGACATGTTAAACGATGATGTTGACAGTTCACTCAACCTCTTTCAAACCTATTGTTACCCTCCTCTGCAAAGAAAGAAACCTTGACCCCATTGCAATTTTAAACTACCAATCCATCTTCAACTTCCCTGTTTTTCAAGTGCTTAATGTGCTGTTGCATCCCAAATTTCCATCTGCCTCCAAAATAACTATGATTTTGAACTTAATAGAATCAAGTTTCTGCATCTGCTACACACCAATTAGTCACAAGTGACACATCCGGTGTGACTGACCATGGTCAAGTACCCCTCCTCCTCTTTTTCTGCTTTTCTGTAGACATTAAGCAAGTGTCTGCTGCCACCTACCACCAGATTACAAATTCTGACACTGTGCTCACCTATTTTTAGAAAGGTGTTTTAACAATTTCTACTCTATTTAATAGTCTGCTTTCTCTTTAATATTTTTCATTACATTTTATAATTTAAAGGATTGTTAGGTTCTTAATACTTTATTTTCAATGTATTTCGAAGATTTTGTTGCTACTATGTATACTCATGGTTGTTAGCAACACAGCCTGAACACAGTTGACCTCTCCATTCTCCAATCCCTCCCTGCCATCCATCTAATTGGGGCTAATTTCACTTGGTCTCATTTGTATCTGTCCAGTCAGGGATTTTTCCTTCTTACTCCCACATAATATCTACGAATCCACAGACAATCAATCCTTGGTCCCTTATTACTCACCTATATGTTTCCTCTTGACCATATAATTTAAAAGTAAAATTTTAGATTCCACATGCACATTGGTGCCCTGCTCTAATTTGCTGTCATCTCTCTCAACTCCATCACTGTCTTCAATTTATCTGACTTCAGACCCAAAGGAACAGCAATGACTTCTAAGTATTAGAAAGATCAACCCATCATGTTCATACATTCTGCTTCTTACCATTGGCTGTGTCCCCTATCTGTCTGCAGTCTTGAAATGGAATCACACCTTTTACAACTTTGATATCCTTTTTAATGTTTAAAATAATGAATGCTTAAATTTTGTGGTGAGTGTCTCACCTCTTGACCCCTCAAGGCCTGTACACCATCTGTAAAGCACAAGTCAACAATATGATAAAATCCAGCAACACTCAAGATACTTAACACCATTCAGGGCAATACAGCCTGTTTGATTGACCCCCCATTGACCTTAAGCGTTCATTCTCTCCATTATTGATGCACAGTGGCAATAGCATTGAAGACACAATGCAACAACGCACCAAGGCTCCTTTTGACAGCACCTTCCAATCTCTCAACCTCTATCACGTAGAAGAACAAACATAATGGATGCATGGGAACATTGTCATGAACTCTTTGCACCACAAAATTGAACTTTTTTAAAAAAAACTCTTATCCATCTTATTTGTTTATCATATTTGTCTACACCAAAGTAGATTGTTTCCTGGTTTAAACAAGTCTTGATTTCAGAATTCTGTGTTTTAATGTTCCACCATGGCCTTCCTCTTTCCTATCTGTAACCTTTCCAGCTTTTATAATACATGCAAAATTTCTGCAGACCCGATTTCTTATCTTGAATTGCTCCACTAAAGGCAGCATGCCTTTGGTTGCCTAGGTCCCAAGCTCAGTAATTATTCCCAAAGCCTCTATGCCCCACTGGCCTTCTAATACTATTCTAAGATACTCTTAGAATCTTCTGGTCACTTGATTTTATAGGATCTTAACCAGTTTGATATGAAGCACTTTTGAAGCATCTTGGGATGTAATTTCATGGGAGTGCCTCTGTTGCTGGTGGTGGATTTTAACCAGGGTAGGATGGAAGTTTCCCAAACAAAGAAACATCATTATAGGGTTCACAAGGAATCTCTTTAAACATGGACGAGATCTTCACAAAAATTCTCACTAGCGTATGGAAGAGTACTAATTGAGATTTTTGGCATTGTCACAATGAAGACAGTGATCAGAAAATCTCAAAGCACTACAAGACTGTTTTAGCAAATGTCTCAAGTATTTAAATCCAAGTCATATGTTGTAAACCGTAATTCCTCCAGGCCAGGAACGAGGTTCGTGCCAAACCAAGAAAAGGATTAGACCCAGATATAAAATTGTGATCGCATTTATAATTGTATAGGTCTAGCTACTGGCTTTGCCAGTTCATTCTTATCAAAGAAATGTTACTTAGAGCTTAAATTCTGCTTTCGATTCCTGCATGTAGCTAATGTTATCTATTAACATTTAACACCTGTCATATTTACAGCAATAAATTAGCAGTTATTTTTGCAAATGTAACACCGAGAATGAACTTATTTACTTTCTCTTTAATAGAAATTTTGTCCGAATTTAAATGATGGAAATGAGCCTGAAGAAAGTTGGGATTTGATGCATGAGGTAAAATTTTACTGAATATGAACAAAATATTGTATTTACATCAGTTGTTATTTATAACCACTTTTTAAACTCAACCAAATCTTTGGTGGTGTGGTTTTGCTGTTTTTGTTTAAAGCTTTCGATCAGTATGTCCCAAATATTTTCCCACTGTGATCCAATTTTGTGGCTTGAAAATTGTTGCATCCCCAAAATGACATCAGAGAGTAGGGGATGTGTTGGAGAGCAGCAGACCTATGAGAGAAGGAGGCATGGGAGGGAGAATCTGAGGGCAGTTGGGAGAGGAGAAAGTGGCTGTGTTCTGTGGCAGCCATTGCTGCCTCGGATCTCAGGTCACTAAAACTTTAGCTTGAAATTCTTGGGGTCCTGACACCCATTTTGGCAAGCCTTGCTAAAGGTTATGCACACTGATTTAATGTATACCTTCTGATTTTAATAGAGATTCAAACCTCATCACTGAGTCCACATGATACCTTGCATAAGTATATCAATATGATGGCTGCAATAGTGGGTAAGAGGGTGTCTTGTATCCTAATAGCTCATTACCCTTCTATAAGCTAAGTGGTCAACTCAATGGGATTATATTCTCACTTGGCTGCTAGGCAGAACTGCTTCAACTTGTGCTGCGAAATTATCTATCTGACTGATCGATAGATAATTTATCTTTCCCCAGAATCTGGCTGCAATGTGCACCAATACATGTACAGTAGTATTTTTCCAAACTTATTTCAATAGCACATGTGAGTCTTATGACCATGATAAGGGCAAGAACAGCATCATCTTGGCCTGTGGATAGATCACTTTTTTTTTTAATCATTACATGTTGTGAAATTCTATAGAGTCATAGAGATGTAAAGCATGGAAACAGACCCTTTGGTCCTGCCCGTCCATGCCGACCAGATATCCCAACCCAATCTAGTCCCAACTGCCAGCACCCGGCCCATATCCCTCCAAAACCTTCCTCTTCATATACCCATCCAAATGCCTCTTAAATGTTGCAATTGTACCGCCTCCACCACTTCCTCTGGCAGTTTATTCCATAGACGTACCACCCTCTGTGTGGAAAACGTTGCCCCTTAGGTCACTTTTATATCTTTCTCCTCTCACCCTGAACCTATGTCCTCTAGTTCTGGACTCTCCCACCCCAGGGAAAATACTTTCCTATTTACCCTATCCATGCCCCCCATAATTTTGTAAACTTCTATGAGGTCACCCCTCAGCCTCCGACACTCCAGGGAAAACAGCCCCAGCCTGTTCAGCCTCTCCCTATAGCCCAAATCCTCCAACCTTGGCAAATCCTTGTAAATCTTTTCTGAACCCTTTCAAGTTTCGCAACGTCTTTCCGATAGGAAGGAGACCAGAATTGCGTGCAATATTCCAACAATGGCCTAACCAATGTCCTGTACAGCCACAGCATGACCTCCCAACTCCTGTACTCACTACACTGACCGATAAAGGAAAGCATACCAAATGCCGCCTTCACTATCCTATCTACCTGCGACTCCACTTTCAAGGAGCTATGAACCTGCACTCCATGGTCTCTTTGTTCAGGAACACTCCCTATGGCCTTAGCAGGTCTTATACACTTAATGGTAAGATTTGCTTTCCCAAAATGTAGCACCTGGCATTTATCTGAATTAAACTCCATCTGCCACTTCTCAGCCCATTTGGCCCACCTAGTCAAGATCCTGTTGTAATCTGAGGTAACCGTCTTCACTGTCCACTCACACTCCAATTTTGGTGACATCTGTAAACTTACTAACTGTATCTCTTATGCTCGCATAATCAGGGAAACATTAAATGTGCAAGGATTGCAACAAATTAATTATTGTGGTAACTATTCAAAACAAAAAAGGCTTCCACGCTTATGCAGTGATATGTTGTATTTGCATATGCAGAGTCTGGTGACGACGACATCACATGCATGCTGATGATGAGTCCAGGAAGATGAGGTAGATACCACAGACAGAATAGAGACAAAAAAGATGCAAGTGGTGGTGCTGCACCAGAAGTCAACCACCTCTTTTTTTTTTCTGTCTCCCCTGGTAGTGAGGGGCAGGCTGGAAAAGCTTGGGAGGCTATGGAGGGAGTGAGAGGGAGGGAGGTTGCTAACAAACCAGGAGGAAAGGTTTGAAGACAGATCAACTTCAATCTAAAATAAACTCTCTTGTATCGGGTTTATATCTTATTGTTCATCCTGCAGTGCCACCTTGAGACAGGCAGCTCCACGCCATCATGTATGAGTGATGTTAGCTCTCGTTCTGGTCTTTGCACCACCTAAAAGGTGGTGCATTGTAGGGTACTCTATATCATCTAGTAAAGGCTCATTGTTGCCTTAGAACAGAAAAAACTGGACAATAAACGTAATTTTGCCAGGATTTCTGTCTCAGTGGAAATAATTATTTGTTTAAATGATGGTCTCTGTTGTCATATAGGTTAATTTATATTTTATTTCTTGAAATTATTTACTTAGGTTAGGTCAATTTGAGTGATGAGAAATGAAATATTAAAAATTTAAAGCTCTTGACTAGATTTTCAAAGCATGATGTTTTGACCTTAGTCCAGACCAATATTTTTATATAAGAAATTATCCTAAATCCTAGTCACTTCCTGAAACAATGAGGCTGCAAGATTCAGTAGTTATAATCAAAATAAATTCTATCCAAGAGTCAAACAAAACAAACACAATGTACTATGTCTTGCCTATGTAATGCGTGAAACCCAGAATAGAATTTGTGTGAATTAATAGACAAGTTACAGTAAATTATAAATATTAAATGATAAATGCAACCAAGACCGATCTTGCAAATTGGCATTCCACAGTGCATAGTAGATCAAGTTCAGTCACAGAGTTCATCAAAACTAGTCTTTCTCACAAAGAATTTCAGCTGTTCTTCCAGGATTTAGTCTGATCCATCCAAAAGCAACAATGCAACTAACCCAACTTTCACAGGCACAGCCTTCACCAAAATTAGCACGGGCCTGTACGATCTCTCTACTTTGCTTAGTGATTCAGGTGAACTAGATCGCTACTGTTCAAGCAACTGTAACAGCTAGAGAAATTGTATATCAGCTTCTGGATGTACCTGCTGTCTTTTTCAGCCTACCTGTACTGCAGCACCGAATCAGGTGATCATCTAAACTCTGGCTATGTTCTTGTTATATGATTTCAAATAGTTTGTGTTCCCAAAGGTTTTAGTTTCTAATCTGAGATTGTCTTAGTTTCGTTAGAGACTGAGAGAGTTGTTTCCCCTCTTAAGTTAGCATCGGTCTCAAAAATAAAAGTAGGGATTCTGTCACATTAGTTAAAAAGATGTGAAGTGCTACACAGTAAGCAAAGTTAATCAAAGTCAAAAATTGAAAGGGTGAAATGGTGAATTGAACTTGTTCCAAAAAACAAGTGGTAGACCACAAATTTTGTCAGTCATATTCTAAGGCAATACATATCTGAAAGGGTTAATTGGCACCATGAGAGGGGCTCTGTCCAAAAGGACATAAAGGACTGCTCCTGAGCGGAGCTGACCAGTCAGCTTCTGGTTCTCTACTGGTTTGCAATGAAATGTGAAAATGTTTTAGCAGTAAAGTGAACTTATGTTTGAGTTGAGCCAGATGTCTCTCACAGTTCATTGTATTTGAGATACAACATAACTAGATATTCATTAATGTACAATAAACATGTTCTGTTTGACTAAGATCAAGCCGATGACCTTGTGTGATAACTTAGATTGACACCAAAACAAAGCATTGATGTTGGTGAATCTATCCTGGGTATCCCAGATGGTTCAGGTGGCTGACTATAACAATGTAAGAGAATCTGGTGGGATAAAATCACTTCTGGTTTTATTTGCTCATGACATGAGGGCGTTGCTGGCTGGGCTAGAACCTATTGCCCATTTCTGATTTGAACTTGAGAAGATGGTAGTGGCTGACTTCTTGAACTTAAAGTCCATGTGATTTAGGTACATCTACATTCACGTATATGAAAAGCTTCCTTAATTTTAAATTTGATCATTCCTTGGACAGTTTGATTGTGTAGTTCCTAAATAACTAGCCTGAAATATAATAATAATAATAGAATCCCTACAGTGTGTAAGCAGGCCATTCGGCCCATCAAGTCCACACTGACCCACCAAAGAGAATTCAAACCAGACATACCCCGCTACCCTAGCCTGTAACCCTGTGCTTACTGACCTGACAACTCTGCCCAGTTACTTTGTCAGCACTAATGCATCGGAAAGCTATTTAGATGTTCCAAAGCTAAATGCATGAACTTAGCAGAACCATAGAAATGATACAACACAGAAGGGGCCCACCATGCTGCTCATTGGGTTTAAATAAGAGAAATATTTTTAGATTATTTTCTGTATTTAAAAGTTTAGTTGCTGTGATTTCGACCTTTAAATTAATATTACAACATTAATATCTCACAACTACAGTAAGAAGTATCTGGAACAAATTGGTCATAAAGTAATGATCTAATATGTTGGGTGTATGTATTCACAGGATTTGCTGGCCTCACGCTTTGAAACCTTCATGGTGCCAGAGTATGATTATCCATTATTGCCTTTACCTGGAAAGATTTTCCCTGTAACAGTAAAGCACCTAGAAACTCCCAATCAGGTATGCATACTATCATTTCTGGAGAGAAAGATCTTGGGTAGAAGGTAACATATTGAAGGACTACCAAAGGGGCCCACTGCTTTATTGAATCTTTTTTGCTTAAAGTTAAATTTCTATGCTGTGCAGAGACAAATATGAATCAAACCTTAGAGGTTTATAAAATCATGAGGAGCATGGATAGAATGAATAGCCAAGGTATTTATCACTGGTTAGGGGAGTAAGGGACACTGGAAGGGACATAAGGTTGTGATGAGAGGGGAAATATTTAAAAGGGATCTACGGGGCAACATTTTCATACTGAGAGTAGTGCGTGAATGGAACAAGTTGCCAGAAGTAGTAGTGGAGGCTGATGCAATTACAATATTTAGAAGGCATCTGGATGGGTGCATGAATTGGAAGGGTTGAGGGATATTAGCCAAATGTAGACAAATGGGACTAGATTAATTTAGGATGTCTAGTCGGCATTAATGTGTTGGACCAAAGGGTCTGTTTACATGCTATATATCTCTATGACTATGATCTAATGAAGATAGATGTTTCTTGGCAACTAGAAATAAAGCCACTTGTCACGTTGCTGTTTGATTTGCGTGCCCTGTTCCTTCAAAAATGGCCAGAGCACAAAGAGAAGGTTGAACATATGACCAGAAACCTGGTTAAAGAAGCATGTTTTACAGAGCACTTTATAAGGACAGAAAGGTGAAAATGCTAAGGAGTGTAGGTTTGGGAAGTTACAACAGTGGTCATCAACAATAGAGGACTGATATCGGTTATGGAACAGGTGGGACAATATTATGAATCTCCTATTCAATCTAATATCAGAGCAAAGGAAATGTGTTGAATTGTGAAACTGAGGTGGACTGGCATCATTAGTGATTTGAAGCAAAGACATCAAGATTTAAGAGTAGGTTTAATAGGCATTTGGAGGAAAAGGGTGATGTAGAAACAGCAGGCACATGTGATTAGCATTACTGCTCGTGTGGAGGATGCACACAGCATAAAATTGTTCAGACTGAATGTCCTGTTACTTTGTGATTTCTTTTCAATTTTCAGGTGTACATTTCCATTGGTTCGAGGAGAGATGTTGAATCTGATACTGACACGGATGATAGCGGCATAAGCTATGAACCAGAAGATGATCTTGAGCAAGCTCTCAGAGAGCTTAATCAGAATGCAGAGGCACTTCCTTTACTATCTGATTTCAGATCAGGTATTGCAGATTATTTAGTGTGTAGGTGCAGATCAGTGTTCTAAGATCAAAATCACTTTAACCTCAGCAAATTTATGTAAAATTTACTTTAAAATGCTTTTAATTGCAAATAAAAATTACTGAAAAAGAGACAGTCTGACAGCATATGCGGAGCAAGAAACGGCATTATTGTTTCCAGTCCAATTGACTTCTCTCCAGAACTTGATTATCCCAATATTTTCTAAATGATAATTTTTAACTAAATGATAAACATCTAAAATGTATAATTTTTTACATTTGTGTTTTATCTTTTGTATTTAGATCTAGTTCACTATGAAAAATCACAGCAAAATATGAACTGTATCTTGGTATTGATTTTCTGTATTCCAATTCAAAGGAGTATATTACATTGATAAACTATTTAAGTTTGATGTAAAACTGGGAGATAAATGTATTTCTTAGGACTGTTGTCACTCTCATCCTGCATTACACATTAGTGACCATCCATTCCATTTTTTGCACTTGCTGCATTACGTATTTTATTAACTTTCCTAAGTTTTCATATCCGGTTCAAGAAAATTGCTGATACAGTCTGCTTTATAAACATTATTTGTGAAATTTAAGCAGCTTTTCAGAAGAGGATGTGAAATTAAATGGTCCATGTAAAACCATTCAAAAACACTAGAAAATTTGACCGGTTTGTGTAGTAAATAGCTGGACACAGAAGACCTATTTTCTCTTCCTTCAAATTGCTAGAAAAATGTGCTACTTACACTTGACAGTATTAATTCAGTATTATTGAAAGATTAGGAATAATCCTGTATTTGTTACAGTTCAGTATTTTAGTTGTGACATTAGAATATTACCACCTTGCAATGCAAATTACTGTACAATTAATAGCAAGACTATTGTGGCTGTTTTAAATATGAGCCCTTTCAACAGTAGGTTTTTTTTTGCCTAGATTGAAATAACTATAATATATTTTCAGCAAATAATTAAGGACTGTTGACTTTTTTTAAAAAAAAGCTCTAATTAACACATTTTATCTCTGAGCAGTACCATAAGATTTTATTTTCAGTTAAGCAATCTTTATTGTATGCAAAATGTGCTTGGGTTATTTCGTAATTCCCTCAAGAATGATTTTAAGAGACATCAGTTGTAAAGGTGTTTAGTGTCTGGATCACCAATAAGGATGGCATCTTCCTCTGGAGAATCTCCTCAAACTGACCTTTTAAGCCAATTATCCCTTATTTATAATGTTTCCAGCTATGTATGCCTAGCTATTCTTTGTATTCTAGCTATGAAAAAGATACCCATTGTGCAACCTTTTTTTAAAAAATGGTGTTCTGGGAATCATCACTGTTCTGCATTTTAATTGTATACCTTTTCACAGAATTGGAAGTGTCTATTCAGACCATTGTCTGCACCAGCTTGCCAAATTAGCATATCCCTTAGCGCCATTCTTTTGTTTTCTCCTTGTACGCTGTTCCTTCTCAAGTAATCATTTAATACTTTTTTGAATGTCTTAATTGCACCTGTCTTCTCCACACACTCTTGAGGCATTACATTCCAGACACTAACCACTGATTACATGGAAAAATTTGTCCTTCAATCACTTTTTTGCTTTTAATAATTCCTTCCAATCTGTGCCCCCATCTCCTCTTCCTTTCATGAGTGGGAACATTTTCTCCCTATTTACTGTCTAGGTCTCTCAAATTTTAAATTGTTCAATCTGATTTCCTTTAACTTTCTATTCTCCAAAGAAAACAATTCAAGCTCCTCTGGTCTGTCTTATTAACTTAAATTCTTCACCCCTCGAACAGTTCTAAACGTCTTCTCTCTGCCCAGTGCCTTCATTTCCTTCTAAACCTTGGTTCGCAGAATAGGGAAGATTATAATAATATTACCAGAATTACTGATGTGAAGGTGACAGTGTTGGGCTGGGGTGGACAAGGTCAGAAGTCACACTACCAGGTTATAGTCAAAGTTTATTTGAAATCTCAAGCTTTCAAAACGCTGCCACATGGTCAGGTGATGTGAAGAAAAGTATGCAGGCACAGGATTTATAGGCAGAGAGATCAAAAGATCTTACAAATGATGAGTGGAATGTTGAATAATAAGTGCAGGTGATCAAGAGTGTCAGACAGTGAGAGTAAAGTGGCAACAGCTGAATAGTAAGTGAAGGGGATGACATATAATCTAGTTAATTGAGGCAGAGATATTTTTACAAAAAGTTAAAAATAAGACGGTGCTGGAGACAAACTAAATGGCTGAATTAACATATTAGGTATAAGAGTAATGCTGAGGGGCTAATCAAGTAACAAGTAATCCAGAACAAACTAAGTTAGAGAGATCATAATAAGCTATCAAGGTGATTGTGTTAAAACAGGACACTAAGGGAGAATTCACAAATACAAGACAATGTGGTGGGGGTTACATGAAAGCGCAGCATGAACCCAAGATCACAGTTGAGGTCATCTTCATGAGTACAGACCTTGGCTATCAGTTTCTGCTTGGCAATTCTGCATTGTGTGTGTTGAAGGCTGCCTTGGAGATCGGAGGCTGAATGTCCTTGTCTGCTGAAGTGTTTCCCTATTGGGAGGGAACATGCCTATCTGGCAGTTGTTATAGTGTCCATTCATCCATTGCCGTAGTACCTGAGGAAGGGTCACTTAACCTGAAACATTAACTCTGATTTCTCTGCACAGATGCTACCAGACCTGCTGAGCTTTTCAAACAGTTTGTTTTTGTTACCAGAACTAAACATTACCTCTAAAAGTTAACACGAGCAATGAATCAGATACTTGAAACATTTTTTTGTTATCTTATCCAATTTAATATGCCTCTTTGCAGAAATGCCTTGCCTTGCTGAATACAGCGATGGACGATGGTACAGAGCAAAAGTATTGTCACTAGATAAAGTCCAACCATTAAAGATCTTGGTGCAGCATGTTGACTTTGGCTCCACTGCATCTTTACCACATTTTAGGTATCTGGCCTTAAATATGTTTATAGAGGTAGTATTTTTGTCATGATGCATGTTTGTGATTCACATGGACAAACACTTTATCTCATTAAATGTACACCTCCACTTGATTACTTTGGGAGTAACGTGGCCTGACAAGAAGAGTTTGAGGGAAAGGTTAGGGTAACAAATATTTTGTTTCTCATCATTTTTCTATTTTTAAAATTTCTGAACATATTTACAATGGAGATTACTTTTAATGAGAAAATATATATTCAAAAATTGGAAGTTTTTTTTGTTTCTACTGTGTAGCATCTTGTGTCAAAATAGTGCACGGAGACAAAACGGTATCTCTGCAGACTTGTGTACTTATCATTAACCTGGACATTTGTCAAGAAAGCCTTATACATCAATATTTAGGTGGTTGGTATCCATAGGCAAAGTAGACTGCAGATCTTTGCATCTCTCATGTTGTGCCAGTGAGGGTTGAAAGATATGGGGTAGGCCCTTTAGGACTGAGGAAGAGAAATTTCTTCAAAGTGACATGCCTGTGGAATTCTCTTCCCCAGAAATGTGGATGATCAACCATGATCATATTGAACGATTAGAGCAGGCTTGAAGGGCCAAATGAGCTCCTCCTATTTTCTGTTTCTAAGAGTATGTTAGTTCATTTCACCAGTAACTGCCCAGGCAGGCTCTGGTGGAGCAGCCATTTTGAGAGGGGCTACTTTGTGGTCACAGTGTTACTGGTAGGTCCAGGTGAATACTGGGCTTTGTTGAGGAGGGTGAGCAACAACAAGGTAGGGGCAAGCCTTGTATTGCTTTAAGATCTCCACTTATTAAAGGCACAGAGATGGCAGTCATTGTAGTGATATGTTCCTTTCAGATGTGGGAGATCAGGGAGCACTTGAGTGTCCCTGGTGACTATGGGTCTGCAGGAAATATGTCTGGGTGCAGCTCCTCCTAGACTGCATGGATTGGTTGGGGCAGCAGTTGATCCCACTGAGGAGCACACAGAAGGCAGAGAATGTGATAAATAGCTTCACAGAGGTGGTCATACTGCAGGTCCAGTTAGGTAGATGGGTGACTGTCATGAGAGGTAGACACACAGTGCACAAATCTCCTGTGGCTATTCCCTCTCTCGGTATACTGATGGTAGGGATAGCCTCTTAGGGGAAAATAGCAGCAACCAGGTCTTTAGCACCAGCTTAATGTTTGGAGTGCAGATGCTATAGAATGGATAGGAGGGAAAGCAAAAGAGATGGGGAAGTGATGTTTTTGATTAGGAAAACGTCACAGCAATGCTGAGAGGATATTCCTGAGGAATCATCCGGTGAGGCTGTATGGGTGGAACTGAGAAATAAGGAGGCGGTGATCATTTTGATGGGATTGTACTATAGTCGCCCCAGTAATCGGCAGAAATTTCAGGAGCAAATATTTAGGGACGTTGCAGATAGCTGTAAGAATAATGGAGTTGTAATAGTGGGGGTATTTAATTTTCTAAACATCGACTGGTACTGCTGAAGTGTTAAAAACTTTTATAGGGACGAATTTAAGTGTGTTCAGGAAAATTTTCTCAATCAGTATGTAGATGCTATAGTAGAGAAGGGGTAATACTTGACCTACCTTAAGAAATGATTGAGGTTAGTGATGGAGCATTTTGGAATCGGTCATAATTTTATTAATTTGGAAATAGTTACGGACATTGGTGAAGGCCCATTTGGAGTACTGTTTACAATTCTGGTCACCCTGCAATAGGAAATTATTAAACTGGAAAGAGTGCAAAAAAGGTTTGCATTGATGTTACAAACACAAGGTTTGAGTTAAAAGGGCAGGCTGGATGTTTTTCCCTGGAGTGTCAGAGGCTTAGGGATGACCTTGTAGCGGTTTATAAAATCATGAGGGGCATGGATAAGGTGAATAGCTGAGGTCTTTTTCCCAGGTTAGGAGAGTCCAAAATTAGATACCATAAGTTTTAATGTGAGAGGGGAGAGATTTAAAAAGGATCTGAGGGACAATTTTTTTCACACATAAGATGTTGCGGATATGGAACAAGCTGCCAGAGGAAGTGGTAGACGTTGGCACAATTGCAACATTTAAAAGACATGGGACAGATTAGTAGATAGGAAAGGTTTAGAGGGATATGGGCCAAAGACTGGCAAATGGGACTAGTTCAGCTTAGGAAACCTGGTTGGCATGGAGGAGTTGGATAGAAGGGCTTGTTTCTGTGCTGTATGACTCTTGAGTAGATGTGTCAATTTAAAGACTGCTTGTGCTTCATTAGAGAAGTAAGGTGTGTTACAGGGCTGCCGTTCAGTACTCAGTTCTCTGCAAGATGGGTGATACCTGAAGTCTCTCTCTTTTTCAATGTTTTGTAATTTAGATCAATACTGGGCTTCATAGCCAAGATTAACCGTCACCAGAATATTTCTTAGTACTGAACTTCTGCAGTTATCTGCTTAATCCAAGGCTGATTTGTACATTTTCATTATCCAAAAAGTTGGCGTAAGTTTGATCTTTATTCTCCTCGGTATCATGTGCAAGCATCAGTTGTAATATGTATTCTTTAATGTTTAATGGTAGGCTTCGGCAGATTCCTGCACGTTTAGTGCAGTATCCAGTTCGAGCCATCAAAGTCAAGCTGGCAGGATTTAAACCCCCAGCTTTAATGAATAATGTTGACCGAATTGCATACAGTCCAGAATGGTCCATGGAGGCTCTGTGGACAATAATTGACATTGTACAAAGGAATCAACTTACAGCATTCTTGGTGGTAAGTTACTTAATTAAATCTAGTGAATCATTACCCTATGCTGTTAAGCAAAGTTAGTGTGAAATATATTACGTTTTGCAATTCTGAATTGAGGTTTGCATGAGTTGAATATTCACAATGACCTTACCTATAATTAACATTGGGATAAGAATATGTTGTTTATTTAAATATATATTTAAACATTAAACAGAACACAATTTAAACTAGCAGAAATCATTTAAAGTAGCATTATTTTGACCCTGGTAAGCTAGATTGAGTTGGGATCTTCAAAATGGATTGTGACAAATAGTGACATAAGGAAACTAAAGAAAAATAAGTATTTCCAGTGTTGTAAGATAATGCCTTGGCCTACTTGGTGATTGTTGGAGTACAGAAGAGGAGACTGAAGCATTTGCTAAAATCTTTAGCCAAGCAAGTGGATGATCAGCCTTGGCTTTCCACAGAGATTTCTAGCAAAATAGATGTCAGTCTTCAGCTAATTTGATTTTGTTCCACACTGGAGGTACTGGATACTGCAAAGGTTATTGGATTTTAAAACTCACTGATGGGGTGTGGGCATCACTTGCTGAACTATCATTTATTGCTGTCCCTAGTTGCTCTCGAAAGTGATGAGCTACTTTCCTGAAGTGCGACAGTGCATTTGCCTTTAGGGAGGGAATTCCAAGATTATGATCCAGTGACAGTGAAGGAACAGTGATTATAGTTTCAAATCAGGATGGTGAGTGGCTTGGAGGGAAAGTTGCAGGTGGTGGCTGCATTTGACTAAGTGTGGCACCAAGTAGCCTAGTAAAACTGGAGTCAGTGGGGGAGGGACAATTCTGGATAAAAGCAAATTACTGTGGATGCTGGAATCTGAAACCAAAAGAGAAAATGCTGGAAAATCTCAGCAAGTCTGGCAGCATCTGTAAGGAGAGAAAAGAGCTGACATTTCGAGTCTAACTGACCCTTTGTCAAAGCTTAAAAAAAAGGGAGAAACGGGGAGGCATTTATACGAGGCTGAGAGAAGGTCATGGCTCCAGAAGCAAAGGTAGCAATAAAGAGGTGATAATGACAGTGCATAGAGAGATTATAGGGAGATTAGGAGCTGTGAATGACCAAGGCTGAAGCCAGTGCTATGTGACAAAATATATGGGGGATGGGGGGATGGGTGAAGCAGAGGCAAAATGGAAAACAGGGGAGAAGGGTAGCAAAGGGGGAAGAGGAGAGGTAAAAGGTGATGAGAGAGTGGGGAGCGAGAGAAAGAGACAATCAAGAAACAAGAGGTACAGAACGGTGAAAATTTTTTTTTAAAAAAATGAAATAAAATTACGGAGCAGAATGAAAACAGAGGGGTCGAGATGGGATAATCATCTGAAGTTGTTGAATTCTGTGTTAAGACCAGCACCCTGTAATGTGCCTAGTCGAAGATGAGATGCTGTTCCTCCAGTTTGCGTTGAGCTTCACTGGAACGTTGCAGCAGGCCAAGAACAAACATGTGGGCCTGGGAGCAGGATTGTGTGTTGAAGTGGCCAGCCACAGGAAGGTCCGGGACCTGATTGCGTACAGTAATCTGTCCTGGACCTTCCCGTGGCTTGCCACTTTTCACTGTTCCGTACCTCTTATTTCTTGATTGTCTCTGCTTTCTCTCGCTCCCCACTCTCTCATCAGCAGCCTTTTTCCTCTCCTCTTCCCCTTTTGCTACCCTTCTCCCCTGTTTTCCATCTTGCTTCTGCTTCATCCATCCCCAATATAGTGAATATAAAAATTATTTTGAAATGAATGAAGGACATTATACTTTTGTTCTTTACAAATTCAGTAAGAATTACAGTAATTTAATTCCATTAGCAGCAATATATTCTTGCAAAGCTCATGAAATTGGACACAGCATTTTAAACTTAATCATTTTTTGCACCAGTGTTTGCTAATACCACAATCTTGCAATTTGATGATATGATTGTAACTTGCAAATAACATTGGCTTTATTAACATTAATATGTCATGTTCAGTAAAACTGATGTGAATCTAAAATGTTCTTCAGGGCCTATGTCCAGAAGTTTCTGTATTCTTGTATGAAGAAGGATCACTGATTCACCTACCACTTGTGGAAAAGGGGCTAGCAGACTTAGATATGTAAAAGTAAGTTTTAAGTAAATATATTTTTCTTTCCTCTATCTCATGTTTATTTAACATTTGAATGTTGGAAAACTTGTATGATGCTTTTGAAAAGTAAATAAGCATGAGAAATAGAAGCAGTGTTAAGCCATTTGGCCTGTGAAGCTTGCCTGTCAGTCCTAAGGATCATGGCTGCTCTTGGGTTTCTGCTTTACCTTCTTGCCAGCTCCCCATTTCCCTTAATTCTTTAAGAAATCAAAAATAAATGGATATTCCAGCCTTTAATGTACTCAACAGTGGACATTGCAGAACTCTAGAAGAAAGAATTGCAAAGATTTGTAACCCTTTGGATGAAATAATTTCTCCACATGCCAGTTTGAAAAGTTCAGTCCCTTATTCTGAGACTCTGTCTTTACGTTGTGAGTTAGAGTCATGGCGTCACAGATGTACAGCATGGAAACCGACCCTTTGGTCCAACCTGTTGCAGTTGTATAAGATTCTGGTGCGGCCACATCTGGAGTATTGTGTGCAGTTTTGGTCGCCATACTATAGGAAGGATGTGGAGGCACTGGAAAGGGTGCAGAGGAGGTTTACCAGGGTGTTGCCTGGTATGGTAGGAAGATCGTATGAGGAAAGGCTGAGGCACTTGCGGCTGTTTTCATTGGAGAAAAGAAGGTTTAGGGGTGACTTGATAGAGGTGTACAAGATGATTAGGGGTTTAGATAGGGTTGACCATGAGAACCTTTTTCCACGTATGGAGTCAGCTATTACGAGGGGGCATAGCTTTAAATTAAGGGGTGGTAGGTATAGGACAGATGTTAGGGGTAGATTCTTTACTCAGCGAGTCGTGAGTTCATGGAATGCCCTGCCAGTAGCAGTGGTGGACTCTCCCTCTTTATGGGCATTTAAACGGGCATTGGATAGGCATATGGAGGATAGTGGGGCTAGTGTAGGTTAGGTGGGCTTGGATCGGCGCAACAAGAAGGGCCAAAGGGCCTGTACTACGCTGTATTTTTCTATGTTTCTATGTTCTGTCCATGCTGACCAGACATCCCAACCCAATCTGGTCCCACCTGCTAGCATCCGGCCCATATCCCTCCAAACCCTTCCTGTTCACATACCCATCCAAATGCCTTTTAAATGTTGTAATTGTACCAGCCTCCACCACTTCCTCTGGTTGCTCATTCCATACATGTATGACCCTCTGCGAGAAACAGTAGCCCCTTAGGTCTTTTTATATCTTTCCTCTCTCACCCTAAAACTATGCCCTCTAGTTCTGGACTCCCCCATCCCAGGGAAAAGACTTTGTCTATTTATCCTATCCATGCCCCTCATAATTTTGTAAATCTCTATAAGGTCACCCCTCAACCTCCAACACTCCAGGAAAAACAGCCCCAGCCTGTCAGCTCTCCCTATAGCTCAGATCCTCCAACCCTGGCAACATCCTTGTAAATCTTTTCTGAACCCTTTCAAGTTTCACAACATCTCTCCGATATGAAGGAGACCAGAATTGCATGCAATATTCCAACAGTGGCCTAACCAATGTCCTGTACAGCCGCAACATGACTTCCCAACTTATGTACTCAATACTCTGACCAATAAAGAAAAGCATACCAAACATCTTCTTCACTATCCTATCTCCACTTTCAAGGAGCTATGAACCTGCACTCCAAGGTCTCTGTTCAGCAGCACTCCCTACGACCTTACCATTAAGTGTATAAGTCCTGCTAAGATTTGCTTTCCCAAAATGCAGCAGCTCGCATTTATCTGAATTAAACTCCATCTGCCACTTCTCAGCCCATTGGCCCATCTGGTCAAGATCCTTTTATAATCTGAGGTAACCTTCTTCGCTGTCCACTACACCTCCAATTTTGGTGTCATCTGCAAACTTACTAACTATATCTCTTACTCTCGCATCCAAATAATTTATGTAAATGACAAAAAGTAGAGGATCCAGCACCAATCCTTGTGGCACTCCACTGCTCACAAGCCTCCAGTCTGAAAAACCAACCCTCCACAACCACCTTCTGTCTTCTACCATCGAGCCAGTTCTGTATCCAAACGGCTAGTTCTCCCTGTATTCAATAAAATCTAACCTTGCTAACCAGCCTCCCATGGGGAAACTTTGTCGAACACCTTACTGAAATCCATATAGATCACATCCACTGCTCTGCCCTCATCAATCCTCTTTGTTACTTCTTCAAAAAACTCAATTAATTTTGAGAGACACGATTGACTACAAAGCTACGTTGACTATCCCTAATCAGTCCTTGCTTTTCCAAATACATGTACATTCTGTAGCTCAGGATTCCCTCCAACAACTTGCCCACCACAGACGTCAGGCTCAATGGTCTATAGTTCCCTGGCTTGTCTTTACCACCCTTCTTAAACAATGGCACCACGTTAGCCAACCTCCAGTCTTCTGGCACCTCAGCTGTGACTATCGATGATACAAATATCTCAGCAAGAGGCCCAGCAATCACTTCTCTAGCTTCCCACAGAGTTCTAGGGTACACTTGATTAGGTCCTGCGGATTTATCCGCCTTTACCCGTTTCAAGACATGCAGCACTTCCTCCTCTGTAATCTGGACATTTTGCAAGATGTCACCATCTTCCATGTCCTTTTCCACAGTAAATACTGATGCAAATTACTCATTTAGTATCTCCTTCATTTTCTGCGACTTCACACAAAGGTCGCCTTGCTGAATTTGGAGGGGCCCTGTTCTCTCCCTAGTTACCCTTTTGTCCTTAATGTATTTGTAAAAACCCTTTGGATTTTTCTTAATTCCATTTGCCAAAGCTATCTCGTCCCCTTTTTGCCCTCCTGATTTCCCTCTTAAGTGTACTCCTACTTCCTTCATACTCTTCTAAGGACTCACTCGATCTATCCTGTCTATACCTGACATAAGCTTCCTTCTTTTTCTTAACCAAACCCTCAATTTCTTTAGTCATCCAGCATTCCCTATACTTACCAGCCTTTCCTGTGGCCTTTCTCCAATTTAGAACTTCAACTTTTAGATCTGGTCTATCCTTTTCCATCACTCTTAAATCTAATAGAATTATGGTTGCTGGCCTCAAAGTGCTCCCTCACTGACACCTCAGTCACCTGCCCTGCCTTATTTCCCAACAGTTGGTCAAGTTTTGCACCTTCTCTAGTAGATACATGTACATACTGAATCACAAAGTTTTCTTGTACACACTTAACAAATTCCTCTCCATCTAAACCCTTAACACAATGGCAGTCCCAGTCTATGTTTGGAAAGTTAAAATCCCCTACCATAACCACCCATTATTCTTACAGATAGCTGAGACGTCCTTACAAATTTGTTTCTCAATTTTCTTCTGACTATTTGGGTGTCTTTAATACAATCCCATCCCTTTCTTATTTCTCAGTTCCACTCAAATAACTTCCCTTCCCTGGATGTATTTCTGGGAATATCCTCCCTCAGCACAGTTGTAATGCTGTCCCTTATCAAAAATGTCACTCCCCCATCTCTCTTGCCTCCATTTGTATCCTGGAACATTAAGCTGCCAGTCCTGCCCATCCCTGCGCCATGTTTCTGTAATTGCTATGATATCCCAGTCCCATGTTCCTAACCATGCCTTGAGTTCACCTGCCTTCCTTGTTAGGCCCCTTGCATTGAAACAAATACAGTTTAATTTATTAGTCCTACCTTGTCCCTGCCAGCTCTGACTGTTTGACTCACTTCTGTTCTCAACTGTACCAGTCTTAGATTGATCTCTTTTCTGTCTATCTCCCTGGGTCCCATCCCCCCACCTTACCAGTATAAATCCTCCCAGCAGCTCTAGCAAATTTCCCTGCCAGTATATTAGTCCCCTTCCAAATTAGGTGCAAACTGCCGTCCTTGTACTGGTTACTTCTACCCAAAAAGAGATTCCAATGGTCCAAATATGTGAATCCTTTTCCCATACACTAGCTCCTCAGCCATGCACTCATCTGCTGTAGCCTCCTATTCCTGCCCTCACTAGCTCGTAGCACCGGGAGTAATCCAGATATTACTACTCTTGAGGACCTCCTTTTTAAATTCCTGCCTAACTCTCTGTAATCTCCCTTCAAAATCTCAACCTTTTTCCCTTCCTATGTCGTTGGTTCCAATGTGGACAATGACCTCTTGCTGGCCCCTCTCCCCCTTGAGAACACTCTGCACCCTCTCTGAGACATCCTTGATCCTGGCACCAGGGAAGCAACACACCATTCTGATTTTTCGCTGCTTGCCACAGAAATGTCTATCTGTACCTCAGACTAGAAAGTCCCCTAACACAATTGATCTCTTAGAAGCAGACATACCCCTCATTGCATTAGAGCCAGTCTCAATACCAGAAACTTGGCTGTTCGTGCTACATTCCCCTGTGAATTGATCACCCCCTACACTTTCCAAAACAGCATACTTGTTTGAAATGGGGATAGCCACCGAAGACTCCTGCACTAACTGCCTAACTCTCTTACCTTTAGTTAAGAGTTAACCCATCTATGTGACTGTATCTGAGACTTTTTGCTCCCTTCCTATAATTGCCATCCATCACATACTGTTGCTGTTGCAAATTCCTCATTGCCTCTGTCTCTCCAACCAATCCATTCGATTTGATAGGATTTGCAACCAACAGCATTTATTGCAGATAAAATCCACAGTAACCGGTAAACACTCCTTAAACTCCCGCACATGACAAGAAGCGCATATCACTCGTCTAAAGGCCATTTTTGCTCCTTCACAATCTACAGACCCAGAAAATAACACCGTCGTATTTCTCTACAAATCACTGCCCCAGGTTAAATTAATAGTTATGGCTAATATGTCTCTTGATTAAACTTAAAATATATCTCAAAAACATATAATCAAGAAAGAACTCACTCTACTCACTACTGCAGATTTTCTGTAGGCCACACTTTAAAACTATTCACTTATCTGTTTCTGTGCTGTGACTTCACTCAAACAGTTCCTCCAAGGTCAGTTGTGAATTTCACTCTTTGTTAATTTTCCCTAATGTATGCTGATGTCCAGCAAAACATGAATACTGGTAAATGATGTATTTTGTCAGTCTTTCTTCTTGCATTCATTAGGACATACGCAAGAATACAAAATTAAAGGAGGAACATTTTACTCTGTATGCAAAGGGTGTGCTGATTTCATGGCAATAAATTGCCTAACCATTTAACCTGTTCATTTTATGCAGAACTGGCTGTAAAAAAAAGATGTGGCATAAAGGGACATCACCTTTTTTGTGTAAACAGTGAACTTTGAAAGTGAACCCTACAACAGCTTGTTGCTCTTACACATGCCCAACAATGCTTTTTTTAAAGCTTGCTTTCCACATGAATGTTTGATCAGCTGGGCTTGCTTTCAAGAATTCAGGGTTTTGAGTGGGTGCTGGTTTGCAGTAGGATAGCTGGGAGTAGATGAGTTCAAACTCAGCAACTACCTCATCCCGTTTGCCTGATGAATGTACACTAAAATTGAAATTAACTTTCAGTCTGATATGCTAAGCCAGATATCCCAAAGACTTGTCAATCACATCGAATAACATGTCTTTTTAGCTATTCACATGCAAGGTACTGACGATATCCAAATAGCGCATGCTTGCAGAGTGTCCAACATTTTAGGTGTGATTTCATGATTATTTCACAATTGTTGCAAATTCCGAATATGTTAAGAATTACAATAACTATCAGTACTCGAGTTCTGTGCTACCGAATTGTTACAAGTATCTAAAATGTGGAGATCAAAACTGTCTAGAATACGCCAGATAAGGACTCACCAAAACATTGTACAGTTGGAACAAGATTTTATTCCTGAACTCCAATCCCCATGCAATAAAAGCCAAGCTTTTACCCTTCTTGTTGCTTGCTGTATCTGATTTCTAACTTGGAGTTTAAAGTCTTTTTGAACATCAGCACTTAGAATATCTTTTAAAAGGTGTCTAAATTCTTTTTAATTATTAGAGCAAAATAAAAAAATGCTCTCACCCTATATTAATAATCCATCAGTCATTCTTATTGCCCAGTTTTTTCACTCAGTCTTAACACTTATTGCAGCCTTGTTGTGTCATCTCCACAGCTTGTTTTTCTGCTGTATTTACTTGTCAAAAACTGTCCTCCTCTTCCTCGTTGATGTTAACTATACATAGCTGTAGCCCCAGCATTGACTGCAGTGGCACTCCAATATTCACTGCTTGTCAACTTGAAAATACCTCATTTTTGTCCACTGATTCCCATCTGATAACTAATCTTCTAACTGTGCTAATAGATTACACTACTCCATGAGCTCTTACTTTGCTTCTCCACCTCCCTGCAGTATTTGGAAATCCCAAAACCACTGGTTTTCATTTTTTTGCATTATCAGTTGCACACTCAAAATCACCAATAAATTTGTCAAACAGGATTTCCCTTTAGTAAAATAAAGTTAAATTATTCTAATCACACCATGCTTTTCGTTTTAGGCTTTTCCTAACCCTGTTTTTAGAAAAGCGGAATAACATTTGCGTATTTCAAGATGGAGACTGTTTCCAAATCTCAGTAATTTTGAAAAATCATAGATAGTGGAAGAGCTAACTATGTAGTTAAAAGTCACGTAACACCAGGTTATAGTCCAATAGTGCTCCAAAGGCTTGTATTTCCAAAGAAATTTGTTGGACTATAACCTGATGTTGTGTGATTTTTTAAATTGTCCACCCCAATCGAACACTAGCACCTCCATATCATGGCTACTATTTATGTAGTCAATCTTTTAAAGCCTAAAGGCGTTGGTCATCACATTTGAGTTTTGTTGGATTTCCTTGAGTTTTTCCAGTGTTTTCTCCAATATTAATTTCTTCAGTTTCCTGAATCTGTCTAGTCTCTGGGTTACCATCCAGTTCTTAGATGAAACTTGTGTCTTTGATGTGAAGTCAGACAAAATATTTGTTCAGTGCCTCCTGAGGAAATGACATTCCCACGAAATTTCTCCTGTCTTTGCTTCTAACAGACCAATGTTTACTCCAGCTATTACCTTCCTTATTTATGTTAATATTCTTAATCTCTCTTCAAATTTATGACCATTCTTGTATCTTTTTCCCTTTTTATTAACATGTTTGAAAGCTCTTTGATCTTTAAAATGCTTCCAGTGCTCAAACTTTATTTTTTATTTACGATATTACAAGTATCCTTTCATCTAAATGCTCTCTGTAAAAAGAAAGATCCGTCGTTTAGGATGTTGTGTTTTTCAGTGGAATGCAGTTTTGATGTTTGTTTTGTTGATTGTTTTGTTTTGATCTGTTTCTTTAATTGTTTTCTACTTTATTTACAGTCATTCCTTTTCAGTGAACCTTGTAAACCTTACCAAGGTTAAGCCCCTCTTATTTCCGTTTCTGGAAACATTAAAAGTATGAGAGTGTGGGGTACATTTTCCAGATTGGAAAGCTTATAAGTAACTAAGAACCTAATTCCATAATTTAAATACATTGAGAATATATAGGAGGAAAATATTTTATTTTATCATTTCTTTATAAACAGGGTATCAGCAAGATGTTGGAGAACCTTCAAACCACACAAGATTCTACAAAATATTGCCGTTACATTTTTCTTGTATCTTTTACTGCAAAGGTTTTGCTGTACTGGAGTTTGAAGGTGTATAAAGCTATTGTGTTCAAGTTTTCTTGACTGAATACTGTTTAGCATTGTTTTATTTTACTTAAAGCATTGATGTGATGCTAATGTATATCTGTTCAATGGCTAAGTTCATGATGGTTCAACTGCAAAAAAAAAATTGACATTACTTCTAAGTTTTTTGTTTTTCCAATATGCTCAATAGTCTAACAGCACCATGTTATTGTTTTGTTTAACGAGTATCAAGAATACCAATTATGGTAAATAATTCTGATTTGATGGCAGAGTTGTCAAATTTCTGTATATTCATAAATATTGTTTATTGTTTGAAGTAAATGTTTATATTTTCAATAAAGTTGTTTTCTGGTGTGTTTCCAGTGGCATGCTACCATTTTCCTATTTATTCAAGCAATGGTTTGGGATGATCACCCAAGTAAATTCTTAAGAATTAGAAAAATGTATCAAGATATTTCTTATGGTAAATTTATTAAGGTAAATCAACACTTTAACTTATTTCTTTTCTGCTCGATGCAGAAATTTAATATTTTTGATTTCCTATCAAAAATGGCAATTTGTTACATTATTTGTAACCAAACTCGCCTTATGTTTCTAAGAAATGCTGTTCTCTCAATTTGTTGAGTTTTATACTTGTCCATTTTGAGGCCCATCACTCCTGTGGCATGCTGTTGTATTCCAGGTGGTTTTTCGGCTATGGTTGGGAAGGAGAAATGATACTTGCCATAATGTAGTTTGGCTTGTGCTGACTAATGACCATACTATGATCAGTCACACTCTCTTCTCTTTTTGATGCCTTTAAATTCTCCATCTTCTAGCTTACTGTGCATTACTGTAATTAGCCATCAAGAAACCGGTTTAAAACCAACTTCAAAATTTGGGCCAACACATTGTACGTCCCAGCACTATTCTTATGCTGCATGTTTATATCAGTTATAGTCCAGGGGGTATGATAATTGACCAAAACTTTAAGCCAGTCATCTGTCGCAAACAAAAATAAAGACTTGAGTCATTTCAAAACCAAGCACAGTTCAAGAAGAAAACAAATGGGTGCATTAAAGGAAAAATGAATGTGAAACAAAGTCAAGGAAAGATATTTAAAGCTGAGGTAGTGTAAAAATGTTTATACCTGGAGAACAACGCTATTCAGTTTGCCACATTTTCAAATCATTGTTAAAAATATGTAAAGTTTTTCTTTAAGAAATCAAAGGCTGATCACTTCCAATATATTTTAATCTTTTTGAAATGATCTATAGATTTCTGTTCTGACCTATATGCAGAATGTTTTGCAATCAAATATTTTAAAAATATAGTCACTAGTGTAGGAAATGTGTTGTCAGTCAGCAAATGGACCCACAAACAATGAATTCCATTTATACAGTATAAATAAAATTGACTTTCAGCTTCCAGTTGCATGCCACTTCAACTCAGAAACACAGTACAGAAACAGGCTCTTCAGCCTGACTTGTCCATGCCAACCAGATTTGCTAAAGTGAACTAATCTCATTTGCCTGTGTTTGGCCCATATTCCCTTCCTATTCATGTAACTGTCCAAATGTCTTTTAAATGGTGTAGTTGTACCTGCCTCTACCACTTCATCTGGCACCTCATTCCATGTTCATACCACCATGTATGTGAAAAAGTTTCTCCTCGGGTCACTTTCAAATCTTTCCCTCCTTATCTTAAACCTATGCTGTCAGGTCTTGGACTCCACTACCCTGTGGAAAAGACCAAGCTTTCCTACCTATCATCAGTTGTGAAGAAGGGGCACTGGACTGTCAATTGTGGGCGGCATAGTGGTTAGCACTGCTGCCTCACAGCACCAGAGACCCAGGTTCAATTCCTGTTTCAGGCGACTGACTGTGTGGAGTTTGCACATTCTCCATGTCTGCGTGGGTTTCCTCCCACAGTCCACAAATGTGCAGTTTAGGTGAATTGGCCATGCTAAATTGCCCGTAGTGTTAGGTGCAGGGGTAAATGTAGGGAATGGGTCTGGGTGGGTTGTTCTTCAGTGGGTCGGTGTGGACTTGTTGGGCCGAAAGCCTGTTTCCACACGTAAGTAATCTAATTAATTCTGCCTTCTTTCCACAGATGCTGCCAGACCTGCTGAGTTTCTATAGCAATTTGTTTTCGCTTCAGTTTTTCAGCATCTGCGGTTCTTTTTAGTTTTTAAGGACTGGGACCTGGGAAGACACTTTGCCGTTTGTCAAAATAATACTATCAAGTGCTGTTGTGTTACAAGTGACAACACTTCAAATCCTGCAGTAATTTGCGCCTACACTTCAAAAAGCAATTGTAAATTACTTTGGAATGTCTTGAGGTTCTGAAATGTATTGAGTTGAAAATGAAAAAGAGATGTGATCAATGCAGTAGAAGTTAAAAGCTGATTTAAGCACCTATTTTTAATTGTTAAGATAGTTGGTGCAGGTTCATAGCTCCTTGAAAGTGGAGATAGGATAGTGAAAAAGGCATTTGGTATGCTTTCCTTTATTGGTCAGAGTATTGAGTACAGGAGTTGGGAGGTCATGTTGCGGCTGTACAGGACATTGGTTAGGCCAGTGTTGGGATATTGTGTGCAATTCTGGTCTCCTTCCTATCGGAAAGATGTTGTGAAACTTGAAAGGGTTCAGAAAAGATTTACAATGATGTTGCCAGGGTTGGAGGATCTGCGCTACAGGGAGAAGCTGAACAGGCTGAGGTTGTTTTCCCTGGAGTGTTGGAGGCTGAGGGGTGACCTTATAGATGTTTACAAAATGATGAGGGGCATGGTTAGGATAAATAGACAACGTCTTTTCCCTGGGGTCAGGGAGTCCAGAATTAGAGGGCATAAGTTTAGGGTGAGAGGGGAAAGATATAAAAGAGACCTCGGACAACTTTTTTCACACAGAGGGTGGTACGTGAATGGAATGAGCTACCAGAGGCTGTGGTGGAGGCTGGTACAATTGCAACATTTAAGAGGCATTTGGATGGGTATATGAATAGGAAGGGTTTGGAGGGATATGGACCGGGTGCTGGCAGGTGGGACTAGAGTGGGTTGGGATATATGGACGGGTTGGACCGAAGAGTCTGTTTCCATGCTGTACATCTCTATGCTGTATAAACTAATTTTCCCAAAGCCAAAATGGGAGATTTTGTAGTGCAGTGGTTGGGTTCCAGACATAAGATGTCTGAAGATCAAAACCAGAGCAAAGGAGGTTAGTTTGGGAAGGGTGATGCACCATATAAGGCGATGCAAATTTCCAACCAGTCAAGTGAGTCAAGCAGATAAATTCAGATTTTAAATGGCTGGTAAAGCACGTCATTATATAACCTTCAAAATCCATAGCAGTGTTATCCAATACAATTTCAATACTTGAAATTTGTCATGGCAATTTATATTTACATTTTTTTTCAATACTAGTGAGATTTTAAGTGACAGTTAAATCTGTCTTCGTATGAATGTCAGAAGTAAAGGGCATTAGCATTATTTTAGCATTTGATAATATATATCACAATATAATGTGCACATTGATAGGTTTTATTGGCATTGATGAGTGAATTACACTAATATCTTTATTACCTCCAAAGGTATTCAAAACAAACAATCTGATGCAATGTATTCTGTGTGTAGTGAGTTCTTCTGAAATGAACATTGTATCACAGAAATAACCATTCTAACAGTCAATCCAGTTGGTGTCATAGGATTTCACTTTCACTTCAGGTTGTGTTGTTGTGCACTGTCATTGTTTTTTTAAAGTAGTGGCTGACTCAAACCACTTCCATTTGGATGTTTACAAGGTGATAGAATTGAAATTTACATAATTTCATGTTTTTGCATTGGTTTTGCAATCCAGGAGGCATAGTGTTCATTTTTATTTTCAGGGTCACAAGCTACACTGAAACAATCGATAGGAAAACTATGTAATCAGTCTTTATGCAATTAGGATGATTTAGTTTTTAAATGCAGCACTGTCTTTTGAAAACAAGTAATCATAAAGAATATTTGCCTTACGTACAAAGCTGTAGCTGTCATATTTCATTATTAAATGATAAAGTTCAGAGCATTGTTTGTGCTGAATAGTAAACATACAAGCTAATGTTTGAATTTAGAGGTACTGTAGTGGTGATCTTTATAAAATCTGAGGTGGAGAGTCATTTGAAAGGTATGATTTCTAGAAATCAATGATTTTGTATCCTTTTGTAGATGTACATTTAATGTAAGATTAAAAGGAGGAAATATGGTTATACAATTCCTGTTACAGTTCCACAGAGCCATTCTATCAGCATCTGGGATTGCTGAAAAAATGTGATTTACATGGTTATAATGTCATTCAAGGACATCAAATGATGAGTGTTAGGTAGTGCAAGATGTGTTAACAAAGCAGTTTTTTGCAATTTGGGGGAAAAATCTAGTTCCTGTTTTGAGATTGAGAGTTGTACCTGTTGCTTTAATGAATTTTGATCTTGTCATGTTGTATACCAATACTGTGGAAGCACTTAAAACATTTAGTCTTTAAACGCTTAGAAATCAAGACTGATTGCCAGAGCCAGGACAGCAGCTTTAATTCATTGAAGAGTTTAGCAATCCAACAATTCTTCAAATCAGGCCTGCAGTATATATTGAGAAAGATGATAATACTGATAACTGAAATATTCTGTGCTCCAGTTCATTTTTTTTTAAACAATTCTAAAGATGAAAAGCAAATAATCAAACTGCCTCAACATATTGTTTTTTTACTCAGGACTCACTTGTACTTTTGTGTCTGCTACTTCTAAATACAGAATTAATAAATACCTTTAAAACTTTAGTCTGTCCTTTCAATCAACATCCCATTGGGTTGAAGGCAGATGTTTCAAATTTCACAGAGTACAGCATTGTAATATACTAATAGTGTGGTTTTCACAAAATATTTGTAATGCACAATGTTAATATCCAGTGTTCTTACTCTCCTTGGTAAGACTGATCAGGCTGTCCTACTTCTTGTGGTCTCTGGCAATGCATTCTAAACTATCAGGCAACAGCCAGTTGGAGGATGAGGTTCCACTTGAATTATGTTTTATAAATCCACAAAAAAATTCTTTTTTTATGTAGAAAAACAGGCCTTTAAATTAAAAAGAATTACCTATATAGAAATGTGTAGTTTAAATATATAACACAATTCAAATTATTTAGTTCACTTTATCAAATGCAGTTGATTTAATTCAAAGATTGATGAACATACACTATATATTGCACTTCAATTTTATAAACATTCAAACTTGCACATCACACTTTTTCCACAGTTAGCTCACATTGTTCTAATATTCAAGTATTTACATAAAGAAAATAATATACTAGCATATGAAAGCTAAAGTACAGTTAGATTGTGTAAATAAAGAGTTCAAACACAATAGTTTTAAGACTTAAAATAACTGGGGTTTACTGTCCATGATTATATGGCCTTCCTTGTCTTTGATTCTTATTCTTCCTGAACTGTACTTCGTTTCCTGTTGACCATTTAGATACACTGTTTTAACAGTTCCGTCAGGGTATTCCCGTCTTTTGTAACTCGATGTGTGTATTTCTCTTTGTCCATTGTTAAATTCAATAATCTTGTTACCATCCCTGCATTGAAGGAACAAACTTAAATTTTATGATTTTGAGATGTCCTTTAGTTATCAATAAAACTACTTGATTACAGCATAATGTCTATGATTACAAAGATGTTATCTATAAATATGGCACAGTAACATCCCATAAAGACACTTTACAGAAACTTGGTATATTGCTTGTTCGTTTAACATAAAACACTGCACAGGAACTTGATAGTGATATTAAAACTGTTAGCCAAAACTTGTTTGATAGTGTGTTTTAAGGATCACAAAGTAGGGTGGAGAGGCATAAATGTTTTTGGAAATAATTCTAAACCTCTTATGGTTGTTGAAGGCAGCGTCACTATTACAATCAGTTGGTCAAGAGGCTAGAAGTATGAGGGTAGGCATCATCGTTATGACCTAAATTTTGGGAGAATGAAGCCATGGTGGAATTTGAAAACTATGTTGAATGTAAAAATTTCTAATATCGCTTGACCAGGAGTCAATTTAGTTAGTTATCCTGTTTCCAGTGGCTTTTGAGGCAGGATGTTCTGACTGATGGTAGGCAAAATAATTAATCTACCTCTGCCTTAAAATTCAAAGGTTAATTGTGTATAAAAGGGCATGTAGCTGTTGTGATGTCCTGTTGCATCTCCATGCCAACCAATCAGCACCCTTTTCATTGTTGACTAAGTTGTTGCTTCCTCCTTGCTTCAGTTCTAATGAAAACTTTTGACTGCCTCACTAGCAAAGTTTAAGTACTGAATAGGAGAATCGTATGGCGCACGTTGCTGAACAAATTACTTTTGGTGGTTACTTACAGTTGCAAACGTATTATCGTGCCATCTGGAAACACACATTCTTCATGACCATCTGTGAACAAGTATTTAATGGTCTGGTCTGGAAAAGTGATTTCCTTTTTCCCATCTGGGTAATGTTTCTCTGGATTTAATAACACGTATTTGAATAAAATTATCTAATCCATTGCAAAATTTAGCAATGAAAATAATGTTTTATGTTGAAAATGAAACTTGCTCTTCACCATTTCCCAATTAAAAAACAATCCATAAGCTATTTGTGGCATTTTGATAACAAACACAAACTGACCGATTTTCATCCATTCCAGAATCTGCCTTTGACTGGAAATACATTTTCCAGCCCATACATTTTCTGTATCAATTTGATCACAGCCAGAGATTTAAAATCTACAGTCTATTTAAAATACATCATACTGAAAATTTTCCAAATAACTGTTGAATCAGAAAATCAAAATATTGTGCAGAAATAACTAAAAACGATATTTAAAGTAACATTCAAGAGGTTCATGCAGCAAAATAAACAATATTGGTGAGAACTGCATAAATTATGAATGCAGGTCAGTAATGTCCTTAAAAAAATTTGGGCTGCTCACTAAGACACAGTTGGGTGAAACAGTGTCGGTTAGCAGCAGATGATGCAATGGATTCTGCGCTCAAACAATGTTTAAATTATCTTCAATTGCTGCAGTGTCACATAGGAAACAGATCCTCTGGTCTAATTAGTCCATGCTAATCATGTTCTCAAACTAAACTTGTTCCATTTGCCTGCATTTGGTACATATCCCTCCAAACTTTGCCAGTTCACATACCTGTCCAAATGTCTTTTAAAAGTTGCAACTGTTCCTCCATCCACCACTCATTCCACACACAAACCACTAAAAAAGTTGCCCCTCCTGCCCTTTCTCATCTTAAAAATATTTTCCCTACTTTTGAACTTACTGACCCTAGAGAAGAGACCCTTTACTATTTATGTCTTTCATGATTTTATAAACCTCTATCATCCTCAACCTCCTATGGTCCAGTGAAAGAAGTCACAGCCCAGTTTTACAACTCAGACCCTCACACTGAAAATAAAAGCTGCTCATTCATATATAATATAAGGATAAATGTTATGACAGTAGGACAGAAATTTGCAACTAGTTTTCTCACTTTAAGGGGGAATTTTCCAATCAACCATGTGCAATAATGCTCATGGATAAGTAGCCACTAAATTGGCAGCAACACTGGTAGCTTTTACAAAGAAAACAGATTCCTAACGTACATATTTTGGCCTTTATAAAGTTTGGACCAACAAATAGCTGCTAAGTTTAATGTTGTAGCAGGATATCAAAGTGATGGAATGCTGAAGCTTGCTTTTGTGACTATTTGGCAATGTGTGTCTTATTTGACTCTGTACTGAGAACCCAACCTTAACTCAGAAAGAAAGTATATTTCAGCTAACATAATATTACCGAACTCAATCCTCAACCATAAATTTTGTCACTTCTAGACAACTGAAATCTTAAACTCATCTCAAATTCTGACTATATCTTATCCTAGTTCCCACTCATCTGTCATAACCATTCTCTGACTCGCACTGGTTGCAGTTTTCTAACATCTCCAATTTAAAATTTGAATCCTGTTTCAAAATTCCCTTGATGCTCTTACCCCTCTTTTTAATAATTGACTCCATCCATATGATTCTTCTAGACCTATGTGTGCCACTAATGCTGATCTCCTCTTCATTCCCATTCCTCCTTCTGCATTAATCTTAGGAATTTGACATTTCCCTATTCTCATTACAAGCCCCTTAAGACCAGTCTCTAAATCTTTGGTTACTCCATCTAATCTCTTTCACACCGGCTTGGTTTATGCTTCTATGAGGTATCTTGAAGCTTTCTCATGCTAAATGGTGCTGTTTGAATGCAAGTTTTGTTAAAAGTGGAGTTGCTATTGAATACAATAGTGATATCAGTGACCTATTTACCACTAAACTGCATTCAAGTGGAACATGCCTGTAAGGAGATGAAAGGAGGAAAGCACTTGACTATTGGTACCAAATAAATTCAGGCCCACTTTCATATAGAGAATGCTTCCAACAGCCTGAACTCTCTATAAATGTTAATTGGCTATGATATTTGCACAAATAACCAGGAAATTGATGAAATTGCAAATATAACAAAATGGTTGAAAATTTTAAAAATGTAGACTGGTAGGTATGTTTGTGCAAAATTGGACCACCAAAATTATGGGTCACTTATTGGGCATAAATCCCTGATAATTCATCTTTACTCTCTATCATTAGTTTCACCGGTAAAAGATCACAAGATATTGGAGCAGAAGTCAGCCACTCAGTCCATCGAATCAGCTGTCATTCAATGAGATTATGTATGATCTGATGATCCTCACCTCCACTCTCCTGCCTTCACCCCCTTAACCTTCAATTCACATCTATTATAAATCTGTTTACGTCAATTATCCTGTCTCTACAGCCTTTTGCTGTAAAATAATTCCACAGATTCATGACCTTCAAAAAAAAATTCCTCTAGCCTATGTTTTAAGTGGTGACTCCTTACTCTGAGATAATGCCCTCTCGTTCAAGACACTCCCACAAACAGAAGCAACTTAAAGTCATAGAATCGTACAACATGGAAACAGATCCTTCAGTCCAACTTGGCTGCACTGACCAAACACGCAATCTGACCTAGTCCCATTTGCCAACATTGGATCCATATCCCTTTAAACTCTTCCTATTCATATCAATCCAGATACCTTTTTAAATGTTCTAATTGTACCTGCCTTCACCATTTCCTCTGGCAGCTCCATACACGCACCATCTGCGTGAAGAAATTACCACTCAGGTCCTTTTTAAAGTTTTCTGCTCTGCCCTTAAACCTACGATCTCTACTTTGGATGACTCCACCCTTGGAAAAAGACTTTGGACTTTTCTCCCTATCCATACCCCTCACGATTTAATAAACCTCTATAATATCACCCCTCAGTCTCTGATGCTTTAGGGAAAATAGCTTCAGCCTATTCAGCCTCTCCCTATAACCCAAACCCTCCAGTCACAGGAACATCTTTGCAGATCTTTCGCTGCACCCTCTCAAGTTTAACATTTTTCCTATAGAAGGGTGACCAGAATTGTCTGCAGTACTCAAAATTGGCCTTATCATATTGCAGCTGTACAGGACATTGATGTCCTAACTCTACTAATCAATGCTCTGTCCAATAAAGGCAAGCATGCCAAAAGCCTTCTTTACCACCTTGTCTACCTATGACTTCAAGGTCTCTTTGTTGGGCTATGTTCCCCAGGGCCCTTCTATTAACTGTGTAAGTCCTGCCCCCTGTTTTGCCTTACACTTCACATTTATCTAAATTAAGCTCCCTCAGCCTATTAGCTCATTTAATGAAGGTCCTGTTGTACTGAGATAATCTTTATTTTCTACTACATCACCTATTTTAGTGTCATCTGCACATTTACTAACCTCTTAATATTCACATCCGAATCATTTATATAAATGATGAAAAGCAGTGGATCCAGCACATTGCCAGCATCTACTCCAACAGATTTAAAATGCCTACATGCTTTAATAAGAACATCTCTCAATCTTCTAATCTTCAATGAGAACAGGCCTACCTACTTGCAACAAAATCCCTCCATACCTAGGATGAAATTAGTGAACCTTCTCCAGATTGCTTCCACTGTTCCTCAGATAATGTGACTGAAACTGTTCACAGAATTTTAAGTGTGCTGTGACACAATTTTTATACTCCTTCCTTTTGAAATAATGGTCAACAATGCCATTTGCCATATTTATTACCTCCTGAACTTATGTTCTAGCACTGTGTGATTTATGTTTGAGGAATTCCAAATCCCTATACTCTGCAGCTTTCTTCATTTAAACAATATTCAGCTCCTCTATTCTTTATGCCATTGTGTATAACCTAATTTTTACCCACATTATATTCTATTTCCCAAGTTTTTGCCCACTTGCTTAACTTGTCTAAATCCTTCTACACACGGTTTCATCTTCACCACTTGCGTTCTGATTTTTGCACAACCCAAACTTGGAAATAATACATTCACTCCCCTTATCCAAGTAAATAATTGTGGCCCACCGTTGCTCCCTGTGGCATTCAAGTTACAAGTTGCTCTGTGTAAATGCCCCTTTTATCTCGGCTCTGGTCTTCTATTAGGTGGCCAATCCTCTATCCATGCTAAAATACTAACCCTAGCACCTATTAAGTAGCTTTGTGTGTAATTCCTTACTGAACACCTTTTAGAAATCCAAGTATATAACAACTCGTTGTCTAAACTGCTCATGAGCCCCTCAAAGAATTCTAATAAATTCATTAGGCAAGATTTCTCCTTTATGAATCCATGCTGACTGGTTAAAAAATAAGATTTTGAGAGAGGAACATTACGTTTGACAAATTTGCAAGAGTTCTTTGAGGCTATCACAAACAGTGGAAATAAAGGAGATAGGTAGATCAGGTACATTTGGATTCCTAGAGGATATATGGTAAGGTGCCACATAAAAGATTATTGTGCAAGATAGGACCTCATGATATTGGAGATAATGTTAGCATGGATTGAGCAATACAGAAGATTGAATTGGGATTAATGTCTTTTTCAGATTGTAGAAGCAAAACTAGGGTTACATGGATCAATCCTTGGACTGTAATAATTTACTACCAATATTAATGAGATAGAGAAGGGGGCAAAGCACAATATTTGCAGATTTGTGATGAGACAAAAATAGGTGGGAGAACATGTAACGAGGAGATAAGGAGAATCTAGAAAGGTTGACTGGGCAAAAACCTAGTGGATAGAGTTTAATGTAGGAAAGTGAAATGTCATGCACTAAACAAATCTGAAACAAAATAGGAAATGTAGAAAAACTCAGATGAGGCAGCACCACTGGAGAGAAAGCAGAGTTAATGCTTTGGGTCTGATGACCCTTCTTCAAAGTTCGGATTTTGTTTCTAATGTCATACATTTTGGTGGGAAAAATCAAAAGGCAGACTGTTTACATTAAAAAGACCCAAAAAATGCAGTGCAGTGGGATCTGGGTGTGTTTGCGCACTGTGACAATGCTGTTCCTTTAACAAGGTTATGCTATCCTCAAGTTTTTTTTTCCATGAGGTCACAGATTCAGAAAAGTCTGGGTTTGGATGGTTTTTAGGTCCGGTTTGATTATAGCTAATAGATACTGCCTCAGGCAAAAAGCTTTCAAGTTTAAAACAAAATTGTACAATGAAAGGGGACTGGCCAGTTCTCTCAGTTCAGCTTTTCTCTGGTTTTTGACAGTCTGGCTGTTAACTGAAAGTCAGGCAGTTTTGAAGCTGCTGGACCCAAAGAAGCAGTTCCATGGTGGTACTATCTCACTCTGACTTTTCTCCTGTAAGACTCACTGTTTGATTTTACCTTTTGTGCCATGGGCTGTTTATGGGGATTGTTGCAAGCACTGGGAACAGCATCATTAATATAATTTGTTGGGTGTTCAGATAGGTTAAGTTATTCAGTATTCTGTTCTCTTTTGTTTGTGTTTCATTCAGTAATCTTGTAAATAAATTCTGTTTTGCTTAAAACTAAGTGATCTGACCAGCTGCATCTCTCCTGGAATATCTGCGTTATACCTGCTTAAAACAACTAGCAAAGTTAGGGTCTGGCTACTTGCTTAAAATGTTTTGAGTGAGTCTGGCCTGGTCCATAACAGCACAAAACACAAACTGTTAGCACACAGATACGGCAAGTAATTAAGAACGCAAATGGAGTTTGGTATTTGTAAGAGTTTGGAGTTTAAACACAGGGAAGACGTTTTACAACTCTTACAGGGCAGTTAGATTGCACCTCTGGTGCTGTGTACGGTTTTGGTTTTATATTGGCATTGTACACTGTTCAAAGGGATTCACTAGGCAGATTCCTGGGATGAAGGAGTGACCAGTCAAAAATAGCTAAACCATATTTGACCTTTAACCATGAGAATTCGTTAGAATGAGAGTGATATTATTGAAGCATACAAGATTCTCAGGGGTAGACACTGACAAAGTGTTTCTATGCATGGGGGAATCGTGAATTAGGAGTCTTGGTTAAAACTGAGAAGCAAAGGAGCTTCTCCCAGAATGTCTGGAATTCTCTACCTAAGTGTGTTATGGAGGCTAGATTACAAAGTATTTAAAGAGAAGGTAGATTTATTTTTGAAATATCAGAAAGTTGACAACAAGCTGAGTTGGAATAAAAGAGAAGTTGAGACCTGTGGTAGATCAGTCATAGACTTGTTGAATAGTGGGGTAGGCTTGAGGAGCTCAATTCTCTCCCATCCTGCTTCTCCTATGTTCTAATGATGCCTTTGTAGCTACAGTATTGATTTAGTTGGTCCAGTTCAATTTCTGGTCAATTGTAACTCTCAGATGTTGATACTGACAGCTTCAGTGATGGTCATTCCAGTGAATGTCAAAGGGTGGTAAGATTCTGTTTTGTTGGACCTGGTCATTGCCTGGCACAATACTACTTGCCACTTGTCAGCTCAAACTTGACTTGACGTACCCTAAAATAAGAAATAGGAGGTGTACATTTTTGGCCATTATGCCTGCTCCACCATTCTATAAGATCGTGGCTGATCTGCTTGTGGCCTTGATTATACTGTCTTTTGTCCTTTGAACAACTCCTTTGTTCATCTAACCCCATGGACATGAACATAATTTCAAAGTTAATGATGGTGAGCAAAAAAAAGTGAAGGCTTTCTCAAAACTCTAACTGAGCCAATAACTGAACATGCAGGACATTTCTCCCATACGCAAGTTATTAGATGGTCGACTGATTTAATTTGTTTCCTAGGAATTTGTCCTACATGATTAACATAACATTACAAGTAGATTGTCTATCTTTATCAAAAATGGGAGCAGGAGATTCTAATAACTTATTACAGTCGATGCAGTGTGCTTACTGCATTTCTATACATTTTAAGTAATTAGCACATATAACATTGGTCAATTACATAAATTACAAATTTGTGAAATCATAAAAGCTCTTAATACAAAAATTCGCAATCCACTATCAAAATAGATACTTTGTGAGCAGGCTTCCATTACAGAATGCCTTAGTGTTGTATCTTATATAAACATTGAAAGCCTAAAAGATTAATACTTTTCATACCCATCTGATTATTTGGGAACTGCAAAACTTCTAGACCGTCAGGATAGGTTGTGTGTGTTGTCTGTGCATCTGCATAGAAGTATATCTGTTGAAATAAATAGCAATTTTCCTTTAAAAACATAAAGAGCACAAGTTTCAAGTAATCACAGAAAGAATCAAATGGTAGGTTAGGAAAACATATCGTCCGAGAATGATGATGTGGAATTCTGTCACAAGCTTTTGACGTTGAGTCCATAAATTATATTAAAAGTGAACATAGTAATTACCAGGCAAATAATAAATATGCAAGAATATGGAAAGGAAGAGCAAGTGAATCAAAAAAGGCTTCGTAGCTTGTAGACAAATTAGTGCAGAATTCAGATAAACAATCAGATTTTTACAGTCTTCTGGCATTCTTAAATTTTAATGGAAGCTCTCCAGATTTAAGTTTTTCTCAAAATGTTCAGCTCACTGTGTTTGTATCAGTAGGGTTACTATAGTAGTAGATTCAGCTCATTTGCAGATATTTATACAGCTTGCAGTCATGGTATCAATTTGGCAAAGTCACTAAATAAAACAATTGAGGGTAAAATCAATATTTCAAGCAAAACATTTATTAAAGAACACTAAAAAATCATACCCTGGAAGAAATAGGTTTGGAAATGTCCAGATGGTGTAAATTCCAGATTTAAAACCAAAGATCTAGTATGAATTATTTAAACCTATTTTGATATAATTAATCAAAATAGCCTTGATAAAATCAGTAATTACAAAAGCAAACTTTACACGTGTTGGAAATATGAAATAAAAACAGATAATGATAGAAATAAATATTTGCTCGCTCTCTGTGGTTAGAGAAACAGAACTAACATTTCAGGTTGATGACTTTTGCTCAGAATATTTCTGTCCTAATGAATGTTTGGTTGTTATAATTAAAGATTGAGTTACATTTGAAGCTTGAAGAAAGGTATACAAACTGTCATAACCATACAAAATCAAAGAAAGATAATGTACTGAAATGGCAGTAGTAATTTCATTCATGAAGAATTAGCATCACTGGCTAGGTCAGAATATATTGCCCCATCCCCAATTGTCCTTGAGGTGAACCATTGCTGCCTTGAACTGCTTGTACGGTAGGTTCTGTTGGGAGGAAGTCCAGGAGTTTGACTAAGTCACAAGGCAATAATGCATGGCAATGTATTTCCAAGGGAGGATGGTGTATGACTTGGAGGGAAACTTATAGGTGTTATTCCCATGCATTTGCTGCCTTTGGTCTTCTAAGGACAAAGGGCACAGTTTGAGAGATGTTCTCAAAAAACTGAAGTAAGTTGCAGTGCAGCATCTTGTAGCTGGTACATGTTTCAAGAAAATAATTTATTTCGTGTACTGGTTGGTGTGCAATAGTCATGTTATCAGCTGTGAGTGCCTTTGTCTGCAGTCTGTGACTGCCATTATACACATCACTTGAAACATGATGTCAGGAATGATCGAACTGAAAATACGCAGATTTTCAGAACTGTCAGGGAAACAGCTATTATTAAAGATATCAAGGAATGGCCATGTGAAAATATGGAGATTTTCAGAAATGTAAGGAAGCCAAATACTCTGAAAAAAGTTTTTAAAAAATTAGTCTGCAGTCTTGAATTGCTGGTTGAGACAAAATGGCTGTGCATTTTCAGTTCCCTGCTGCTGTGGATATGGAAGATATAGACAGAATTAGAAAATATTCCATAATTCATTACAAAAATCTGAGCAGATAGGAAGAGCAACCTGCTATCAGTGATGGGGAAAGAATGCTACAAGCTATATTGCCACTTTGATTGCACTGAGCAATGGCAAACTGCAGAGATTTTGAAGGCTCTAAAGACATACACTGAATCCCATATTAATATTACTTTTGTGTAGTATATGTTCGACATAGGGGTTAAGGGGAGAGAGACTTGGTCAGTATGCGACTGCGTTAATACATCCAGCCGAACCCTAAATGTTTTGGCAAATAAAAGATGACCTCAGGAAGCATGTTCAATATGTGGAAAACAGTGCACTAACTGCAAGAAGCTGAATCAATTTGCACACAAGTGTTTAGCTGCAAAGAAAAAAAGCATATCTATAAAGATGTATTGTGGAGGGATGTTAGCAATGATTCTGACAACATCAAGTCTAAAAATGGTAAATGGTTTGACTATCAGAATGGTGAGTGCAGAGTTCTAGATACTGGACATTAAGCAAAATCCACTGAACTAAAGCAGGTCCATGAGTTGAACTCGTAACACAATGTACCAGAAGCATTATAGTGATCTAGGATTGATTTGACAATTAAAAACAATCGTACATCTTTTGGATATCTTCCGCTGAGCAGAGTTTCAGCCGGCCTCAAGGGCAGCTTGAAAGATAAAACTGAAGAGGTGGCAAAAAAGGGAGGAATAAAGAAAATGACAATGCTCATACACTGGATTATTAGACATTGCAGTAGTGACAAAACCTGGAAGATACCTAAAAGGATCTCTTTAAAGCTTTGAAGAGATTTCACTATCCCCCTACCAATCATTGAAGAAATGTTGCCATCATTTGCCAAGACAAATGCCTTTACTGCCACTGATGCAAAGAATGATTGCTAATAATGTGAAGCTGGATGAAAACTACATTCTGGGTGCCATTCAGGAGATCTTGATGTTTGTGTATCTGTTTGGTATTTCCACTGCTCCAAAAGAAAATTAATGCAGATAACATTAGGTGGTAAGTAATCTTCCCACAGTTGAAATCTACTAGCCTATGGACGTGGAAGCACAATGGAAGAAGTCATTATGGTTCACAATCAGAATCTACTGTGAGTGCTAGAGACAGCTTGCCAGATAAACCTGAAGCTGAACAAGATGATGTTGTAATTTAAGATGTCCTGACAAGATAAGGATCTATAGCAAGAATGCAGTAACCAACAGATGTGAAAGCAGTGCAATGATGTGTTCAATTTGGGAAATACTTTGCAAAGTTCTTGCCTATTTTGTCAGAGTGTGAACTTTGACAAAAGATCATTGCTAAAAATGTAAAATAGTGATAGGGCACAAAAGAAGAACAGCTTTTTCTAGAATCAAAGTGACTAGTAGCAATAACACCGAGAATGAGGGTCTACAATGTTAATGAAGAAGCCACCTTGCAGCGTGATGCAGGGATCAATGACAAGGGTCATAGATTTAAGGTAAGAATCAGCAGGTTTAGAGAGGAGCTGAGAAAGCAAATATCACTCAGAGTAGTGGGAATCAGAAACTCTCAGCCTGAAAGAGTAGTAGAGGGAAGAAACCTAACATTTAAGTAGTATTTAGAAGGACACTTAAAACGCTGTTGTATATAAGATGAAGTACCAGGAAATGGGATCAGGGTAGATAGGTGCTTGATTGTTGGACATGATGGGACGAAGTGTCTTTTTCTGTGCTTTAATAATCTATGACTCTATGAATACATACCTGGATAATTTTCCACATTGGAAGTAGTCAGTAGTATAATATAAAGCACCACAATTATTGTACAAAGCAGATTGGGTTGGACTTGATATGCCCAAGTGAGTTTTGTCATGCATGAGAGTTTGAAGTTTGTGTCATCTCTTCAATGTATAGCATTGGTATATAACTTTAAAAAAAAACTAGGCCACTTTGTGTCAAGATTTAATCAGCAGAATAAGAAACAATGACATGCAAACTTTTCTTTATTCAAGTCGATGTAAAAATCTTAAAGTGATTTATTGCTTACCACCGTTTGGTCAGACATTGTCTGTTTTACATCCCCATTGAAGAAGGTCACTCTAGTAGTTTTCCCATCTGCACTAATTTCTTTTCGGGTACCATTACAAAAAATAATTACGTGACGTCCACTTTTCAACACTTGTTCGACCTACAAAATAAATTATTCTTAAGTATAAGAGATTTGGTAGAAAACTCAGGAAATAAACAGGTTAATAAAATAATTTAGCATATTTTCTAAACCTATAGTATGTCCGAGGAGTTTGTAATTTGGATGGCAAAATTCTGTAAATTGTAAAGGAAAACAATTCTACACATACTTAGTGCTCCCTTTAAGTGATGGGGGTTCACAATAGTTAAATTCAACCCTCATGTTTTCACAAAATCTTGCACATCAGAAGACTTGTTAACCTGGTAACAGATGACCTAAAATGGATCAAAACCAAGAATGGTGAAAGTTATGACACCTTTGGGCTTCAGACTAATGATGTGCAAACACATAGGTATTTCTACTGATTCAACATACAGTTAGTTTGTGTACATAGCCTGATAACCAAATGACAAGATATCTTTCCATGGAATAGGGAAAATGAGAGAGATTAACTAATTGTTTCTGCACCTACTGCATCAATTCTTACGAGTGGAAACACATTTAATTCAACAACAGCTTATTAGCAAATTTTGAGAAGATTTGTAGCTCAGGTTGAGGTTCTGGATGTAGGCTTGCTCGCTGAGCTGGAAGGTTTATTTCCAGACGTTTCATCACCTTACTAGGTAACATCTTCAGTGGGCCTCCAGGTGAAGCACTGTTGATAATTCCTGCTCTCTATTTAGATGTTTGGGTTTCTTTGGGTTGGTGATGCCATTTCCTGTGGTGACACCATTTCCTGTTCTTTTTCTCAGGGGGTGATAGATGGGGTTTTGTAGGGTGACAAAACGTTTGGAAATGAACCTTCCAGCTCAGCGAGCAAACCTACATCCAGAACAACAGCTTACGTTGTAAACTTGCTCAATGAGCTGGCAGGTTTGTTTTCAGGTGTTTCTTCATCGTACTAGGTAACATCATCAGTGAGCCTCCGGTGAAGCGCTGGTATTCTGTTCTGCTTTCTATTTGTGTATCTTGGTCTGTTAAGGTGAGTGATATCACTTCCAGTTCCTTTTCTCAGAAGTTGGTAAATGAGCTCCAAATTGATGTGTTTGTTGATGGACTTCTGATTTGCATGCCAGGCCTCCAGGAATTCCCATCCGTTCTTTGTTTAGCCTGTCCCAGGATGGATGTGTCGTCCCAGTCGAAGTGGTGTCCTTCTTCGTCTGTATGCAAGGATACTACTGATAGTGGGTCATATCTTTTGGTGGCTAGTTGGTGTTTGTGTATCCTGGTGGCTAGTTTTATGCCTGTCTGTCCGATGTAATGTTTATTAGACCTTACATGGTATTTTGTAAATGTCATTCGTTTTTCTGGTTGTTGTGATCTCATGTCCCCTTTTTGTCCTTCTGATTTCCCTCTTTAGTATACTCCTACTTCCTTTATACTCTTCTAAGGATTCACTCGATCTATCCTGTCTGTACCTTACATATGCTTTCTTGTTTTTCTTAACCAAACTCTCAATTTCTTTAGTCATCCAGCATTCCCTATACCTACCAGCCTTTTCTTTCACCCTAACAGGAATATACTTTCGCTGGATTCTCGTTATCTCATTTCTGAAGGCTTCCCATTTTCCAGCCATCCTTTCACCTGTGAACATCTGCCCCCAATCAGCTTTCTAAAGTTCTTGCCTAATACCGTCAAAATTGGCCTTTCTCCAATTTAGAACTTCAACTTTTAGATCTGGTCTATCCTTTTCCATCACTATTTTAAAATTAATAGAATTATGGTCGCTGGCCCTAAAATGCTCCCCCACTGACACCTCAGTCACCTGCCCTGCCTTATTTCCCAACAGTACGTCAAGTTTTGCACCTTCTCTAGTAGGTACATCCATATACTGAATCAGAAAATTTTCTTGTACACACTTAAATTCCTCTCCATCTAAACCCTTAACACTATGGCAGTCCCAGTCTATGTTTGGAATTAAAATCCCCTACCATAACCACCCTATTATTCTTACAGATAGCTGAGATCTCCTTACAAGTTTGTTTCTCAATTTCCCTCTGACTATTAGGGGATCTATAATACAATCCCAATAAGGTGATCATCCCTTTCCTATTTCTCCGTTCCACCCAAATAACTTCCCTGTATGTATTTCCAGGAATATCCTCCCTCAGCACAGCTGTAACACTATCCCTTATCAAAAATGCCACTCCCCCTCCTCTCTTGCCTCCCTTTCTATCCTTCCTGTAGCATTTGTATCCTGGAACATTAAGCTGCCAGTCCTGCCCATCCCTGAGCCACGTTTCTGTAATTGCTATGATATCCCAGTCCCATGTTCCTATTCACATCCTGAGTTCATCTGCCTTCCCTGTTAGGCCTCTTGCATTGAAATAAATGCAGTTTAATTTATTAGTCCTACCCTGTCACTGCGTGCCCCTTCTGTTTGACTCTCTTCTATTCTCAACTGTACCAGTCTCAGATTGATCTCTTTCCTCACTATCTCCCTGAGTCCCATTCCCCCACCTTAGTAGTTTAAATCCTCCCCATCAGCTCTAGCAAATCTCTCTGCCAGTATATTAGTCCCCTTCCAATTTAGGTGCAATCCGTCCTTCTGGTACAGGAATTTTTCTTCCATCCATTTATTACTAATCATAATTCATAAAAGGCCATAGATATTTGTCTCCATTCATTGCAGTTATGTGTTGCTGTCATTCATTCCTCAGTCCAGTTTCTGATGTCATGCACCCATCCAGTCCTTTTCACACTGGCATTTCCTTACGTTTCACTTTCTATTGTTGCCAACACTAATCACATACTAATTTCTCCAGTTATCAACTTCCTCTTCTCCTCATAAGGTAAAAGCCCATAAAGATAAAGTATTCAAATTTTCCTGCAGACAAGTTAATTGGTTCTTCATTTTGTTCAGCTAATTAAAAGGCTTCAGCAGAGCTGCATTTCAAAGCTGTAACTCACTTCTCAATAGCTTTTGAATGTCCAACTCTCATTCTCATTCAACAGGGAGTTTGAAAGTTGCTCTTAATGCATGACTTGCTTTGTTGGGAAAGGAGGTACTGTAACAATGGTAAAAAGTTATTTAAATGTAAAATTTACAAGAGGTCAACAATATTCAGTATATACAAAAACACTCTCTCACCTTTCCATCTGGATACTTAATCACTTCTTGAATTTCATCTTCAGTTGCATTAGGCTCAAGAGTCTGTTTTAGAAATTCAGAAAAGGAATTAATAGTTTCCTTCAACTTGTACCCTTAAATCCAAGACACTAATGTCAGTTCTGAATGACAACATAACTCCATTGTAAATGCCTGTGTTTACTCTTACTGAAATTTCTAATTAACTTTTAACAGACTTTTATATTTTAAACAATTTATTAAAACAAAGGTGTCAAATACAGGGTGATCTCCCATAACATATTACAGAACAGTCAAGATCAAAGGGAATCTTCAAGTTACCATTTGTCTGAAAACAAAGGATAATTAAACCAGGGCTATTTTCAGCTTGTCAGTAATTTTCCTTAGTAAGAAGTAAATGCAATTTTCACATTATAAATTTTACATTATAAAAGCTTTGTTTACAAACCTTTTCTAAAATCAGATGTGCTCAGAATCCAACTCTATTCAACAACCTACAGCTTCCTGACTAACCTTCGTAATTCCCACCAAATGTATTTTCTTCATTAATAATATCTCCCAATACAAGAACCTATTCTACATGACTCTGAACTTCTCTACTTTAAGAATGCTAACCTATGAACTGTTCTTGTAACAACAATATTTGCATGGCTAGTTCAGTGCTGTTCCTGGTCAATGGTAAGCCCATTGGAGGAATTCAGTGATAGTAATGCCATTGTATGTCAAGAGGGAATGGTTAGGTTGAGAACATAAGAAATAGGAGCAGGAGTAGGCCATCTGGCCCTTCGAGCCCATTTGGCCATTCAATAAGATCATGGTTGATCTTTTCATGGTTTCTTACCCATCCTCTCACCATAACTCTTAATTCCTTTACTGTTCAACAAGTTATCTATGTTAGCTTTAAAAACCTTCAATGAGGAAGCCTCAACTACTTCACTGGGCACAAAATTCCACAGATTCACAATCTTTTGAGTGAAGAAGTTCCTTCTCAATTTGGTCCTAAATCTGCTCCCCCTAATTTTGAGGCTGAGACTTCTTGTCCTAGTTTCACCCAGAAGTGGAACCATTCTCTACTTCTGTCTTAGCTATTCCCTTCATAATTTTATATGTTTCTTTAAGATGCCCCCTCTCTTGTTCTTTGAAATTCCAACAAATATAATCCCAGTCTACTCAGAATCTCCTCACAAGCCAACCCCTCAACTCCGGAATCAATCTAGTGAACCTCCTCTACATTGCTTCTAGTACCAGTATATCTTTTTTTCAAGTAAGGAGACCAAAATTGTGCAGCATATACAACTGCAACATAACCTCCCTGCTTTTAAACTCAATCCCTTTAGCAATGATGGGCAAAATTCCATTTGCCTTCTTAATTACCTGTTGCACCTGCAGACCAACTCTCTGCGTTTCATGCACAAGGATACCCAGGTCTCTCTGCACTGCAGCATGCTGCAATTTTTTACCATTCAAATAATAGTCTTTTTTACAGTTATCCCTACCAAAATGAATGACTTCACATGTATTAACACTGTACGCCATCTGCCAGAACTTTGCCCACTCACTTAAATTATCTATGTCCCTCTGCAAAATTTCACAATCCTCTGCACACTTTGCTCTATCAACTCAGCTTAGTGTTATCCATATCTGACACACTATACATAGTCTCCAACTCCAAATAATCTACGTAAATTGCGAATAATTACAGTCCCTAACATTGATCTCTGAGGCATGCCACTAGTCACTGATTGCCAAGCAGAAAAGCATTCATTTATCTTCATTGTTTGCTTCCTGTTAACCAATCCTCTATCCAAGCTAATACATTACTTGTAACACCGTACATCTTTATCTTACGCAGTAACCTTTTATGCAGCAGGTTGTTGAATGCCTTTTTGCTCTTGTTGTGACAATACCCACCTAGTATTTGTATAGTATGAATGTTACTCATCAACCCAAGCCTGAATGTTTGCTGTCAGGTATAGTTGCATTAGGATATGGACACTTCCATATTCAAGAAGTTGTGAATGGTACTGAACACTGCACAGTGAATATATCCATTTAGAAACATGGAAAATAGAAGCAGGAGTAAAGCAATCAGTTTATCAGCCTGTTCTGCCATTCAATATGATTATGACTGATCATCCTGTTCCTTTTTTCTCTCGATATCTTTTGATTTCTTTCGCCCCAAAAACTATACTTAACTCCTTTTTGAAAACATTCAATGTTTTTGTCTCAACTGTTTTCAGTGGCAGAGAATTCCACAGGCTCACCACTCTGGCTGAAGAAATTTTTTGTCATTTCAGTCATAAATGGCCTACATCATAGCCTTAGACTGTGACCCCTGGTTTTGAAATCGCCTGTCATTGTGAACTTTCTTCCAATATTTATCTTATCTAGTTCTGTTAGAAACCTATAAAATTTTACAAGATCTCCCTTCCATCTTCTGATCTGATGACAGAAGCAAGCCATTGGTGAAACAGCTGAAGATGAATGGATCTAGGATACTATCTTGAGAAACTCCTGCAGTGATATCATTGCAGATGACAGACCTCCGGTAACCAAAGCTTCTTATACTGCACCTTCCGAACCTATGAACACAAATATCTTGAAGGACAAGGGTAGATGTATGGGTGCACCGCTCCCTGCAAGTTCCAGTCCGAACTACTAATCATCTTTAATTGAAAACATATTGCGGCCTTTTAGTATCAAAATCCTGGGATTCCCTTCCAAACACTTTGTGGGTCTACCTACAACTCATTGTCTGCAGTGATTCACCAAAAAAAGAGTTCACCACTACTTAAATAAAACAAAAAGCCAGCTTCCTTTAGGTTACATATGATTCCAATGAGTGCAGTCCCAATGACTCCAAGGCCAGGGCTCCTTGATGCCACACCAATCAAAGGCAGGCTTGACGTCAAGGGCAAGCATGCTGTCCTCACTTCTGGAGTTTAGTTCTTTAATCCATGTTTGGACAAAGGGTACAATGAAATCAGATCCAGGTGCTGTGGCAACCACCTGTAATTCCATTGTAAGGAGGCTATGATTTGGATTGCTTAAGGTTGGGAAAGGCTCTGTGGTGCAGTGGTAGTGTCCCACTTCTGAGCCATCTGTTCCATTTGTGTGTCATAACATGTCTGAACAGGTTGCTTGAAGCAACTACAATGAGATGAGGAGCTGAGTGGCCCTAGTGGAAACAAAATGGGATGTTAGTGAGTAAGCTACTGCTAAGTGCTCTTGATAGCAATGTCAGTAACATCATCCATCACTAATGATGACGGAGACTAGATTGATGGACAGGAATTGGCCAGATTGAATTAGGCTTGCTTTGTGTACAGAATATACATGGGCAATTTTCCACATTGTCAGGTAGATACCAGTGATACAGACATACTGGAATAGCTTGGCTGGGGATGCGGCAAGTTCCAGAATGTTGTCAGGGCCCATAGCCTTTGCATTATCTAGTGCTATTAGAGATTTGTTGATACCATGTGGAGTGAATTGAATCAACTGAAGACTGGTATCTATATATACCTCTAGTGTTGGGTGAGATGGATCATCCACTTGGCATATCTAGCTAAAGATTGTAGTAAATGTTTCAACCTTATTTTTTACACTAATATGTTGGGCTCCTCCATCATTGAGAAATTCATAGATGCACACTTAAGGTATTAGTCTCAGACCCATTCCTCTCAAACTGAATGCAAAATTCAATCATAGGTCACTCTACCTAGGAGCACCTTCACCATGAAGTCAGTAATTAATCGATCTCTGCACAGTGCCAGATCCAGTATAACTTGTTCTCTGTTTGGTTCCAGAATGTGCTGCTCCAAGAGACAATCCTGAAAACATTCTATGAATGCATCTCAGCTACCTTTGTCTATTCTGATTTATCTAGTTTAAATACAGATCAATAACCCCCATTACCAACTGGCATACCCTTCTGATTTCTTGACAAGTTCTCATTATTTTATCTTTGCATGACATCCTACCATATAGTTATTGCTAGGCAGCTTTTTACACCAGTGCCACAACTGCTGTTTTTATCATTTCTCATCTCTATCCAAATCAATTCCATAGCTTGGTTTCCAGAACTTGAGTCATCACTCTGTATCTTGTTATCATCTGTACCATCATTAATTAACAGGGCCCCCCTTCCACATTTTCCTTGGTTTTGGTGGTTCCTAAATGTTGTGTCTTTCATTATTTGGATCCCAATCTCTGTCATCCTGCAGCCATGACACTGTAATGGCTATCAGATCATATTTATTTTTTATTTGCATCATCATTTCATGTGCTTTGTTTTGAATGCTACATGCATTCAGACACAAAGCCTTCAGTTTTGTTCTTTTATTATTTTTGTAGCCTCTGGCCTTACTTGTTGATTCACTCCTAGATTTGTACACTATCATTTCCTGTCAGACAGTCTGTTTATCATTTATCAGTCACTATCATTCTTTCTTGCCATGTTTGCATAGTTATGATTCCAGCTTATCGTAATACTAAACAAGTCAAATCCCAGAATGACATCTGACTTGATGGCCATAACTTTTCATTTTTGTAAATTCATTACTGTGATAGTCAGTCACTGAACAAATTTACAAGAGGCTGCTAATGTACTTTTACGAAAGATAACAATGTTTATTAAAGACTATTTTACACTGGAAGAAAACTGGTTGAAACAGTCCTAATACAAGGTAAAATTCCTGTACAACCTTGCAGATACCTATACTTCAGTAAAGGTGACCCTGTTTCCACTTTAAAGTTCCTTGTTCAGTTAACATGTCTGCATTCACTCCATGATAGTTTTCTTGAGGTAATTTCTCTTCATTAGATCTTGAACAAATTGTGAATATAATAATTCACTCATTTCTGAACATTGATTCCTTAAGCTCCACTTCCTCAGTATTTTGTTTCTGGAGCTTTTTCCTACTGACATTAACCCATTTGGGATTTTGTTCTGCTTCCTGACTGTTCTATAGCTTGCTGAACTGAACTGCTGCTCTTATAGGCTTTTATTCCTGAATAAAATGCTGCTCTAACAGAAATCTGAACATTCACTGCCCTTATGGATGTCCTATCTTTCTAAAAGAACTGGTTGCAGCATTTATTTGCATGTGTACACCTAGTTGGCAGTAACAGCTCTATCTTTTCTAAAGCAGTTATTTAAGTGCATGTAAAAATTTCCAGGCAACACTTCTGCTCTCAGAATTCAAATGTTAAACTAATTCCTTCCATTCTTAGCCCACACAATATAGATATACAAATCAAACTTAAAGCTGTACATGGTGTTGTCCTCATATAATCATAACATCATGAACCTCCACCACTTTCATTTTATTTACATGTTCCCAAATTAGATCTCTTGTCCATAGTATTTTGTTTAACAAACAGGAAATGGCAAAAAACAGAAATATAAAGATAGCATCAGGGACTTATCATGAGCATAAGAAATCAACTAACAATAATATTCAATGTCATGCGTATGGCACAACTTCCTGCAAGTGTCATACTTATTACACTGTTCTATTGGTGACACCCCTATGAGAAGCAGTATTTCCATATTCTCACTTATTTTATTTGCTGGAAGCTTCTCTGACTGGAAGTTTTAATCCTACCATCCTCTCTCCACATTACATTGGAGCTGCTGAGTATTTTCAGCATTCTCTTAACAGATATTAAAAATGAATACTTGTTGCATACCCCCCTGCTTCCTGAATGAATTGACAGTTGCTACCTGTCTTTCAATATCTTACTCAATGGTCAATATTTATATACCAACCTTCTTACTGAATTTATGGGGTTACTAAACTGCAGGGAAGGGGAGAAATAAAACTACAGCTGGATCCTCTTTGGTTGATCCTCACAGATACATGAAGCTTTGATTAAACATTTAGAAGCAACAATTCTGCCCTAGGCTTGGACACGAGGAACAATTACAGTACCCTCATAGCTGCCCACGACAAAAAAAGGATTGAAAATTTAAAAACATTCTGGACCTGAAAGGTCAATTGCTCTCTGTTTAAAATTAACGGATCATTGGGTTTGCCCAGCCAGAAAATACTGTGATGAAAGGTATACGGGTTATACATAAATACCATTTTCTCAACAATTGGAATTCAAACAATACTTAACTATAGTGTAGGTAACTGAAGGCCTCTTGGAGTGTTTATATTGTAGATTTTATGATAAGACAAGAAATAAATGAAGCCATTAGCTTAGCACAAGCTTGTGTGATCAATATTTTTATATTTTAAAAAAATTAAACATTCTGAACTCAGTTCAAAGAAGACCTAACTGAGGTCAGTTGCAAAAATAACTTGTGTGTTAGAAAAGGGAATTTGTTCAAAGCCATTAATTGAACAAGTTCTGAGTTCAAAGGTTTCAGTTTGTGAAAACTTCTAACATCAGGAGAGAAATCTGCATTGGTTATTTAAACCTGAAAAAGTCTCAGAACTCAGTGATGCTAGGACTTCACAAACTCAGAGGACAAGAGTTGAGGTAAAAGCAGTTAAGTCAAACCTACAAGTTGGGCAGGAAAGGAAATTCCTCTTTATTTGAGTAACTGTATAGCAATGTTGTTGGGGAATGGATGGAATATTATTTTGCTCTGTGTTTTTGAAAGCTTTCGAACTGCTACATCGATGATAGCTTTTTGAAATAAAACTTATAAATTTCTCCTTCATTGCTAACCGAATTCTCCCGCCCTATATTGTTTTGTTTAAGTAAAAGATTGTTACATTAAACTAAAACTAAATAAAAATTAGGATCAAGCATGATTTTATCCACTCCACCCTTCTCTGTGACCTATCGCCATTACCCCTACCTTCATCTACCTATCACACGCTCAACTACATTTCCCCCAGCCCCACCCCCCCCCCTCTCATTTATCTCTCCACCCCCTCGGCTCACAAGCCTCATTCCTGATGAAGGACTCTTGCCCGAAACATTGATTCTCTTGCTCCTCGGATGTTGCCTGACCTGCTGTACTTTTCCAGCACCCCCACTCTCAATTCTGATCTCCAACATCTGCAGTCCTCACTTTCCCCCGGTATTAACATCAGCTGAGGTCATAACAATACAAAGTTAAACAGGAAACCTACTTTTCATTGTCACAATCTAAAATGTACTATTAGCATCTTAATGCTTTAAACTTTTTAGGTTTAAACTATATTCTCAATTTTTCTACTAGTATGTATTTCATCACAGAAGACTTACAGATCCAACTGGTTCTGAAACTCCATCAGAGTTTGGAAAATTTTGAGAGAGCTCTGAATGCATCATACTATCTGTTGCAGAATAAGTCACATCAGTGAGGGATATAGAAGATGTCACTGAAACAGAATCGGAAAAAATAAAAACAATTAATGCTGATCAACTTTGGTTGTGCCAATGTACTTGTCAACATTACTGAATTGAAAAATGTCACATAGAACAGAAGAGGTTCTTTGGCCCATCAGGTCTGTACTGTCAAAAACATAATACCACCCACACTAGTCCCACTTTCCCTCACTAAGCCCATAGTCTTTAACGATATGACACCAAGGCAAGAGTAGCTTTATTTGTCATTTCCAGCAGATGCAACTGATACCGTGAAAACGAGACAGCATTCCTCCAGGACCAAGGTACTACATAACAACACAAATTACACGAGAGTACAGTCATACACAGGGCAGCATAAAGTGCATCAGAAATGTGCAAAACACGCAATACAGCACAGGAATCCCTGACAAGACAATAGGCACAGTGGTGGATACATTACTGTGCAATGAGTATTGATCATTAATAAACCATTGTTCCTGCAGCAATTGGAAAAGTCTGCAAAGAATTGCAGATGGAATAGAGTGTGATCATACAGTGCTCAGGAGCCTGATGGCTTGGGGGAAGAAACTGTTGCACTATCTGGCCTTAAGAGACCGAATACTCTGGTATCTTTTGCCAGATGGCAGGAGAGAGAAGAGTTTGAATGAGGATGTGTGGAGTCATCTACAATGCTGTTAGGCTTGTGGATGAAGCATTTGGTGTAAATGTCTGAAATAGAGGGAAGAGAGACCCCAATGATCTTCTCAGCTGTCCTCACTATCAGTTGTAGGGTCTTCTAACCGGAGAAGGTGCAATTCCTGAACCAGGCAGTGATGCAGCTGCTCAGGGTACTCTCAGTGAACTCTTTGTAGAATATGGTGAGGATGGGGGTGGGGGGGTGGGAGATGGGCTTTCCTCAACCTACACAGAAAGTAAAGACACTGCTGGACTTTCTTGGCTACGGAGCTGGTGTTGAGGGACAGGTGAGTTTCTCCGCCAGGTGGACGCCAAGAAATTTGGTGCTCTTCACGATCTCCATGGGGGAGCCATCGATGTCCAGCAAAGAGTGGTTGCTCCATGCCCTCCTTAAATCAACAATCATCTCTTTCGTTTGCTCGTCAAAGTACTTTTTAAAAGGTTCTGAGATTTCTCGCCTCAACTCCCTCCCAGGCAGTGCATTCCAGACTCCTATCACAGAAAACCTTTCCTCAAATCCCCTCTAAACCACCTGCCTTTCACTTGAAAATTATACCCCCTTGTTGCTGACTTTTCAATTAAGGTGAACAGCTGCTTTCTATTCACCCTGTCCATCCCCGTTAATCTCATACACCACAAGAACAAGGGTAAAAACAGATCAGATTGAAGTACAGGAGCAGAGACGTCTTGCTGCAATTAAACAGTGCCTTGATGAGACCTGGAGTAATGTATGCAGCTTTGGTCTCCTTATCTGAGGCAGAATGTTTTTTCTACACAGGGAATGCTGAGAAGGTTTATCAGACTGATTTCTGAAATGGGAGGACTGACATATGAGAGATTGCATCAGTGTCAGGATTATATTTTCTGAAGTAGAGAAAAATGAGGCAGGGTTTCATAGAAACTCTAAATTCTAACAGGACTAGACAGAATTGATGCAGGAAGGATGTTCCCAATGACGACTGTGTCTAAGGATATGGGGTAAACTACTTAGGACTGAGCTATGGAGAAAATTCTTCAACCAGTGGCTGGTGAGCTGATGAATTTCGCTATCACAGAAAGCAATTGAGATCAAACAGTGTGTGATTTCAAGAAGGAGCTGGATAAAATACTTGGGCTGGAGGCTTAAAAGGATAAAGGTGGAAAAATGAGAATAGTCTTTTGAGTTGGATGATCAACCACGACCATAATGAATTGTGGAGCAGGCTCAAAGAGCCTGATGGCCTACTACTGCTCCTGTTTTCTACCTTTCTATGCTTCAGTTATACATAGCATTGGTGAGATCTCATCTGAAATACTGTGTATAGTACTGGTCTCCTTATTTCAAGATGATGAGTGTGTGTTTGTGTGTAAGTGTGTGTTTGTGCATGTGTGTGTGTGTGTGTGTAGTGTGTGTATGTGTGTGTTTGTGTGAGTATGTGTGTGTGTTTGTGTGTGTGTTTGTGTGTAAGTGTGAATAAGTGTGTATGTGTGTTTGTGTGTACTGAAGTGGTTTACTGACTATACCTAGAATGGGTGTTATTTTTTGTTAGAAAAAGTCAGATAGGCTAGGCTTGCCTCTGCTGAAATATTTGAAGAATAAAAAGGTGAATTAATTAAAACAAATAAGATTCTAAGGGATCTTGTCTGTTTGGATATAGAAAGGGCTTTTCCTCCTGTAGGAAAATCCAAAACGAAGGGGTCACTGTTAACAAAAAAAGCAAGGGATCTCCCATTCAAGACAGAAATCTGGAGCATTTCCAAATCACCACCACCACCAGCAACCCCCCCCCCCCCCAAAAAAAAGTTAGCAAAGATTTGCAGGGGTGGCAGGAATAGGAGTAATCAGATCAGTCCCGATCTTGTCATGATTAGACTGAAGAGTTGGAGAGGAACTTGCAGGTGGTGGTCCATGCATCTTCCATCCTTGTCGTTCCAAATGAAAGTCACGTGTGCGTTTGGAAAGTCCTGTCTTAGGAGCCTCGAGTTACTGCAGTACATTCTGTAGATTGTCCATTGGTGTTGGAGGGGGAGTGTCGAAAGCAGTGGATAGGGTGCCAATCAAGCAACCTGCTTTTTCCTGGATAGAGTCAAGCTTCTCCATCCTGTTGCATATGCATCCAGCCAGACAACTGGAGAGTACACAAGCACTCTTCTGGCTTGTGCCTTGCAGGTAGCAGGTAGGCATTGGGGAAACAGGAGATGAATTATGGGCTGTATAATGCCTAGCCTCTGATTTTTTCCTGTAGCCATTTATAGTCCAGTTCAGTTTTTGGTGAACGGTAAACCTCAGGACGTTGACAGTGGTTGGTTTAGCAATGGTAATGTGATTTAATGTCAAAGGGATATTGTTAGACTCACTCTGTTTGAGTTGATCATAGCCTGACACTTCTGTGGCACAAATGTCACTTGCTACTTGACAGGCCAAGTCTGGATTTGCCCAGGTCTTATTGCAAGTGGATACAAATGGTTTCAGTATTTGAGGAGTGAGAAATTGTGTTGAACACTTCACAATCATCAGCAAACATGCCTAATCTGACCTTATGATGGAGGGAAGATCATTACAAGTGAATATGTTTTAGCCTAGGACACTAATCTGAGGAACCCTGCAGTGATGTCCTAGGTTTGAGATGTTTGACCTCCAGTAACCACAACCATCATCTTTTGTGTGGGTATGACTCCAATCAGTGAAAAGTCTTCCTTGACTCTGATTTTGCTAGGACCCAGGACGCCATACTTGGTTGGCATCTCCCTTGATGTCAAGAGCAGTTATTCTCATCTAATCCCTGGTATTCAGGTCTTTCGACCCTGTTTGGACCAAGCTATATTGAGGTCAGGAGCTGAGTGGCCCTGGCAGAACCCAAACTAAAGGTTAGTGAGCAGGTTTTTCCTTTGCAAAGTTCAGCTTGTCAATGGCCCCTTCCATAATTTTGCTAATCTTTTAAAGTAGACTGATAGGATGGTAATTGGCTATGTAGGATTTATTCTGTTTTTTGTGAATAGCTCATACCTGAAAATTTTCTACATGGTCAGGTACCGTTGTAGCTGTACTGGAACAGTTGAGCTAGAGGCATAATTAATTCTGGAGCACTGCATTCTAGATACAATCCAACAAGAATCAAGTTATGCTAACAAGTTTAGCATAATTTCACTACTTCTGATACATTCGCAAATTCTCTGCCTTGAGGTTTATCCTTTGGAATTATTTGCCAAAACTCAGCAAATGATTTGTTGTTACTATGGGTAAATCACAGAGGCACACCCAGAGTCCACCTCAGCTGAAAGAAGGATTGAATTTATTGGTATTATTCTGGTCCACAAGATAGATTCTAGCCAACTAAGCTGTGGATGCTGCAAATCAGAAATAAAAATAAGTTGCTGGAAAAGCAAAAGTTCTGAGGAAGGATCACCATCCAAAATATTAACTCTGATTTCTCTTCACAGATGCTGCCAGACTTGCTGAACTTTTCCAGCAACTTCTGTTTTTGTTTTAAAATTTAACTAGTCAATCTATTGAACATTTGTAGAAATATAGATCCTAATGGTTTTGTAGCACTTTTAAATATTATACTGACTCTCCACACCACTTCTAATAATTGATTCTTCATTTTATCTAGGTCCCTTTGATGTTCCAACTACCCTGTGTTTTGTTTATTTCATTAGGTGTTGGTGATTTTTCTAATTTTACTACCACATATAACTTTACATTTATCCATGTCAAAGTTCATTTATGATTTAACTGCCAAATTTGCAAGCTTTGTCTTAGCTGTGTCTCAAGCAATCTTTGGCTCAAACTAAAGTGATTCTGGATTTAGGTTCCATTTCAGAACTTAAACACAAAAATTAAGGCAAACACTGCAGTGCCATACTGCAGTGTGAGACATGGTCAGACTTCTGTCTTTTGGATGAGACATTGAACTCATTCAGCGTCTCAGATGGATGCAAAAGAACCCATGATATCACAGCTAGCACAGGAAATATCTTTGATATTCTGGCCAGCATTTATCCCTCAATTGACATCTCAAAAACAAATTACTCGGTCATTGTCACAATGTTATTTGAGAGAGTTTGTTGCACACAAATCTTTTGCCACATTTCCTATCCTATAACAGTGACTACACTTCAAAAGTACTCCATTGGCTTAAAAACTAATTAAGAAGCTCAGTGATAGTGAAAAATGTGATAGGTGTAAATCATTTTTCCTCTAACATCATCTTGTTTTATATCACATTTTTCCACATTGCCAGCTGTATTGTGGCCTCCCATCTTGTCAGTTTGATAGCATCTATAAATTTTGATATTGTCACTTGTCCTAGGACCCTAATTCTTCATTTAATTCATGAATAGCTAGACATTCACCACAGATTCTTGTGGAACATTGCTTTTTATTTGCTTCGAATCGGAGTAACTACACACTTGTTTGAATCTCTGTCTTCTACTTTCAGCAAACTTTTTAACTAAAAAGCTTTCCTATCAGCTTATTCAGGTATAGCTGAAAATTCCAATGAACATTATCCTACCCTTGCTTCTCACTTCATATTTCTTCCTCCATTTCCTTTCCATTGTTTGTGGTCTATGATATACTGTTAATCGGGTGGAAAATTTCTCCTTTTAACTCAACACGTGCATTTTGTATCTGTCCAGTAACAGTTGAATTCTTTTTAAAACCATTTCTATAATGTTATCTTTAATTGAAATGGATATTTTATATCCCTTTCCTTAGTTCTCTTTTTCTCTTAAACGTGTTATATCCTGAAATCTTTATTTGCCAATCGTGTTCTCGATCTGGTCAGGTTTCAGTCACTTGTATTATTTTCAGATCTTCTGTGCAAATCTTTTCCTCTTGTCAATCCATTTTTGATGTTAGTTCTACTAATGTAGCTGTACCAACCGTGAAATTTACCTTCCCTCTTAGTTCCTTTTCTGTTTGTACTAGTTACTTATCATTGTATTCTCCAACTCTATTCTATCCCTGATCATTCAAGTTATCTTAATACCTTCATTTCAAGCAAAATTCACTGTTTTCACTGATTAACAGAGTTAGAAACAAAAATTTTATTATTTATGTACTTTACGAATACATTATCGAATATGTTGCATTTGACAGATACTTGCATATAGCTGTAAAACTTTGCAAATTCCAGGGTTCATAACATTTTGAATGTGTTTTACAATATTAATCCCACACATCATAGAAGTTGTAAAATTATTACAATGTTCTGTAGCAGTAAATAATTTTGTTGATATGATTACTTTATTGTTAAAGTATTTTCTACTGATTGTTAGCTGAAAAGATGTACTCACTTTCTTTCAAGCTATTTTTGGTCTCTGTAGGAGCAGAGAATTTCACAGCTTGTCCGAGTTTAATATCTCTTGGAGTAGTCTGCAACAATAAATATCATCTATCTTTACTCAAATTAAACTTCTACCAGAATATTTTGAGAAATGAGGAAAGAGCAGAAACAATGATTAATTATTTGTTTATCTTCACAGTAGAAGACACTGATTACATATCAGAAATAGATGATAACCTAGCTGTCAAAGTAAGTAAGAAAATTAAGGAAATTCACATCAGCAGAGAAAGAGTACTGGATAAACTCAAGGGTCTAAAATTGGACCTATCCCCAGACCCATAGGTCTACTTCCTGGGTTCTAAAATAATTAGCCTCAGAGATATTGTATGTAATGGGTACGATTTTCCAAAATTCACCAGATTCTGGAATCATTTGAGCAGAATGAAAGTTAGAACTAGAAACTAGGAACAGCAGTAGGCAATTCAGGCCTTTGAGCCTGCTCTGCCGTTTAATACGATCATGGCTGATCTAATGGAATTGTTAGTAATTGTGACACCATTATTCAAAAAATGAGAAAACGAGAAAACAGGGAAATACAGACCAGTCAGATTGCAGCGCTTTCTTTCAGACTATTAAGGAAGTCATAATAATGCTGTTAGAAAATCACAGCATGATCAGATAAATCAGTGATTTTTTTTTGAAAGGGAAATTGTTATTAACAAATATAATAGCATTTATTGGTCAGATAAAAGGGAACCAGCAAATGTATTGCCCTTAACTTTCCAAAAGGTATTCAATCCGGTACTAAATATACATTAAAGGTCAACACACAAGGCATTGTCGCATGGAGCTGGTAGTAATACATTAGCAAGGACAGGGGTTTATTAATTGAGAGAATCCAAATGCTTGGCCTCGATGAGGTATTCTTAAATTGACAGGATGAGCTTTGGGGAATTCTGTAAGTATCACTACTTAGCCTCAACTATTTACAATCTATAGTGATGACTCAAATAAAGATCGAATATTTAGGTTTGCCGACATACAAAGTTCAGAAATTCAAAGCTGGGTTGAGAAAGACTTTGCAGGCTGCAAAGAAATATGTACAAGCTCAGTAAGTATGCAACAAGAGGGCAGGTGCAGTTTAATGTGGGGTAGTGTACGGTTATTCATTTTGATTATAAAAATATAAAGCTATAATGGCCCAGATATACCAATTAGTTTCAAAAGCCCTATTTCCTACCCTGATTGGACAAGAAAAAAAAGTATATTTACATTTAGATCTCTTCTGGTAGGGATATTACTGACGTCTCCTGTTAAGCAATAGTGGAACCTGTCCAGGAACAGTGGAGCTAATGGTGCTGAAACCAAGGCTCCTTTCACAGCCATATTTCTGTAATTTAAATATCCACCAACTACTTTGACAGCAGCTTTGAAAGTTACAAGGACCACATAAGTTCATGAAAGCAGCTCAATACCACCTTCTCAAGGGCAATAAGGAATGAGAAATAAATGCTGGCTTAGCCAGTTTTACTCAGATGCTGTGAATGATGAAAAGGATTCACAATGTATTATTCAGCTGCCTAGGCGAAACTACAAACGTCAATACAACATACAGGTCACGTGGTGTGCAGCTTATAGTGGAACATGGAGATGAGTGCTTCCCCAACATTCCCACATTTAATGTCTACGTCATTTAGATCTAAATGCAGGAATACAATTAAGCCTTTCAACTCCTTAGCTCTGTTCCACTATTTAATTGGATCATAACTAATCTGCAGCACAATTCCACTTATTCACATTTGCTCCATATCTCAGGTATCAAACTGATGAACATGCATTGCAATGCATCTTCCTGCAACACAAACTATGCCCAAATGTCAGCATCCAAAAGCAAGTGCAACGCTGTAGTGAATCTGACAATGCTTCAATCATAGTAAGGTTTTACTTCTGAGCTTTTTAATTCCAAAACCTTTGAGGAAAAGGTCAATACTTATTAAGCTTTTTGGCTTTATATAAAAAAAAAGTTCCAATTTTTATGGTATGTGTACATATCAGCATCTTTTAAGTCCCTTTGTTCCTAGTCTTTTACCATGAAGAAAATGTTCTGATTTGCTTTTTTGTGTTCAGAAAGGATGATATCACATGGAAGTCTATTTCCTGTAGTTATGTCCAACTATTAAAGTCATTCTATTTCCTTTTATAAATTTATTCATTGATCTGAACAATTTACTGTGCTTCCTAACTTAAGGATCATCTACAAACTTGGATAGAGAGGTTTCCATTTCCTTATTCAATTAATTAATATATGCATAAAAGCCACTGCACTGGAGATGTTCAGCTTCAGAATTTTCACCATCTCTACTCTGTCTCCCATAGCTGTTCTTTTGAAGTTTTTGGATTATAATTTACAATACCGAGCCTAATATTGTTGTGGAAACTCACCATTACCTTCTCAGAGCAATTATTATGATGGGCAATAAATGTCGCCTTCTCAGGGTCCTGTATAGATAACAAATACAACTTGGTTAAAAGTTGGATGATGGTACCTGTTCAATCATGCGAGGGGTTTTCTTCATGCCAGTGTGTGCAGATCTGCCTCTATCTTTCTGACCATTTGGTCGAACCTATTGTAAAAATACTAAGATCAGTACGCCAACCAGAAAATTACAAGTTTGCTCTCAATTCTACAAAACATTCTACAGGAAATGCTAATATTTATGGAATTACAAAATTAATTTCTCTATTTTGCACAACTGTAGGGAAAGCAATTGTGAATTATTTTTCAATGACTTTGCTCAAAAAGTAGTCTGAAATCTGGAGCATGATTGTGATATTAATTCCTACCAAAATGTTGATTAATTTAGGCTATTCCATTTAGGCTATTATTCATGTGCTTCTTGTTGCCAGAGTTTCTAATTTGAAAAATGTGTTGCTGGAAAAGCGCAGCAGGTCAGGCAGCATCCAAGGAGCAGGAGAATCGACGTTTTGGGCATAAGCCCTCCTTCAGGAATCTTATGCCCGAAGCGTCGATTCTCCTGTTCTTTGGATGCTGCCTGGCCTGCTGCGCTTTTCCAGCAACACATTTTTCAGCTCTGATCTCCAGCATCTACAGTCCTCACTTTCTCCAGAGTTTCTAATTTGTCATGATTGATATTGTGGGCCTTCATTTCTCTTTTGATAATAGCCTTGACTAAGAGTTTTGGGTACATATTGGTATCTTGACATAAGGGGTTTGTTTGATCAGTTAACAAACTAAATATAGTTTTTGTGGGGGTGCAGAAGAGAAGAGAAAAAAAAAGGCATATAACATTTTAAGGAGAATTTGCATCAGTAATGAGGCACACAATATAGAAAGTTGAATTGCATGATCCACTGTACATTCCCTACAGTTATATTTAGATGGAACTATTCTCACTTGCCACAGTGTTAAACTGGAAGCCACACCTGAGAGTTTATGATTTGAGATGATGAAAGAAATCTGGGTGCAAGTATCATAAAATATACTGATTTAAGAGTGACCAAAAACAGTGCTTCAGAATTAAGGTATAAACATTACATTAGACAGCACACAGCAAGATCTAATATATAATTAATGAATTTCCTGTGACTTTGTTCATAGATGAGTATGCTTAATTCTTACATGTGTACTCTTCATTTCTACGTTCATACTACTGAGTTCTACACTAATTACATTTGAAAATGTTGACATAGGAAAGCCGATGGAATCTATAAAAATAATTTTATGAACTCTATAGTTCTGAAAATTCATATATTTAAACTGATAAGAAGTTTGTATTTCAAAGTAATTTGCGAAAATCTTTATCAGCTGGAAATTAAGAAACAGAAATGACAATACTAATTCAACAGGAAAGCCTTTTCTGATTATCATTTAAAGAAAAGGAAGAGTAAAGAAAAGGATTTTAATTGGACATTCTCGGTTTTAAACAGTACGTGCATAGTACCACAACTGTCTGGGTAGAAACGTAATATGTGAAAATGCTGTCACACCCAAAGTATACTACCCAAGCTTACTGCTAATTCTGTTTTGTTTAAATGTGGAGATGTGCTCTCTATTTTTTTTTCAATTACTGCTTCAGCTTTCTTCCAAGTTTCCAACCGAAGTCTTTCCATAACGTTAACTTCATCTCTAAGCTCTTTGTTCTCCTTTGTCAGTGTCTCAATCTGGTTTCGAAGTCTTGCATGAATACTTGACCACCTTAATTCTTTTCGTTTTAGTTCTTCCTGCAAGTCAACAATCTGCTGTTTCAGTGCCTATGAAGAAAGAAACAAAGTTCTAAAAGCATATGAAAAATAACTGGACATCACTATTATAATTAAAGTATTTCAGAGAACATAAGCCAGTAGATCCAGCCAGATGTTAAAGTGTTTTGTTCAAGCCTCTTCCCATAAATTCTTACTTAAATTTACAAGCATAATCTTTTAGGCTCTTCTCCTACATGTCACCACACATGTGGTGTGCAGCTCATAGTGGAACATGGAGATCACTGCCTCTCCAACATTCCCACACTTAATGTCTACACCACGTGTTTCAGATTATAGGAATTTGACGTCCTATATCTGACTTCTCCTAGATCCACCTATACTATTTGCCTCAGCTATTCCATATAGCAAGTCCACACATTCATTTGGTAAAGAAAGAAATTCCTTCTAAATTCCCATACAGTCTTTGTCTAATAGATACAACTGGCTCTTCCATTTGTTGAAATGATGCCCCAGTCACAATACATGACTGGTTTTAAGCTGTCAATTTCAGTTCTTCACCTTGAGCTTTCTGACTTCAATCTCCTGGAGCGTTATAATGGAGCTTAATGCCAAGCTCAAGGAACGGCACCTCATCTTTCAACAGTGCACTCATGATCTTCTGGTCTCAACATAATTCCAACAATCCTTGCCAACAATGTCTTTTCACAATTTTTTCTCATGTTCTTTGCCATTTTCCCCTCTCTTCTTTTTCATTTCCTCCATTCAAACTATTACCGGGCTTCTACTGTGTCATTCAGCCCCATTGCATTAACGACAAACAAAATACAGTATTTCCAACTTTTCACTGGTCTGACAAAATGTCTCAGACTTCTCTAATCACAAATTCAACTAGACTTGCCAAATATTTCCAGCACGTTCAGTTTATAATTATCAGATTTTCAGTATTTGCGAAATTCATATCTCCATCTATTATAAAGCTAATAATGCTTTTTAGCAACACTTAGAGTCAAAGAGTCACAGAGATGTACAGCACGGAAGCAGACCCTTCCAGCAAACCCATCCATGCTGATCAGATATCCTAACGTATCTAGTCCCATTTGCAAACACCTGGCCCATATCCCTTGAAACCTTCTTATTCATAAACCCATCCAGATGTCTTTTAAATGTTACAATTGTAACAGCCTCCACCACTTCCTCTGGCAGCTCATTCCATACACATACCAACCTCTGCGTGAAAACGTTGCCCCTCAGGACTCTTTTATATCTTTCCCCTCTCACCCTAAATCTATGCTCTCTAGTTCTGCACTCCCCAACCTCGGGAAAAGACTTTGTATCCTATCCATGCCTCTCATGATTTTATAAACCTCTATAAGGTCACCCCTCAGCCTTCGACACTACAGAGTAAACAGCCCCAGCCTATTCAGCCTCTCCCGATAGCTCAAATCCTCCAACCACGGCAACATCCTTTTCAGTCTTTTCTGAACCCTTTCAAGTTTCACAACGTCCTTCTGATATGAAGGAGACCAGAACTGCATGCAATATTTCAAAAGTGGCCTAACCAGCATCCTGTACTCTGCAACAAGACCTCTCAACTCCTAAACTCAATGCTCTAACCAATAAAGGAAAGCATACCAAACACCTTCATCACTATCCTATCTACCTACAACTCTACTTTCAAGGAACTATGAACCTGCACTCCAAGGTCTCTTTGTTCAGCAACACTCCCTAGGATCTTGCCATTAAGTGTATAAGTCCTGCTAAGATTTGCTTTCCCAAAATGTAGCTCCTCGCATTTATCTGTAATAAACTCCATCTGCCACTCCTCAGCCCATTGGCCCATCTGATCAAGATCCCCTTGTCATCGGAGGTAAACTTCTTCTCTGTCTGCTCCACCTCCACTTTTGGTGTCACCTGCAAACTTACTAACTGTACCTCCTATGTTCATATCCAAATCATTTATATAAATGACAAAAAGTAGTGGGTGCAGTACCGATCCTTGTGGCATACTACTGGTCACAGACCTCCAGTCTGAAAAACAACCCTCCACTACCACCCTCCATCTTCTACCTTTGAGCCAGTTCTAGATCTAAATGGCTAGTTCTCCCTGTATTCCATGAGATCTAACCTTGCTAACAAGTCTCCCATGGGGAATGTTGTTGAACGCTTTACTGAAGTCCACATAGATCACTTCCACTGCTCTGCCCTCTCAAACCTCTGTTACTTTTTCAAAAAACTCAATCAAGTTTGTGAGACATGATTTCCCACACATAAAGCTGTGTTGACAATCCCTAATCAGTCTTTACCTTTCCAAATAAGTGTGCATCCTGTCCCTCAGGATTTCCTCCAACAACTTGCCCACCACCACCATCAGGCTCACTGGTCTATAGTTCCCTGGCTTGTTCTTATCACGTTTCTTAAATAATAGTACGTTAGCCAACCTCCAGTCTTCTGGCGCCTCACCTGTGACTATCAATGATACAAATATCACAGCTAGGGACCCAGCAATCACTTCCCTACTTTCCAAGAGAGTTCTGGGGTACACCTGATCAGGTCCTGGGGATTTATCCACCTTTATGCATTTCAAGACATCCAGCACTTCCTCCTCTGTAATATGTACATTTTTCAAGATGTCACCATCTATTTCCCAACATTCTATATCTCCCATGTCTTCCTCCACAGTAAACACTGTTGCAAAATACTCATTTGTATCTGCCCCATTTCCACACAAAGACTGCCTTGCTGATCTTGGAGGGGCCCTATTCGCTCCCTAGTTACCTTTTTGTCCTTAATGTACTTGTAAAAAAGCCCTCTGGATTCTCCTTAACCCTATTTGCCAAGGCTATCTCATGTCCCCTTTTTGCCCTCCTGATTTCTCTCTTAAGTATACTCATACTGCCTTTATGCTCTAAGGATTCACTCGATCTCTCCTGTTTATACCTGACATATGCTTCCTTTTTCTTAACCAAATCCTCAATTTCTCCAGTCATCCAGCATTCCCTACACCTACCAGCCTTTCCTTTCACCCCAACAGGAATATACTGTCTCTGGACTCTCATTATCTCATTTCTGAAGGGTTCCCATTTACCTGCAAACATCTGCACCCAATTGGCTTTTGAAAGTTCTTAGCTAATACCATCAAAATTGGCCTTTCTCCAATTTAGAACTTCTACTTTTAGATCTGGACTATCCTTTTCCATCACTATTTTAAAACTAATAGAATTACGGTCGCTGGCCCCAAAGTGCTCCCCCACTGACAACTCAGTCACCTGCCCTGCCTTGTTTCCCAAGAGTTGGTCAGGTTTTGCACCTTCTCTAGTAGGTACATTCATGGGATGACTTTGCTAGAGGTACGATGGTACTTTTGGGGGGGGGGGGGATGATTTACCACGGTTAAGCAATGGGCCACAGGGCTCTGGCCTGGAGGCTGTTTCTGTTGCTCAGAAGGGAAGGGTGAAGAGTCACAGAGCATTAGTCATTGGGGATTCCATAGTTAGGGGGACAGGTAGGAGGTTCTGTGGGAACGAAAGAGACTCTCAGTTGGGGTGTTGCCTCCCAGGTGCCAGAATTCGTGATGTATCCAATTGTGTTTTGGGGATCCTTGAGGGGGAGAGGGAGCAGCCCAAGTCATGGTCCACATAGGCACCAAAGACATAGGTAGGAAGAGAGATGGGGATTTGCAGCAGAAATTCAGGGAGCTAGTGTGGAAGCTTAGTGGTACAACAATCAGAGTTATTATCTCTAGTTTGTTGCACATGCCATGTGCTAGCAAGGGGAGGAATAGGGAGAGAGAGGAGTTAACACGTGGCTACAGGGATGGTGCAGGAGGGTGGGTTTTGGATTCCTGGGTCAGGTGGGACCCCTACAAACAGGATAATCTTCACCTGAACTAGAAGCTTACCAATATCCTGGTGGGAAATTTGCTAATGCTCTTCGGGAGAGTTTAAACTAATTCAGCAGAGGGGTGGGAACCTAAACGGTAGTTCGAATATACAGGAGATTGAGATTAGTGAAATCAAAACTAAGACTTCCAGATCACAAGAAGGCACCAACATGCAAGAAGTTGGTTTGAAGTGTGTCTACTTCAACGCTCGAAGCATCCGGAATAAGGTGGATGAACTTGCAGCATGGGTAGGTACCTGGGATTTTGATGTTGTGGCCATTTCAGAGGCGTGGGTAGAGCAGGGACAGGAATGGTTATTGCAGGTTCTGGGATTTAGATGTTTCAGTAAGAACAGAGAAAATGGTAAGAGAGGGGGTGATGTGGCACTGTTAGTCAAAGACAGTATTACGGTTGCAGAAAGGACATTTGAGGACCCATCTACTGACGTGGAATGGGCTGAGATTAGAAACAGGAAAGAAGTTACCCTGTTGGAAATCTTCTATAGGCCTCCAAATAGTTCCAGAGATGTAGAGGATAGGATAGCAAAGATGATCTTTGATAGGAGCGAGAGTAACAGGGTAGTTGTTATGGGGGACATTAACTTTCCAAATATTGACTGGGAATACTATAGTTCAAATACTTTAAATGGCTCAGTTTTTGTCCAATGCGTGCAGGTGGGTTTCCTGACAAAGTATGTAGACAGGCAAACAAGGGGCGAGGCCACATTGGATTTGGTACTGGATAATGAAATCGGCCAGGTGTTACATTAAGTTAAGTAAGCACTTTGGTGATTGTGACCACCATTATTTTAGTGATGGAAAGGGATAGGTATATACCGTAGGGTAAGAGCTATAGCTGGTGGAAAGGCTGTGATTAGGCAAAATTTAGGATGCATTTGATGGGGAAGGAAACTGCAGGGGGTAGACACATTTGAAAAGTGGACCTTATTCAAGGACCAGATACTGCAATACCTTGATAAGTATGTACCGGTCAGGCAGGGAGGAAGTTGTCGAGTGTGAGAGCCGTGGTTTACAAAAGAAGTTGAATCTCTTGTCAAGAGGAAGATGGCGGCTTATGCTAGGATGAAATGTCATGGCTCAGTTCGGACGCTTGAGAGTTACAAGTTAGTCAGGAAAGACCTAAAGAACAAACTAATAAGAGTCAGGAGGGGACATGAGAAGTCATTGGCGGATAGGATCAAGGAAAGCCCCAAGGCTTTCTATAGATATACCAGGATTTTTTTTAAAAATGACTAGACTAAGATTAGGGCCAATCAAGCATAGTGTGCGTGGAGTCAGAGGAGATAGGGGAAGCACTAAATGAACACTTTTTGTCAGTATTCACACAAGAAAAAGACAACGTGGTCAAGGAAAATATTGTGATACAGGCTACTAGACCAAATGGGATTGAGGTGATAAGGAGATGTTGTTAGCAATTCTGGAAAGTGTAAAAATAGATACAGCCCCTTGGCCAGATGGGATTTATCCTAGAATTCTCTGGTAAGCCAGGGAGGAGATTGCCGAGCCTTTGGCTTTGATTTTTATGTCGTCATTGTCTATAGTGCCAGAAGACTGGAGGATAGCAAACGTTGTTCGCTTGTTCAAGGGGAGTAGAGACAACCTTAGAAATTATAGACCTGTGAGCCTTACTTCGGTTGTGAGTAATGAGTTGGAAAAGGTTAGAAGAGATAGGATTTATAATCATCTAGAAAGGAATAAGTTTGATTAGGGATGATCAACACGGTTTTGTAAAGGATAGGTCGTACCTCACAAACCTTATTGAGTTCTTTCAGAAAATGACCAAACTGGTGGAGGAGGTTAAAGCAGTTGATGTGGTGTATATGGATTTCAGTAAGGCGTTTGATAAAGTTGAAGAGAAAATGAGGTCTGCAGATGCTGGAGATCAGAGATGGAAATGTGTTGCTGGAGAAGCGCAGCAGGTCAGGCAGCATCTAGGGAACAGGAGAATCGACGTTTCGGGCATTAGCCCTTCTTCAGTTTGATAAAGTTCCCCATGGTAGGCTATTGCACAAAATACGAAGGCATGGGATTGAGGGTGATTTAGAGGTTTGGATCAGAAATTGGCAGCTGAAAGAAGACAGAGGGTGGTGTTGATGGGAAATATTCATCCTGGAGTTCAGTTACTAGTAGGGTACCGCAAGGATCGGTTTTGGATCCATTGTTGTTTGTCATTTTTATAAATGACCTGGATGAGAGCATTGAACGAAGGGTTAGTAAATTTGCGGAAGACATGAAGGTCAGTCGAGTTGTGGAAGTGACGAAGGATGTTGTAGGCTGCAGAGCTGGGCTGAGAGGTGGCAAATGGAGTTTAATGCGGAAAAGTACAAGGTCATTCACTTTGGAAGGGGTAACAGAATGCAAAATACTGGGGTAATGGTAGGTGAGCAGAGAAATCTTGGTGTCCAGGTACATAGATCCTTGAAAGTCACCACTTAGGTTGTTTAGAAGGTTTTTATTTGTCGAGAGATTGAGTTTTGGAACCATGAGATCATACTGCAGCTGTACTATGGTGCGGCCACATTTGAAGTATTGCACGCAGTTCTGGACGCCACATTATAGGCAGGATGTGGAAGCTTTGGAAAGGGTTCAGAAGAGATTTACTAGGATGTTGCCTGCTATGGAGGGAAGGTCTTACGAGGAAAGGCTGAGGGACCTGAGGCTGTTTTCATTAGAGAGAGGAAGGTTGAGAGGTGACTTAATTGAGACATATAAGATAATCAGAGGGTTAGATAGGTTGGACAGTGAGAGCCTTTTCCCTCAAGATGGCAATGGCTAGCACGAGGGAACATACCTTTAAATTGAGGGGCGATAGATATAGGACAGTTGTCCGAGCTAGTTTCTTTACTTAGAGTAGTAGGGATGTGGAGCACACTGCCTGCAACAGTAGAAAACTCTCCAACTTTAAGGGTATTTAAATGGTCATTGTATAGGCATATGGATGAGAATAGAGTAGTTTAGGTCAGATGGGCTTCAAATTAGTTCTACAGGTCGATGGAACATCGAGGGCCGAAGCGCCTGTATTGCACTGTAATGTTCTAAAAATGCCAAGAATAAGTACTTTAAAGTTGCTGCTCGGAAGTGCAGAGTTTGAATACGTCTGAAAAGAGAGGCATATTACCCAAGATTTTCATCTTGCTTTTTGGATTGGTCGAGAATGGACTTTGCCTATTACAAACAACTGAAGGAACATGTGGTTGGATTTGATTATGTCAATTGCTGGGAGATACGATTAGTGTACCTGGCATCACACCAGCACAGAAACTCAATCATGTCATTCAAGTGTGTGGTAGATGCAGGCATCATCTTATTAGTAGAGCAGAGAGTAGAATACCTTTTATTTATCATTTCTTCCATATACAAGTGATACAGTAAAAACGAGACAGCGTTCCTCTAGGACCAAGGTGCTACACTGACAGCACAAACTACATGATCATACAAAGGGTGGCATAAAGTGTGTAAGAAGTGCAAAACATGCAAATTATTGTGTAATGAAAGATTGATAATTAATAGACATTGTTCTAGCAGCAATTTGAAGTCATGCAAAGAATTTCAGATGGAAAGGAGTCCGAACATACAGTGTAAAGGAGCCTAATGGCTTGGGGGAAGAAACTGTTGCACAGTCTGGCTGTGAGAGAACGAATGCTCTGTTATCTTCTGCCAATTGGCAGGAGGGAGAGGAGTTTGAGTGAGGGGTGTGTGGGGTCTTCCACAATGCTCTTAGCCTTTCAGATGCAGCATGTGTTGTAAATATCTATAATGGAGGGAAGAGAGACCCCAATGATCTTCTCAGCTGACCTCGCTATCCATTGTAGGGTCTCACGATCACAGAAGGTACAATTCTCGAACCAGGCAGTTATACAGCTGCTCAGTGTACTCTCCGCGCACCTTCTGTAGAATGTGGCGAGGATGGGAGTGTCGGAGGAGGGCTTTCCTCGACTTATGCAGAAAGTAGAGGCGCTGCTGGGCTTTCTTGGCTATGGAACTGATGTTGAGGGACCAGGTGAAATTTTCCACCAGATGGACACCAAAAAATTGTTGCTCTTCACGATCTCCACGGGGGAGTCAATGTTCTGTGGACAGTGGTCACTTCGTGCCCTTCTGAAGTCAACAACTATCTCTTTTTATTTTGTCCACCTTCAGAGACAGGTTGGTTCTGCACCAGTCTGTTGGCCACTGCACCTCCTCTCTGCATGTTGACCAGTCATCCCTGCTATTGAGACCCACTACATTCATGTCATCAGTGAACTTGATGATGTGATTCGATCTGTGCATCGCTGCACAGTTGTGTGTCAGCAGTGGACTGAGTAAACAGTCCTGGGGGGACCCCCGTGCTCAGTGTAATGGTGTTGGAGCTGCTGTTCCCAATCCAAACTGAGGTCCCACAGTCAGGAAGTTCAGGATCCAGTTACAAAGGGAGGTATTTAGGCCCTGCAGACTAAGCTTTCCAAACAGGTGCTGAAGAATGATAGTGTTAAATGCAGAACTCAAGTTTATGAACAGTAATCTGACATAGGTGTCTTTCTTCTCCAGGTGGGTGAGGACCAGATGTAAGGTTGTGGAAACAGCATTCATCTGTTGAGTGGTTGGGATGATATGCAAACTGCAAGGTGTCCAGTGAGGGGTGCAGCAGGGTCTTAAAATGATCATCAAGAGCCTCTCAAAACACTTCATATGATGGGTATTAATACAATGGGGCAGTAGTCATTGAGACAGGACACTGAAAACTTATTTGGCACCGGAATGATGATATCGGCCTTGAACCACGTTGGAACTATGGCACAGCTCAGGGAGATGTTGAAGATTACCGTTTCAACATCCGCCAGTAAGTCACAGCATCCTCTGAGCACTCTGCCAGGAATGTTATCTGGTCCCGTAACCTTGCATGGGTTGACTCTGCATAGGGTTTTCCTCACATCATCCATGGTAAGAGACAGCATCTGGTCATGGGGGGGGGGGGGGGGGGGGGGGATGGACATCCTCGCTGCCACATCGTTTCATGCCTCGAACCGTGCATACAAGTTGTTAACTCATCTGGGACTGAGGCATCACCAGCATAAGCAGGTGATGCTGTTCTGGATGCCTTTCCACATGCTCCGCCTATCACCTCTGTCCAGAAAGTGGCTGTGTATTCTGTGTGTGTGCGCACGCTTTGCCTCTTTGATGGCCTGGGTCAGGTTGGTCCTTGCTGATGTTAGGGCTGCCTTGTGATCTGCTCTGGAAGTGGAATCATGGGCCCATGGGCCTTCAGCAGCGAACACAAACTTTGCGGTCATCCATAGCTTCTGATTGGGACAAGAAGTGATGGTCTTGGACACAGTGACGTCGTCAATACACTTGCTAATGTAGCAAATCACTGACACTGTGTACTCCTCTAAGTTGATGGAATCGCCATCGGTTGCTGCCTCCCTGAACACGCGCCATTCAGTGCACTCAAAACAGTCTTGAAGAGCAGAAATGGCTCCTGCTGGGCCAGGTTTTCACCTGCTTCAGATCCAGTTTGACATGTCTGACGAGCAGTCTATATACTGGGATTAGCATAACAGAGATTAGATTAGATTAGGTTAGGTTACCTACAGTATGGAAACAGGCCTGTGGTCTGAGGAGCCGAGGTAGGGCTGGGGCTCTGGCCGGTTTGTGTGGGGGATGTTTGTATAAACCAGATTCAGCGTGTTCTCTCCTCTCGTCACAAAGTCAACATGCCGATGGAATTTAGGGAGCACAGTCTTGAGATTTGCATGGTTGAAATCTCCAGCAACAATAAACAGTCCATCAGGGTGTGCGTTCTGCAATCTGCTAACAGCCCCTACAGTTCAGTGTGCCTCCTTAGCATTAGCACTGGGAGGAATATAAACCCCAACTATAAGGACAGCGGTGAATTCCCGTGGCAATTATTAATGAAAGATACTAATTGCACTGCACAGTAGCATCGTGACACATTATTTATGTTAGTTGAGAAATCTGCTACTGGGTTCTCCACTGCTGTCTACCCAACTGGGAAGGTGATGGGATCTGATGTGGTATCGAGGAATCATTTCTTCAAATAGTCACAACGGTTACTCAAATTTTTCTCTATCTTTGCAAGCTCCCACAGATGCAGTGATGACAGTTTTACATACACAATGAGGAATTACTTCTGTTAGCTCTCATAATATAATAATGAGATGTGGGTAACATGGTTCTGAAGGTTCCAACAGAACTTTATTACAGCTCCTGGTATCCAACTTGAAGGTCACCAGTAGCATATACCAATTTGCTTCTATTAGCACATCATGCTGTGAAGAACTTAGTAAAATGACAGCAGAGACCTTTATAACATTAGGTAACATCTTATAATATTGAGGATATCATGTGTTTATCCCTTAAAAGATATCTTATGTACTGAGAGAAATAATAATATTTCCCTTTTTCTAAATAAAATAAAACCTCAAACAGAGATACATAGTGGTAATAGACTCATATTTCAGTTCAATAATTGAAATAAACAGAATCAGCAATCTAAACATTTTGGAGATTTGACAACTTGTCCTGATCTGGTGAGCATATACTAACTAATATACTAGCCAGATAAACACTGACTACAAGAGCAGGTCAGAGGCCAAGATCCCTGCATTGAGGGGACTAGAATGCAAGAGCAGGGATGGACTGCTGAGGCCATGTAAGGCTCTGGTCAGACCACATTTGGAATATAGTGAACAATTCTGGGTTCTGTTTCTAAAGATAGATATGCTGCCCTTGGACAGGCCCAAGAGGATGTTCACAAGACTGAATGCAGGGATTAAGGGCTTGTCATACAAGTAGTGTTTGAGGACTCTGGGTCTGTACTTGATGAAGTTTAGAAAGTTATGGGGGGGGGATTGGATTTAAACTTAGAATTGAGAGCCCCGGATAGAGTGGGCATGGAGAAGATGTTTCCATTTGTAAGGGAGTGTAGGACCTGAGGGAACAGCCCGAGTGTGAAAGGAAAACCCTTTAGAACTGAGAAATGGAGGAATTTCTTCAGCTAGAGGGTGTCAATCTGTGGAGAGCAGGTCGTTGAGTATATTTAAGACAGAGATGAATAGATACTTGATTAGTAAGTGGATCAAACATTACAGGGTAAAGGCAAGAGAATGGGGTTGAGAAACATATTAGCCATGACCAAATGGTGAACCATTCTCAAATGGGCTTAATTCTGCTCCTATATCTTATGGTCATTCCCAAACCCACAAGATACTGAATCAGTCCATGTCCAAATGGGCTATATCTAAGCTTGAAGGTGACAAGTGGCAAATATCGTTTATGCCTCATACTTGATGTGAAATGGTCATTTCCAACAAGTGAGAATCTAAACAAGAGTTTGCTCAGTGCATCAGACAATTATTCTGTTACCTGCCCTCTATCTGACTTCAAGGTTACATCCTGTACCTTGAGAAGTAACACACTAACAAATGCACTGCGTGTTTACAGTGTTTTACAAGAGAACATTTTTAGTAGCTTATCATATATCCCAAGTGAATTTCATCTCAAATATAGAGGTGTGAAATGGATGATGACAATTACAGAGGTAATGTCTTGTGCTATATATCGGAATAGTTGACTTGCACAGATGACAGGGTTTTAAAACCAAAAACAATGGGTTTTCCATTTTGCAAAAGAAAGGCACCTGGGATCTTTTGCAATGCATCAACTTCCAGATTGTGTCTTTCCTGGGGTTGTAGTATTGCAGTGGGCAAGATTTTGTCAACAAAACTAGCTTGAGAGAGTGGAGATACCCCAATATGATTTTGCTCCACATAAAGGGGTATATTTCTTGAGCTAATCTCTCAGTGGAGATAGCATATTTTCTAAATTTTGCAGAAAAGGTGAGATGAAGTTGAAATATCCAAGGCAACATTATAGATTCTTTTTATCGTGTGGGATGGGCAATTGTTTAACATCCACAGTTTTACTTGGATCAGGATGGACTTTATAGGTAAGTCAATGATTATCTGGCTGACAATGACATGTCGTTGCACTGCTGCCATCAGCACTAAAGGTTGTGGTCATGCTCTGCTTTGTCCTGCACGTGACTGTAATAGCTTCACTTATATATCATAATCAGGTCCATTTTCAATAATCCTATCTAAATGGTGGTAGAATAGATCTTGGTTTACTCATACGCCGATGGTTACCTTTGGAACTAGTACTGTTCAGTGGTATCTTACATGTCATGATCCCTTGGAATTTCTGATGAATAGGTTTGTCAAAGTATTTCACACTGTTAAGAAGCAATGAAAATTCAAGTGGTGCAGACCAAAAACACCAAATTTTAGGTAATATTTTAAAATTATGACAAAATTGACCACAGAGAAAAACTCGAGAAACTACTGGTAAATTTTCAAATATGGATTAAATTACTGCTCATTCATAACTAAAAATGCAGTAAAAGCATCCCAATTATTCAACAGTAGCCTTAATTTTCAGAAATGTAACAATGTAAAGGAAGATTTTCACCTGTATTTCTTGCCTTTCCTTTTTGTCAGGGATTGCTCTTGCTGCAGCAGCATGTTTTTCGAAAATCATTCGCTCTTTTTGGAGTCGTTTTAATTCTTCTTTTTTATATTCCTCAAACTGAGATAACTGTTCAGTTTTCTTACGTTCAAAGTCTTCAAATTCTTTTCTGAGGATTAAACATCTTCTATTAATTATTTTTGCCTTCTGTATCACATTTAATTTCAAAATCTAAACCACTGAAGTAACAAAAAAGCCTTCAAATTAGTTAAGTCGGATAATTACAAAAATATTTGTCAATCCACTATATGGCTACTTTTAGTGAACTAGATTAAATGGTTTGAAATGTGGATCAGTAGTGAAGAAATTCCAAATGCCATAGTACAGTTGTCAAATGGTAGATGTTGCAAAGAGATGTATATGGTTATGATATAGTTGCAATTTTGGAGACATTGTTGCAGAGTGGCCAATACTGGGAACTGAACACCCAGGGGTATTCAATATTTTGCAACAGCAGTCACGGAGAAAGATGTAGTTGCACTGTTAGCAAAGGAGAATCATTGCAAAAGCAAGGAAGGACATAAACATGGAAAATCATAACTTGGAATCTGTATGAGTGGAGTTTTGCAACACCAAAAGACAGAAAACATTGGGAAGGGGTTGCCTTATAGGCTCACAAATAAAGCAGTAATAATGCTGTGGAGGAAGATTTCCTGGAGTGTATACATGATGGTTTCTTAGGATTGGTGGTCACTAGTAAGAGGGACGGTATGGGTATAGAAATCTGGGAGGTCTGCAGTACAATTAAAGAAATTAGTGGAGAGCGAGCGAGCAAGGGTGGCAAGAGAGAGAGAGAGGAAGAGATAGAGAAAGAAAAAAAAGAGAGAAAAAGAGAAAAAAAAGAGAGAAGGTTCTGCGTGGTCTAGCAGTCTTCAATTAGATCAGTTTCCAGGGCCAGATGAAATGTAAGTCATGTATTTGAGTGAAACAAGTAAAGCAATAGCAGGGGCATTTGCAAAAACTTTTCAATTCCACTCTAGCCACAGGAGAAGTACCAGAGTATTAGAGGATAGCAAATTCAGTACTGTTATTCAAGAAAGGAACAAGGAATATTTCAGGAAACTACAAGCCAGTCAGTTTAACCTCAGTTGTGGGCAAACTATTAGAATTCTGAGGGAGAGAATTAATCTGGAATTAGAGAAATTAAACAGGAACAGTCAGCACGGTTTTGTTAAGAGGTGGTCATATCTGACCATCTTGGTTGAATTTTTTAAAGAAGCGACCATATATGTGGATGACAGCAATACTTTTGATGTAATCTACCTGAACCTCAGGTGGAATCCAAGGAAATATGGCAAATTGGATCCACAAGTGGTTAAGTAGCAGGAAGCAAAGAGTGATGGTTGAAGAGTGTTTTTCCAATTGTTCAGTGTTGGGCCTTTGCTGTTTGTCGTCTATATATGTGAGTTAGACTTGAATGTAGGAGGATTGATCAGTAAGATCACTGACCATACAAAAATTGATTGGGTGGTAATCCACATTATTGAGAGGCAAGAGAATATACGATGAATGATAGGTCCCTGGGAAGCACCAAAGACCGCATGCATGTACATCAGTCTCTATCAGGATAGGTGGATAAAATGGTTAAAAAGGCATTTGATATTTGCCTTAATTTGTCAAGGCAAAGTTTATGAATAGGGAGGTCACGCTGGAGTTGTTAAAAAAAGACACTTTGGTTAGTCCACAGGTCGAGTGTTGTATGCAATTCTAAAATCCATGTGATAGGAGGGATATAATAACACTGAAGTGCAGAGATTTACCAGGATGTTGCCTGGGCTGGAGAATTTCTGTCATGGAGAGATTGGACAGATTGGGGTTGCTTTCCTTAGAGCAGAGGAGATTGAGAGGGGATACGATAAGATATATGAAGTTATGAGGGACATAGATAGACTAGACAGAAAGGAACCTTTCCCCTCCATACAGGGAGTAATGATCAGGGTCATAGATTTAAGTTAAGGGGCAGAAGATTTAGAGATGTGAGGAAAATCTTTTTCACCCACAGCTTGTTGGGAATCTGGAACTTCCTGTAAGGGTGATAGAGGCAAAAACCCTCATGATATTTGAGTAGTGTTAAGATATGCATTTGTGATGTCATAGCATTCAAGGCTTTGGGCCAAGTACTGGAAAATGGAATTGGATAGTTAGGGGATTGTTTTCGACTGGCACAGAAATGATATCTATGACTCTATGATTAATATGTCGAGAAACCAACTACAGAGCAGGCTATCCTTGACTAAGTGCTGTGCAATGAAAAATTAATTAACAATCTTGTTTTAAAAGACATGTTAACAGAATAAGCATTAACCTGATTCAACAAAGCCAACATGGGTTTATGAAAAGAAAATCATGCTTAGCTAACCTATAGAGGGAGTGCAACAAAGGTTCTATAGGCTGATACCAGGGATGGCAAGACTGTCACGATTGAAGAATGTATGAGGAGAGCGTCCAGGAGACGTACATGGACAGGAAAGGTTTAGAGGGATATGGGCCATATGCAGGCAAATGAGACTAGTTCAGTGTGGGAAACCTGGTCAGCAGCGTCCAGGAGACGTACATGGACAGGAAAGGTTTAGAGGGATATGGGCCATATGCAGGCAAATGAGACTAGTTCAGTGTGGGAAACCTGGTCAGCATGGACAATTTGAACAAGTTTCTGTGCTGTATGACTCTATGACTGGGTTGACACTAACAAGAGTTGATAAGAATGAGGTGGAGGTGGAGGGGAAAATACATAAAATTCTCACAGGCTAGATAGACATACTAGGTGCAGGATGGATGTTTCCCCTATTTGGGGAGTGTAGACTTAGAGGTCACGATCTCAGGACATGGTTTAAGCCTTTTAGGACGAAGGTGAGGAAACATTTCTTCAGAGACTGATTCACCTTTGGAATTGCTACCACAGAAGGCTATGGGCTAGGACATTGAAAATATTCAAGACAGAGAATGTTAAATTTTCAAATTTGAATAACATCAAAGAGTATCAAGAGAAAATAGGAATGTGGCATTGAAAGAGAGAATCAGCCATGATCACACAGAATGGTGGAGCAGACTTGAATAGCCAAATGCCTACTCCTAGTCTAAATGTTTACAAAATATCTACATTACTACAAGGCAAAAAGATGTAAAGACGATTCATAAATCAAGTGATTAAATTATATTCTATAAAGCTAATATGAATAATGGAAAAACTAACAGATTTGAGACAACGCAGTTGGGAGGTGAAAGGAACAATTAAAAGTGAGATTAGATTCCCTATAGTGTGGAAAGAGGCCCTTCAGCCCAACCAGTCTACCACTGACTCTCCAAAGAGTAACCCACCCAGACCCATTTCCCTCTAACTAATGCACCTAATACTATGGGCAATTTAGCATGGCCAAATCACCTGATCTGCACATCTTTGGATTGAGTGAGGAAACAAGAGCACCCGGAAGAAACCCACGCAGACACGGGGAGGATGTGCAAACTTCACACAGACAGTCACCCAAGGCTGGAAACGAACTTGAGTCCCTGACGCTGTGAGGCAACAGTGCTAACCACGGAGTCATGGTGCCGTGAAGATTAAAATACCTAGTAGATTGCAGACTCAACAGTAACGGCTCTTACAGACAATTTAAAAGTAAAATAACAATTTAAGAACATGTTAGCCCAATCAGCGACAAATAGCGTTATTTGCTTCTGGAGGATAAAAAGATCATAAAGATAAATAAATATTTTGCATAACTGTTGAGAAAGCACAAGGCGGTCCTCAAAGATTTGTTTAGTTGTCAGCCAATAGAATAAAGACAGTTCAAAGGCTCTCAACTAAAAAGCAGTTAACCTTGTTACAATTGGACTTCTAGAGTCAGAGTCATACAGCACAGAAACAGACCCTTCAGTCCAACCAGTCTATGCTGACCATAATCCCAAATTAAACTTGGCCCACTTGCCAGCACTTGGCCCATTTCCTCCAAATCTTTCCTATTCATGAACTTATCCAAATGTCATTAAATGTTGTAATCGTACCTGCATCCACCACTTCCTTTGGAAGTTCATTTTACACACGAACCACACTGTGTTTGAAAAAAATTGCTCATGCCTACTTAAGTATTTCTTCTCTCACCTTATAAACATGCCTCCTAGTTTTGAAATCCTTCATGCTAGAGAAAAGACACCTGCCATTCGCCTTATCTATATCCCTCATGATTTTATAAACCTCTATAACATCACTTCTTGACCTCTACTCTTGTTTCCTCACTCAATCCAAAGATGTGCAGATCACCCTCTCAAGCTTAATAACATCCTTTCTATAACAGGGTAAATAGAACTGGACACTGTATTCCAGAATAGGCCTCAACAACATCCTGTATAACCTCAATATAACATCTCAACTCCTATATTCAAAACGTCTGAGCAATAAAGGCAAGTATGCTAAACATGTTCTTAAACACCCTACCTATATGTGATGCAGGTCAGGCAGCTTCTGAGGAGCAGGAAAATCGACGTGTTCATCAGGAATTCTGATGAAGGGCTGATGTCCGAAACTTCGATTCCCCAGCTCCTCGGATGCTGTCTGACCTGCTGTGCTTTTCCAGCACCACACTCCTGACTCTGATCTCCAGTCCTCACTTTCTCAAACCTATATGTGATGCAAACTTCAAAGCATTATGTACATGAACCCTGAGGTTTCTCCGTTTTACAACACTACCCAGGGCCCTACTTTTAATTGTACAAGTCTTGCTCTTGTTTGTTTTACTATAATGCAATACCTCACGTTTATCCAAATTAAACTATCTGCCACTCTTCAACCTACAGACCCAATTTATCAAGATCCCTTTGTAATCTTAGATAACCTTCTTCACTAGCCATGAAACCACTAATTTTGGTGTTATCCACAAATTTGCCAAACATGCTTTCTGTATTTTCATCTAAATCATTTATATAAATGACAAATGGAATATTGTGTGCAATTCTATCGGGAGGATGTTGTGAAACTTGAAAGGGTTCAGAAAAGATTTACAAGGATGTTGCAGGGTTGGAGCATTTGAGTTATAGGGAGAGGCTGAATAGGCTGAGGCTGTTTTCCCTGAAGCATCAGAGGCTGAGGGGTGACCTTATAGAGGTTTATAAAATAATGAGGGGCATGGATAGGATAAATAGACAAAGTCTTTTCCCTGGGGTGGGGGAATCTAGAACTAGAGGGCATAAGCTTACTGTGAGAGGGGAAAGATATAAAAGAGACCTAAGGGGCAACATTTTCACGTATAGGGTTGTGCGTGTTTGGAATGAGCTGCCAGAGGAAGTGGAGGAGGCTGGTACATTTGCAGCATTTAAAAGGCATCTGGATGGGTATATGAATAGGAAGAGTTTAGATGGATATGGGCCAACTGCTGGCAAATGGGACTAGATTAGGTTAGGATATCCGGTTGGCATGGACGAGTTGGACAGAAGGGTCTGTTTCCGTGCTGTACATTTCTATGGCTATGATAAACTTTGGAACACCACTGGTCACAGGCCTCCAGTCTGAAAAAACAGCTCTCCATCATCACTCTAGAACAAAATCAGATTGATTTCACTTTCAAATTATACTGGATTATTGGAAATACAACTTTTTTGATATTTTAAATGACTGTACAGTAGTTATAGTGAGGCCAGTGCTTGAGGTGTGGAATCCAGAGTCATGAGGCTCTGTAAAAGAGGGTTGCTGGAAATATTAGATTAAATCTTGTACCCTGCAGAATATCTGAAGCACGAAAGAGAAATCAGAATGGATTCTGGAGTGGTGATACAATTTGAATTGCTGCCAGTAAAAGTGAATGTAATTTGAAGGTTTTAAGAATAATGGAACCAGAATCAAATGTAGAATTAAAGTTATTGAAAGTGCTTACTTTGTTTAATTCTTTTTAATATGCAATAAAGTTTGTTATTGTTAAAAAAAAAGTGAAATTTTGTGAAATAATTCTATTGGTTAGTTGTTGAGCATTCCAATTTCAATTTTTAAACTATTAATTGGCCCTAATAGAATCCTAATAAGATACATTGAAAAACAAATAACTGGAAATCCAGATGGTAACAAATGCAGGACTTTATAACACAGTTATGTATTAAAATGTCTCCTCTAATTTAAGTTTAAACAAAATGTTCTAGTGAGACAGATGTGCTCATTCTAAAATCTGCCTGGAAACAGCAGCATGTAGTCTAGCAGTCATGCAGAAAGCAATTCAAACATGTAATGTCGTGCTGCTTGAAAAAGCTAGTGACCGTTTTCACAAAGAAGAAAAGACAGCTGCCCTTCGCAGTCACACAGAGATATGGAGGAAGGGATACAAAAGCAGCTACTCTGTGAAGAGCTTGTACATGAGCAAAGTAACATGTTAATGAGAGTAGATATTGGATTGGATTTGAAACATTTAAGTCTGTTCCCTCTCCACAGCTGCTGTCAGAAACTTTGTATTTATTTCAGATCAATAGCATTTGCAGTAGCTTGCTTTCATTAACATGCTGATGAGACCTGGTTCACTATTCGAAAAGAGAACAGAACAGGATTTTTGGAAATTTAAGAAACATTGTGTGCTAAGGTGAGCCTTGCTGGTTGGTGAAAGCCAGTTCTGGAATACCTCGGGCCAAGAGGAAGGAATTTTCAAAGTACACTGAAAGATTCAACCTGGTATGGCAAGAAGTGAACCTGCTGGCAAGTTGGCTGCAGCTTGGGACTCAATCTTTTATACAACTAATGCATCTGCCTGAAGTTTGGCAGAAAGTAAAACATGCTTTGTTTTGGTTGCATTAATCAATACATTTTAACCTTAATATTTAATAGGCAACTAATATACCAAAGTAATGTTAATCAGTGTTTCCAATCTTGTCTGTAAAAAATTTTAAAACATGCAAATTTGTCCTTTAGTTATTTCAGTCAGTAGTTGGGAATTTTTTTTAAATGCATCAATTTCTCAGGAGATCATAATACAGATTTTTGTTTATAAATGTTTCTCTATCGACTGCTTTCAGTGCTTATCATATTAGCAGTAACATTTTTACTTGTCATGTTAGGAAAATGGATTTTCAACATTCAACCTTCTCCTTTACACACCCAATCATTTTTTATGTCATTCCATTCTAGAGATCTTAAAATTGGGGGTTGCATTTTGATTTTTTTGTCACAAATGGCTTGATTTTTAAAGCAAAGTGTATTCACAACTTTAAAATGTTAATGGAATATGCCTTGAAGCTATTTTCAATAACTGAAAACATCAAGTAGCCTGACTTTAATTGCACCGTTAAGGGGTATTTGGTTCTGAATATTCAGCAAGAGTCGCCTGTGAAATTAAGCAGCATGGCATTACATGTTAGGCTCACCTACTATGTTTACTCTGTTTTAATCTGTTCATGGGGTGTAGATGTTGTGGCTTGATCAACATTTATTATCCATCCCTAACTAGTGGCAAGCTGCTTTCTTGAACTGCTGCCATTTTTGGGGTGTAAATAAAACATGGAACATAGAACTATACAGCGCAGAACAGACCCTGCGGCCCTCGACGTTGCGCCAACCTGTGAACTATTCTCAGCTCGTCTCCCTACACTATCCCATCATCATCCATGTGCTTTTCCAAGATTGTTTAAATCTCCATAATGTGGCGGAGTTGACTACATTGGATGCCCTACCTGCCAACGCCCTTACCACTCTGAGTAAAGAGCCTACCTCTGACATCTGTCTTAAATCTATCACCTCTCAATTTGTAGTTATGCCCCCTCGTACAAGCTAACATCATCATCCTAAGAAAAAGACGTTAACTGTCTACCCTATCTAATCCTCTGATCGTCTTGTATGGGTCTATCAAATCCCCTCTTAACCTTCTTCTTTCCAATGAGAACAGACCCAAGTCTCAAAGCCTTTCCTCATAAGGTCTTCCATCCAGACCAGGCAACATCCTGATAAATCTCCTCTGCACCTTTTCCAATGCTTCCACATCCTTCCCGAAATATGGCGACTAGAACTGTACACAATATTCCAAGTGTGGCCGCATTAGCGTTTTGTATAGTTGCAGCCCACTGTGCTGTTTGGGAGACAGTATGGAATTTTGACACAGCAATAGTGAAAGAACAGCAAAGTCAAAATAGCATGTGGCTTTTTGGAGGAGAATTACAGGTTGCTCCCGTGCATTTACTGCCTTTTGTCTGGTTTTGAAAGAGCAAATTGATTTTGGAAGCTTTAGGACAAGTTACCATGTTTTACTTTCTTTGGTTTTCTATGCAGTTAAAGAATTGTTGAATGTTTTGAGAAAAGAATCTCATTTGTAAAACAAAAGGTAAACATTTCCGGAAGTTAACTGAAGTACTCATATTCACTGCTGACCAAAATTAGATATACAGTTATATGCCTGTGAACACGCTGTTTGGCTTTGTAAACTTAGTAAATACATTTTTATTCAAATTATAAACTAACATCAAAGTTCTATTATTCATAAAGTCTGGTTAGGAACAACTGGGCAATTTTGAGTGTAATTGACTATTCTAATGTGAATCCATAGATTCTACTATCCCCTGCATCACATTGTGCCAACCAAGCCAGCTGCTTTATCCTGGATGGTGTCCATGGTTTATTGGTTTACTTCCAAAAATGTTAGGGGCAATCCCATGGCAGCATGTGCAAAGGTCACAAATATCCAGTTCAGACTTCTAAAGGATACTGTTACACCAAAGTAAGTGACTGTATAGTCAGATGTTGGGGTATGAGTGCCCCAAAATAGGAGATTCACTTATGCAATTGCACCTAAGAAAACCTTACCAAAGACACAATCTTTTAGTAAATAGTAATGTGCAATGTAGTTTGCCCAAGTTACTTGCTTCATTCTATGACATTTTTGAAGGGATAGGAAAATAATTTATCTTTATTTCACCATCAGGTCATGGAGAAAGTCGTATTGTAACAATGCTCTCTGCTGTAAGAATTAACCACATACACATACCTAAGGTCCACCATGGCTTTTTCTCTATCATTTCGGAGTTGGGCCAATGTAGCATTTTCTGCTCGAAATTGGTCAATTTCATGTTCTAATTCTGCCAGTTTATCCTTCAGTAACTTGGACTGGATACCAGCACCTAGAAAACAGCACAAAATGTACTTAAAATGAAAGCTGTAAAAAATAAAGAGCAAACACAATTCTTACTGTTGCCTAAAAGACAACTTATGAAATTAAGAAAATTGTGAAGAGGAAAGAGGGCAAAGTCGCACAGAATCCTCCTAATTATTCCCCAAAAGGTCAGTGAAACACACACTAAAACCATAGCAAACATTTACAAGTATCAATACTATTTTCCTTGAGGCTCCGAACTCTTCAAGTGCAGCTATTGTGAGCAAGCTAACAGTCAAAACAGTCGCCCAGTCACTCCCCAGTATTCCGAGAAAACAAAAATACAACTTTTTTCCAAAAAAGTTGCTACATTTTCAAACAGTATTTTCCACTCAACCTAGCAACTATTCCCTGCACAACTTTGCTCATGCTGCTCTCCAACTTTAGTTACATTCTCCCTTGAAGCTTTACAATATACACTGGCCAATCTGATTTCTAATACAAGAACTTAAGAAACAGAATCAAAATTGCACCATTCTGGACTTTGAGACTGCTCCACCAATCAGTAAAATCATGATGTATCCGAGGTGTATCAGCCAAGCTGTCTTCATTGCTCAGTCCTTTGAGTATAGGAGTTGGAAAGTCATGTTGAGGTTGTACAGGACATTGGTGAGGCCTCTTCTAGAATACGTATCCATTCTGGTTACCTTATTAGTGGAAGGATATTATTAAGCTGGAGATTTGACTTATAAAGAAAGGCTGGAGAGACTAGGACTTTTTCCCAGTGGAGCACAGCCTTCTGCAAATTTATAAAATCATGACGTGTTTGGATAGAGTTAATGGTAGTTGTCTTTTCCCTCAGATAGGGGATTTCAAGACTAGGGGGCACCTTTTTAAGGTGAGAGGTTGAGAGATTTAAAAAGACATGAGGTGCAAATTTCTTTCACACAGGTAGTGGTTTGCGTGTGAAATGAACTTCCTGAGGAAGTGGTGGTTGTGGGTACAATTACAACTTGTTAAAGACTTTGATGAGTACTTGAATAGGAAAAGTTTGGAGAAATATGGGCCAGAAGCAGACAGGTAGGCCTATTTTAGTTTTAGATTATGTTTGGCATGGACTGGTTTGATGTGCTATATGACTCTATATCACAATATCCCCTTATCATTTTATATCCAAAAATCTAACATTCTTTAAAATGAATATTAAGGAATGAAATGACTGAAACTACAAATCCGAGGCAGAAAATCACAAAGATAATTATATAGGCCTTTAGCGCCAGAACTTTCTCACCTCAGTCTGAACTGGACAATATTTTATTCTGAGACTAAGACCGTGTTCTCGATTTCCAGATAGAAAATCATCTATCCAACATGAGTCCCTTTAGATTTTAAATATTTCAACGAGATCACTACTCATTCTTCTACATGCTGTGGAGCACAGACCTAGAGAAACACCCCATACCAAGAATCTGCTTTATCAAATATTGTGGCATTCCCTCCAAAGTATATCTTTCTTTAGGTATGAAAACTAAAACTATACACAGTATTCCATAAAATGATCTCATCAAGGACTTACCATCAGCAGGAAGATTTTGTAGACATTATAGTCCAAACCCTTTGTGCTAACGTACCATTTGCTTTCCTAATTGCTTGATGTACATGTTGACTTTCTGTGATTCATGCTGATGCTGTAATCATAGTCTAAATGCTCTATTATATCACATTCCTGAGAATAGAGTTGAGCATTTTCACTACACTAGCAGCCTAACTAGCCAATAGTTCTGCTTTTTAAAATAGCAGCGTTACTTTTGCTGCCTTCTAATCCAGAGGGGCTGTTCTGGAAGATCATAAACAATACATTCATGATCTTTGGCAGCTAAGTCTTTTAAAATCCTAGGGTAGAAGAAATTAGGTACAAGAAATTTGTTGGCCACAGCCCCAATCTCTACATTTTTCTTCATTAATACCAATTTCTATAAGGTCACCACTCACAAACCTCTTTCTTACTTCTTTATTAGCTCCATTCAAACAAATTCAACATGAATTTTTAAAATCCAAGATTCTCTCTCTCTCTCTACTGTCTTTACCCAATCATTTAGTATTGGTGAAACTCTGACCCTTTTTCTATTTTGACTAACTCTTCTAAAAGGCATTCCAAATTATTGAATCCCAACTTTACTCATACTGCAGCCACATAGCCCTGGTGGTTATTAGAAATCTATAGTATAAACTCATCCATTCGTGAAATTTTGTACATTCAATATAGTGCATTGGCTTTGATGGTTTTACATTTTCCCCTGATAGCACCTTAGTCAGTAATACCCCATAATCTTTAAGCTCCCTGTCCCTTCCTAACACATTGACTACTTGCATCCAGTCTTAACATTTTAATTACTTTATGTAATAAAAACAAAAACATCAAAAACTTAATAATTTTTGCACATTAAAAATCATGTAAATTATGAGAAATATGATTGTAGTGAGTGTCATTAATGACAATGAACAAAGCAAAAAAAAAAAGGCCCATTGTGCTCCTAACTCGCATTTTCTGTCCTGTTGGGCTTTTGTATTTCTTTTCTAAACAGCCCCTATTGCATAATTCTTGTCTATCTGCCTTCCTATCTCTTGTTCTGCTAAATGTGTGTGTTTCCTTATTTATTTATTCCCTGCTTTTAGATGAGTGAAGAAATGGTGGTGAAGTGACACAAAGTGCTGCGACCTACCTCTGCAGTGAAACTTCAAATAATCAATAACTACCTCTCAATTCACAACCAAATGTCTTTGTCTGTTCTTGTATGGTTCTCAGTCCAGTTCTGACATCTTCAACCTACTATTATTTGACTACTTCTGCTCTAATGTCGAATACCATTCTTGCTGTTTAGACTCTACTGCAAATCCGGTGGTTCCATTTATTCAATTTTTCCTCTATCCTTCAACTCAATTTCTGTTCCTTAATTAGAGATGCTAAGAGATATAGGATAATACATTTGCCTATCTCCCCTCTTTCTGGTATACCTCCATTTGTAATCTCTCTGCAATTCTCCCACCTGCACTCCATTTACCACATCACAGTTATGGAAACCTAATGTTAGCACTGAGCTGGGTACAGTTAATTAATGTTCTAAATATGTAAAGGAGGTATTAAAAGCAAATTTCCAGAACTCAGGAGGTAGAGATGACAACATGCAGGACAGAAACTGGGTGAGATTGGGATTAAGCGGTACATAGGTTAATCACCTTTATATATTCCCCTGTTCTCACAAGAGGTTGAATCAGTTCGGGTTAGTTAGTTAGTTAGTTAGTTAGTTAAAGGTTAATTTTTTAAAAACTATTGCCAGTAATAATAAAAAGCTATGTAGGCACAGAGGCAGAATAAGGAATGGAAACATGGACAACCAACGATAGGAAAGCAAGTAATGATGGACAGGGAGCAGGGCTACATAACTAGCAAAGATAATGGAGGGCTTGAATGAAACTTGGACAATGCTGTGTACACTTGGGAAAAGAGTAGACTACACCAGGACAACTGGACAATATATGGTGGGAATTGACTAGATAGGTTTTCAATGTGTGACTGGATGGGTGTATAAACCTGAAGTACAACTTTCCCAGGTTGGTTCTATGCTAATGCTCGCTCTCCCTTTGCTTGCATGAATAAGCGATTATTCTGATTCTGAATCTCCTGGCAGTTTGTCAAGTTGAACAACAAGCAGCATTTCACCTCCAGCTTCATTCCTACAAACTTTTCGTCATCCCAGACTGACTGCCTCTTCCAACAGTACACAAAATATTTGTTATTTTTAAAGTGCTTAAAAAGGAAGTCAGGATTTAATATTTAAAATTAATAGAATTATATTTTTTAAATCCTGCTCTCTGCCATTGAAGGTTGGCCATACCAGCTCAAGCCCAACAGAAATACTGAGCTCTCCAGTATGCAACAAGCTTTCTCAAATTCTTAACAATGAAAACATACATCGATTTCACTTTCATTTAAGAAATATAATGTATATAGATATTATACCTATTGGTTTATCATTCACAGCTTTAAACTTTTGTTCCAGTCCTTGATCAGATCCAGACTCATTCTTGGTTTTCAGTGAAGGAAACAATCTCTTTATCAAATCAGAGACTGGGGGTGATTCTGTGGCTTTGTCCATGTTCTTTTCACCCACAACATCTCCTTTCTTAGCAGAAGCAACTTTTCTTTGCATAATTTTATCCTCATTAGTTTTTCCAGAAGAGAAACATCCATCTAATACAGAAGAATTAACAGACTCTGCTGAGTTATCTTCGTGGTTAATTAATCCACTTTCATCTAGGTCAGCCCATGTTTGTTCATCATCAAAATCAACATGCTCTTGATGGCAAGTTGAACTGATTTTGCATCTCGAATTGGAGAGAGATGAATCTTGTTTCTGGCTCAACAAAATCTTCTTGTTTTCTATTACAGTAGACATTTCAATATCAACATCAGATGACGAGGAGGAGGAGGACAAGTCAAGATCTGTATCCATATTCTTGTCTTTACTGAGAATATCTGTTGGCTTTTTTCTACATTTAGATTTAGGATCATCTTCTTTGTCACTGCTGCAGATCACAGACTGTTTCCTCATTGTTTTTTCATTTGTCAAGGTGGAATCAAGGTCATCAATTTCAGAATCCAAAGTGGTATTACAACTGCTAAATTCATCCTCTACAGGATCACAGTCAACAGTTTTGAATGCTACTTTATCACTGGTTGGTAAGCCAATAACAGTTTTCCCATTTTCTTTTACCCTATTCCTATGTTCTAAAATATTATGACTTTTAAGATTATCATCTACCTCGAAATCTGTATTCCCACAATTCACTGGCTCACTTGAATTTTCAAAGGTTTTGTGTTGGTCAGATTTGATTGGGGTAGATGACAATCTGCAACATTCATTGTTCTGCCAGTTACCTTGTATCATTTTTTGTACAAAGGATGAATTACTAGAGAAGGAAAGTTCTTCAGCCGCCTCCTCCAGAAATTCAAATTCATTCAATTCTATATTTTCTTTCTCTTTTTCCTTGTTCCACTTGTCCAAATTTTTCTGAAATGATGTTTCAAGTGTATGTTCATGCCCAGTTGCTTCTTTACTACTTGGCTGTGTAGGAACAACATGTTCATTTGTCTGAAATTTCTCACCATTATGAACCGCTATTGGTCTATGTGAAGTGACAGTGCTCTGTCCAGTTTGTTTTGATGCACTCTGTTCATATTTCTGAACCATGTTTGCACACTCAGTTTTAATAGTTTTAGGGATATTTTGAATTTTACCAACTAATGTAGTTTTTTTTCTGTCAGCCTGCATTTTCAGAGGTGACTGGGAGGAATTTTCTCCTTTACAATTATCCAAAGCAGTTAACTTTTTAACACGCAAAGCAGAGTTGTTCTTTCCTTTACTATTTGCTGCTGGATTGTTGATGAGCCCAGCTGAGCTTCTGAAATGGTTTTCTTTGTTTAACATTGTAAATTTGCACTGCAATTTTTGATGTGTTGTGCTCACTGAACTTTGAGAACCTGCTGCCGGTTGATTCGTTAGGTTTGATTCCTTATCAGTTATTTTCTTGGATGTCAAATATCTTGAATTAACTTTTGAGAATCTTGCTAGGCCTTCGCCACACTTTAGAAACTTCCTCTTTTGATGGCCTTTGTCCTTTAAAAACATAGAAGTATGTAGTAATTAAGAATTTAGTGACAGTTTTGAAATAGTTTTAAAAATTTATAACGTTACCTTGATGCGTTAAAATCATTCAAACAAAACCCTACTTTCACACTTTCTAATAAAGTAGTGTTGGCTTCAAAGAATACTACAAACTGTATTCCCAGACCCATTCTCAAAATTTGGAAGATAAAGGGGTGTGGTTGGAAGTAGTAATGTTGGCCCAAAATTCAATGGAGCATTTTGTTTGTGCTGAAAAATCCTGCCTGTGTCAGCAGATAATGAGAAGACTAGGACATGAAAAGCAGGAGTGACAGTCTAACTCCTTCATTAATGAGATTTAAAGACACAGACAAAAAGAACAGAAGGAAATAGGGTTAAATTAAACAGATGATAGTAAAGAGAAGGAAAGACTGGATTAAAAGTATGGCAGAGGGTCTCAAGACAAATAGGTCAAGATAAGGAAAAAAATTCTCCACTCAGAGGACTGTGATGTTTTGTCATTCGCTAATCTAGAGGGCTGTAGATCCTCACCAAGTAGATTCAATACAGAATTGCACTGATACTTCGACATAAAGGCGTGTGGGGATTATTCTGGGAAGTGGAGTTGATGTTGATGCCCTACCATCCTCTGAATTACAAATATACGAAGACTTTGCTTCTACTGCCTTCTGAGGTACAGGGTTCCAAAGAATAAATAACTCATATCGACAAGCTAATGGATCATAAGAGAGACATAAGAAGAACAGAATAAAAGCAATATCTGGGATAGCAGAACTCGCTGGGATGGGGTGGGGGGGGGGGGAAGAAAGAAAATCAGGACTCAGGTTGGAGGGCAGAATTGGGAGGGGGAAGAGGGAACAACACAGGAAAAGGAGTGAGAAGGGGAAGGAGGTGGGTGAGAGAGGAGGCCTCCCAGCTCCTAGGCCCTCTTTGTAGCCCATTTCATGCTAACCACAGCTCCTGGATCAATCCTCTGGTTGTCAACATGCCTCCCCACAGTTCCAGTGTCATCAGACACTGCCTTAGTATTTCGTCCACTCCCTTGTTTTTCCCACCCTTTGTGATTTTTGTTATCATGAACGTGCCCGTGGTGGGCAGTTAGTTATTTGGGTAATTGGATATTTATTGGTAGGTTTTTCAAAATATGAAAAGAGCTGGGTTCATGCCCTTTGTATGCAAGCAGTGTGTGAGATTTGTTAATTGTGTTTTTGTTAATTTGGCGTGGGCTGATATATAATAGGAGTCGGGTTCTTGCCCAGTGAGGCATTATCTTCTAGACAGCAAAAAACGTACAGAAGGAAAAGGTGGAAACGGACACTTGTGATAAATAGCATTCACAATAAAACCCTTGCAAATCTTTTGGAAAAAAAAGTGTTCCTACTTAACTTAATATATGATTATTGATCTATCAAACAAAGGACTTCATAGAGAACTCCCCAACTCTTCTTGGGAGCAATGTTGTTAAATCTTAGTGTACCTGGGGGCAGTTGAGGCCTTAGTTTAATGGTTCATTTGAAAGACAACACCTCTGTTACAGTATTGACTGAAAGGTTAGTCTAAATTTTGTGCCTGAATCTCTGGAGTGAATGTTGATCCAATACAATGGCAGAATGACAACCTTCTGTGCCATAAACAATCCTACATTTCGAATCTACAACTTCTAGTACAGAGATGGAGAATGCAAACAGCTTCCCAATGGAGCCATTTTGAAATCTGATAATTAATTTGAATAACTTAAGTAGTAGCAAATGATTTCTAATGTTTCTATAGTTTATGGCATTTCACAAATCTCAAACTGCATGTTTAACTTAATGCATTTTAGATTTATTGTTCCAAACACAAACCTGTGGCTGATTCAATTTAAGTTGCTGTTGTTTCAACCTCTCTTCTTCCATTTGCATCTGTTTCTCCAAGTATTCTTCATAAGTTTCCTTCCTTATACCTACTCCTGGTTTAATTGGTCTATGAAGAATATTAACAAGAGCAGTTTTGTTTTAATTCCTTTAGTTTAATCACAGTTCAATAATCTTTGCATTTGAAGTGTTGTGTATCAAGGCAGATATAAGATATTAATACAAAATTGTTATATATACTTTCATAAACATTTCAATCCATCACAAAGCATACAATTGTTTTAGATTGTATTAATAATTACAGAATATTTTATAAATTAGGTTTTTGCTAATCATTTGTTAATATGGGTAACTAAAGTAACCCTTTATTTGAATATATTGGCAGTTCCCCAGATTGTGGAGTCAGTTTGCAAGTTGATTTGTACTCAAATTGGAATACACTATCACATTCTTAAGTAAAAGCTTTCATAGGTTAGATGTACATAAATCAGGGAGCCTCAGTGTTCATTATGAGAGTTCCAATCTTTCATTTACCTTTCCTCTAAAGCTGTAAAGGATAGAGGATCTTTATGATCAAGTTTTTCAGATGGAGATGGAAAGAAAGATGTACTTGTACAATCTTTATTTCCTTGATGTGTGTCTGAAGGTTCATCTGAAAATGAACATCCTGAATTTGGTTCATCCTGGACTTCGTTCTCACCTACAAAAGATTTTTGTTTTCAAAAATTAGGAACGCAGATTTTGTAGGTACTCACATTACTAACTTTGTATCCTGTACTTCTGTTTTTTTGTGCTAACAAGGCTGAAATACAGTACTGTCAGACTTAATTTGCAATATTTTGAACTACTTCATGAGGTAGTGTCATACTAGTGAGAGTGAGAGTGTGTCATGTCTTTTTGTGGCTAGTTGATGTTCATATATCCTGTTGGCTAGTCTTCTGCCTGTTTGTCCAATGTAGTGTTTGTTACAGTTTTTGCAAGGTATTTTGTAAATGACATTAGTTGTGCTTGCTGTCTGCATAGGGTTCTTCAAGTTCATAAGCTGATGTTTTAGTGTGTTGGTGGGTTTGTGGGCTACCATGATGCCTCTTGGCTCAGACATCTTGGCACAAAAAGACATGACCCACTCTCACTAGTATCCTTACATACAGATGAGGAAGGACACTACTTCGATTGGGACAATACATCCATCCTAGGATAAGCCAAACAGAGACATGTGCGAGAATTTCGAGGTGTAGCACTCCAACCGGAACTCTATCAACAAACACATTGACTTGGATGCCATTTACCACCTCCTGAGTAAAAGATCAAGAGTGGATGGAATGAGCTGCCAGAGGATATGGTGGAGGCTGGTATAATTACAACATTTAAGAGGCATTTGGATGGGTATATGGATAGGAAAGGTTTGGAGGGCCAGATGCTGGCAGGTGGGACTAGATTAGGTTGGGATATCTGATTGGCATGGACAGGTTGGACTGAAGGGTCTGTTTCCATGCTGTACATCTCTATAACTCCAAATGACATCACCACAGGAAATGACATCACCAACCCAAGGAAACCAAAACACAAATAAAAAGCAGGCCATACCACCAGTGCTTCAGAGGCTCAATAATGATGTTACCTAGTATGGTGACGAAACGTCTGAAAATGAACCTTCCAGCTCAGCAAGCAAGCTTACTTCGAGAACCTCAACCTGAGCTTCAAATCTTCTCAAAGAATTTTCACTTATAACACATCATACCTCTCAAATATCCAAAAGAATTATATTATGTTTCATGCAAATAAGTATAGGAGCCAATTTATGCACAAGATCCCACAAACTACAAAAATGTCATTTGTCCATTGATGATCTTGTTAGAGAAAGGAATTTTAAAAATTCATTCAGGGAATGTGGGCTTCACTGATTGATGAATGGGCAGAAATGCTGATTCATTCTCCTTGAAAAGATGATGATGAGCTGCCTTCTTGGACCACAGCAGTCTACTTGATGTAGGTACATCCATACTGCTATTGGTGAAGGAGTTTGAGGTTTTTGACCCAGCACCAAAAGGAACAACAAAATGTACTTCCGAGTCATGACAATGAGTAGCTTGGAGAGGAACTTGCATTTGCTGACATTGTTCTTCAATATGTTAGCGGTCGAGGGTTTAGAAGGAGCTGTCCAACAAGCCTTGATGAATTTCTGCAATTCACCTTACAAATGAAACACACATATTCTACTGTGTGTTAGAACATAGAACACTGAGTCCCTACAGTGTGGAAACAGGCCCTTCGGCCCAGCAAGTCCACACTGATCCTCCAAAGAGTAACCCACCCAGACCCATTCCCCTATTACTCTACATTTTGCCTGACTAATGCATCTAACTTACACATCCCTGAACACTATGGACAATTTAGCATGACCAATTCACCTATGCGGCACATTTTCGGACTGTGGGAGGAAGCTGGAGCATCCGGAGGAAACCCACGCAGACACTGGGAGAATGTGCAAACTCCACACAGACACAGTTGCCCGAGGTTGGAATTAAACCCCAGTCCATGGCGCTGTGAGCCACTATGCCGCCCCGTGTTAGTGGTGGAGGAAGTGAGTGTTTGAGAATGGGTTGCCAATGAATTGGACTGCCTTGTCCTGGATGGTGTTTAACTTTTCGAATATTGATGAAGCTACTCTTACCCAGGCAAGCGAGGAGCATTCCATTATACTCCTAACTCATGCCTTACAGACTTGCCTTGAGGAGTCAGATGGTGTGTTACTCACTATCTTCTTGGAGATGGTAACTTCCAGGAACTTGCATGTTGTAGCTGTTACATGGCACTAATTAGACAAGCCTAGATATTGTCCAGGTAGTTTTTTGGACACGGAGTGCTTCAGTATGTAAGGGGTCACGGATAGTGGTGAACATTGTGCAATCATCAGAAAACATTCCCACTTCTGAACTAATTTTGGAGGGAAGGTCATTGGTGAAGCAGCTGAAACTGGTTTGGCCTACAGCAGGAGAGCGCGTGAGAGCACATGAGAGCAGATCACACAAAACATCTTGTCCTCCCCATTAGTATCAGCATTTCACAGGGACCATTCCCTTCATGACTACTCTGGTCCACTCTTCCATTGTCCCCAACACATCCATTACTCCACCATGGGGACTTGCCTACAAATCATAGAAGGTATACACCTACAGATTCACGTCTTCCCTCCTCACTATCAATGGCCCCAATCAGCTTACATAGGAAGCAGCATTTTATTTGTACTTCTTTCAATTTTGTCTACTGTAATTGCTGGTCAACAGTCTCCTTCAGATCAAATGTGGATCAGGTGACCATTTTGTGGAACACCTCTACTCCAGCTGTAGGAATGACCCCAACCTTATCATTGCTTGCTATTTTAATAAGCCATGTTGCTTCCAGACTAATATTTCCATGACCATCTAAAGTGCTCCAAAAAAGCTCAACACTAGCTAGAGGGACAGAACCCATATTTTCTGTTCAGACACTTTTCAGCTTCTAGGATTCAATACTGAGGGGTACAACTTCAGAATTTGACCACAATACTCAATTTTTCTACCATCTACACCCTTCCCAGAAATGTAGTATTTGTAATGTTTTGGCTTTGCTATTAGCAGAGCAGAACCATTTTCTCCTTTTCACGTGAATGTGTACACTTGTTTTACATATATCTTTACTAACATTACCACTACTTTGTCCTTTGGTCCCAGCATCCTCAGTGTGTTCCACTACTACCTCCACCCCATCTATCAACTGCAGAGGGAAAAAAAAAATCACCATTTTCTGGTTCCTTTCAGTTCTGAAGAGAGATGGCACGCTGGCTCAGTGATTAGCATTGCTGCCTCACAGCACCAGGGTCCCAGGTTCGATTCCTGCCTTGGGCGACTATCTGTGTGGAGTTTGCACATTCTCCCAGTGTCTGCATGGGTTTCCTCAGGGTGCTCCGGTTTCCTCCCATAATCCAAAGATGTGCAGGTTAGGTGAATTGGCCATGCTAAATTGCCCATTGTGTTAGCTGTATTAGAGGGAACTGGGTCTGGGTGGGTTACTCTTCGGAGGGTCGGTGTGGACTTGTTGGGCCGAAGGGCCTGTTTCCACACTGTAAGGAATCTAATCTAATCATACCAGATTTGAAACATTAACTCTTTCTCACTTCACAGAAGCTGCCCAATCTGCTGAGTGTCTCCAGCATTTTGTTTTTATTCCCAATGCATTACCTGGGTTTCTGGGTTACTAGGAGAAAGTGAGGACTGCAGATGCTGGAGATCAGAGCTGAAAATGTGTTGCTGGAAAAGCGCAGCAGGTCAGGCAGCATCCAAGGAGCAGAAGAATCGACGTTTCGGGCATGAGCCCTTCTTCAGGAAGCCCTTCTTCGTTTCTGGGTTACTAGCACAGTAAGATTATCTAATTTTGGTGTTGCATGAATTGTTTTATCGATTTACAGATTAAGTTTTGAATTCTGTTGGTCATGTCTGAAATTATAAATGTAAGGAAGCTGGCTTAATGTCACTGAGAGGCATTTTCCTAGGGAGCTGTCATTGTTTCCCTGCTGTTGGGCAAGAAACCAGCAAAATTCTGCACTTTTTCTAAATAATGCAATACAGTTGTGTAACTCTGATTCTGATCATCAACTATGTTACAGCCCTGAGTACTGAACAAAAGTAGTCAGTTTACTTAAATAAGTTTGTAATCTGCAGTCTTCTGAATCAGAGGTGTGAACAAACAGCTGAACAAAACTGACACTTGGAATTGTTGTTCTTTGGCAACATCTATTTTCAGTCTATTAATATTCAACGCAACAATAGTTTCAATACTATTTCACCTTTGAAAATATATAATTTCTCACATCTGTATAAATATTCCAAAGTGAAATTTTATTGCAAGTTATTGCTATATTTGCTTACCCTCATCATTCTCTTGCTTAGTATGCTCTGGACTTTGCTCGACAGCTTTAACAGGATGTTGTTCTTCCATATTTTGCAATTTACTTGACGTTTCTGGAAAAGAGAATGGAGGATGGAAGATTTAAAAATTCAAAGACAGAAGCATTTTTCTCAACAGTAATAACTTGATAAAAGTTACACTTGTAACTACCTTTTCTAAAATAATAACAAATGACACCCAGCTGCACAGAATAAGACAGACATTAAAGAAGCTGCATTATACATGTTATTTCACGGTTTATTTCAGTTGTACATTTTCTATTATTGCAAACAGCTGAACAAAACTGACACTTGGAAATGTCGTTCTTTGGCAACATCTATTTTCATCTGGGACATTCAGTGACATTAAGCCAGTCTTCCTTACATTTATTAATTCCAGACATGACCAGCAGAATTCAAAACTTAACCTGTGGATTGATAAAACAAGTCACACTACACCATAACTGGATAATCTCAAACATTTTTGTGTTTAACAAATTTGATAAAGGTCTCTATAAGGCTTCAGTTCCATTTCAATTCGTCCAAAGGCTGAGCCTTCCGCAATGAGAGCTCAATCACATACTGCTGACAAATGCGGAGTTCAGCATCAGAACCAATTGCAGCACAAAAATCATTTCACCATGTTTACACCAACTTGCAGAAGCTGAAGTACTTGGTATCTATTGTCCTGACCTAGTGGACCTTTCCACAGGATAGATACAATGTTTGACACAGAGAGACTTTCAAAATCTACTTTCAGTGTATATTCTATTAAGATCTCCATTGTGGGGTCTTATTCTAATATTCCAAGTTTCAGCCATGCTTACAATAAAGTCAAGAGATCTGGAATCAATTTAAGGGGAGGTGATGGCCTAGAGATATTACCACTAAACAGTTAATCCAGAATCTGAGGTAACATCTGGGGACCCAGGTTCAAGTCCTGCCATGGCAGATAGTGGAATTTAATTCTAATATATTTTTTAAAAATTGGAATTAGGAATTTAATGGTGACTGTGAAGCAACCGATTTTGGAAAGTCCGATCTGATTCGTTAATGCCCATGAGGGAAGAAAACTGCTGCCCTTATCTGGTCTGGTGTACATGTCATTCCAGACCCACAGCAATGTGGTTGACTCTTAACTGCCCTCTAGCAGTTAGGGGCAGACAATAAATGCTAGCTTAGCCAGTGATGCCTGCATCCTGTGAACCAATGAAAAGGTGGAGTAGGAATGACAGCAATTGGCCATTATACTCAGGATCATGGCATCTTGTTCAAAACTTAGCCAATGCCTTGAGCACAGTCAATTTCCTGTTTTAAAAACTTAAACAAGTTTGGCAGTTAACTTTATCGTGGCAGCGAATCTACCGATCAGCATATTCATCTCATACAGTATAAATGTTTTTCTCCCTTTACTTTGATATTTCTTGTGAGTTGTCCTGATGAATGCAAGATAAAAAGTTTTAACAAAATTGGCATTTTCAGCAAAATTACAATTCAGTATTATTTAATAAATTACTGATGTTTATGGCACAGGTATAAGATGATGGCTTTTAAAGACAAGAACATGCAAACAGGTTACTGAAGGTGTCTAGTTCTTCTCATTCTACTTGTTGTTCCCAAGGTTGTGCATTTATAATTGAATCCTAGATTACTTTTACTAAGTGGAGTTGCAACAATATTAAGGTAATGCATTGTAATCTCCAACTCAGAACTAAGCCCTGGTGTTAGAAATTTCCCCATATCTAACGATTCATGGGGCAAAGCATGTCCTTATCCCTGTTCCCTGTAGTTTTTCCTGCATCAGGTCACCAGCCAAACATGACTAGCCAGGCGAGGTCTCACTCTTACCAACCACCATGGCTGTGTCAGAATGATTTACTGGTTGGTAACTAATACTTGACCATGTTATGAACACATCTTCCACAGACATCAAGTTGTGGAGTGGAGTCGAATGTGGACCTTCTGGTTGAGGGTCAGGGACACTACCAACTGTGCAACAAGATAGTCTCCGAAGTCTTATCAGAATTAAAAAGAATAACTTTAATCTGTAAATAGTGACTGCTAGAAGAGTAAAATAGGTTGATCGATTTAACCAAAGTCAGAAAATAAAAGAGGAATTCCAGACGAAAATCACTGAATGGGCTAATTATTTGGCAATACTACACAAATAACATACTACATTGATGTCAATTTTGTATAAGCATAATAAAATACCAAGTAGCAATTTTACAATCGGAAAGCACTTGCATTGATCTGTTTTATACACAAAGTTGAAAAGAAATTATGCAACATAATTAATAAATCTATGCATAATAAAAATCTCATGTTTGGAAACAACCTCTGTATACAGCCCCTAATATCCTATTATCATTTCTTTGCACCTACTTTTTCCTTTGTAAATTGCTATAGTTAATTATGCTTGAATCTCGCCTGTATGAACTTGTTATCTTGCATATATGCCATCTGGCCACAGGTTAAACATAATTCTAATCTATGAACAGCTTCACATTTTTCCTTCTCAGAGTTTCAGGTTTTCATTTGTTTTTACAGATCAATTTTTCCTCAGAATTGCTGAAAAAGAGATATGTTTAAGAGGCTTCTTCTCTAACTTTCATCAGGACAGATGCAAGAACACAAACTTTCAAAGGAAGTAACAATTTCTGCTGCATGATAAAAATATGCTTTTCGATTTGAAAGTTGACACTGATATGTTGAGTTGCTGTCATTAAATATTTGCCAGAGAACTACTGTTCCCCATGCTTTTTCTAAAAGTTCGCTCATGGGATGTGGTGTGTCGCTGGTTGAGCCAACATTTATTGCCCATTCCTAGTTGCCCTTGAGAAAGTTGAACTGAGGTGCCTTTTCAGACTGCTACAGTCCTTGTCGTATAGGTAAACCCACAATATCACGAGGAAAGGAATTCCAAGACTTTGAAAAAGTGAGACTAAAGGAACAGCAATATATTTCCAAGTCAGAAAGGTGAGCAGTTTGAAGAAGAACTTGCAGTTGGTGTTCTCATGTGTCTGCTGTCCTTGTCCTTCTAGATGGATGTGGCTGGATTGCAGAGCTTGGATCGACTTAGTTGTGGAATTGCTTCACTCTGCTATCACTTGCTGCTTACATTGTTTGACACACAAGGAACCCTATTGTGTAACTTCACCAGGCTGACACCTCAATAGAAATGCATGGATGTACCTTTGTCCTGTGAGGACAGGTCCATGCTTATGGATATGTTGCTTTAACAAGAATAAGCGAACCACATTGCAAGCCTGACTGATAATCTTATGTTGCTTAGTACATAATTCTTAGCTCACTGACTCCTTTACATTTCCTGTCCAATTTCAGAATCACATCTAATGATAGACATTATAACTTGAGGTTTGCAAGCATGGGCTAGGGGAATAAGATCAGTAACTTGCCTATTGTGAATAGCTGATGAGAAGTGTCATTTAACATGATCTCTAGCTGTTAGAATGTGCAGCTTGGGTATCTAGCTTCACAGAAACAGGAAATTTCAGATACATTCCCCATTCGTATAGAGGAAGAATGTCTTTTTTGGCTTGATGGCAGCAATCCTATTTGCATCATGCACATAGTTAATGATTGAAATGGTTTGCTTCACTTTCAGAAACACCTATTTCTTTTAGATTTTTTTGCATTATAATAATTACAACTTTATTTTAATTTAATTACTTTAAACTTCTGCACAGTCTTCCACCTTATAGCCTAATCTGGCCACCAAGATTCTAAATTCTGCAGCTTTTTTTTTTAAAAGAAATAAGGCAGGGTAGGTGACTGAGGTGTCACTGGGGGAACACTTTGGAGCCAACGACCATAATTCTATTAGATTTAAAATAGCGATAGAAAGGATAGACCAGTTCTAAAAGTTGAAGTTCTAAATTGGAGAAAATATTAGGCAAGAATTGACGGTATTAGACAAGAATTTTCAAAGCTGATTGGGGGCAGATGTTCGCAGGTAAAGGGACAACTGGAAAATGCGAAGCCTTCAGAAATGGGATAACAAGAATCCAGAGAAAGTATATTCCTGTTAGGGTGTAAGAAATGATTGGTAGGTATAGAGAATGCTGGATGACTCAAGAAATTGAGGGTTTGGTTAAGAAAAAGAAGGAAGCATATGTCAGGTATAGACAGGATAGATCGAGTGAATCCTTAGAAGAGGAGTATAAAGGAAGTAGGAGTATACTTAAGTGGGAAATCAGGAGTGCAAAAATGGGGCATGAGACAGCTTCGGCAAACAGAATTAAAGAGAATCCAAAGTGTTTTTACAAATAAATTAAGAACAAAAGGGTGACTGGGGAGAGAATATGGCCCCTCAAAGATCAGCAAGGCGGCCTTTGTGTGGAGCCGCAGAAAATGGGGGAAGATACTAAACGAATATTTTGCATCAGCATTTACTGTGAAAAAGGATATGAAAGGTATAGAATATAGGGAACTAGACAGTGACACCTTGAAAAATGCCCATATTTTACAGAGGAGGAAGGGCTGGATGTCTTGAAACGCATAAAGGTGGATAAATCCCCAGAACCTGATCAGGTGTACCCGAGAACTCTGTGGGAAGCTACAGAAGCGATTACTGGGCCTCTCGCTGAGATATTTGTATCATCGATAGTCACAGCTGAGATGCCAGAAGACTGGAGGTTGATTAACATGGTGTCACTGTTTAAGAAGGATAGTAAGGACGAGCCAGGGAACTATAGACCAGTGAACCTGACATCGGTGGTGGGCAAGTTGTTGGAGGGAATCCTGAGGGACAGGATGTACATGTACTTGGAAAGGCAAGGACCGATTAGGGATAGTCAACATGGCTTTGTGCAAGGGAAATCGTGTCTCACAAACTTGATTGAGTTTTTTGAGGAAGTAACAAAGATGATTGAGGGCAGAGCGGTAGATGTGATCTATATGGACTTCAGTAAGGTGTTTGACAAGGTTCCCCATGGGAGACTGATTAGCAAGGTTAAATCTCACGGAATATAGGGAGAACTAGCCATTTGGATACAGAACTGGCTCAAAGGTAGAAGACAAAGGTGGTGGTGGAGGGTTGTTTTTCAGACTGGAGGCCTGTGACCAGTGGAATGCCACAAGGATCGGTGCTGGGTCCTCTACTTTTTGTCATTTACATAAATGATTTGGATGTGAGCATAAGGGGTACAGTTAATAAGTTTGCAGGTGAAGTGGACAGCGAAGGTGGTTACCTCAGATTACAGCAGGATCTTGATCAGATGGGCCAATGGGCTGAGAAGTGGCAGACGGAGTATTATTTAGATAAATATGAGGTGCTGCATTTTGGGAAAGCAAATCTTAGCAGGACTTATACACTTAATGGTAAGGTCCTAGGGAGTATTGCTGAACAAAGAGACCTTGGAGTGCAGGTTCATAGCTCCTTGAAAGTGGAGTCGTAGGTAGATAGGATAGTGAAGGCGTTTGGTATGCTTTCCTTTATTGGTCAGAGTATTGAGTACAGGAGTTGGGAGGTCATGTTGCGGCTGTACAGGACATTGGTTAGGCCACTGTTGGAATATTGCGTGCAATTCTGGTCTCCTTCCTATCGGAAAGATATTGTGAAATTTGAAAGGGCTCAGAAAAGATTTACAAGGACGTTGCCAGGGTTGAAGGATTTGAGATACAGGGAGAGGCTGAACAGGCTGGGGCTGTTTTCCCTGGAGTGTCAGAGGCTGAGGGGTGACCTTATAGAGGTTTACAAAATTATGAGGGGCATGGATAGGTTGAATAGACAAAGTCTTTTCTCTGGGGTCGAGAAGTCCAGAACTAGATGGCATAGGTTTAGGGTGAGAGGGGAAAGATATAAGAGAGAGCTAAGGGGCAACCTTTTCACACAGAGGGTGGTACGTGTATGGAATGAGCTACCAGAGGAAGTGGTGGAGGCTGGTACAATTGCAACATTTAAGAGGCATTTGGATGGGTATACGAATAGGAAGGGTTTGGAGGGATTTGGGCCGGGTGTTGGCAGATGGGACTAGATTGGGTTAGGATATCTGGTCGGCGTGGATGGGTTGGACCAAAGGGTCTGTTTCAATACTGTACCTCTCTATGACTCTATAAATGACCTTCTTTCCTTTTCCTTCCATTAATACTGCATATTAACACCATGAAATACCTTTCACTGCAGATTTTTACATGAAACAGTTCTAGTGACTATTTTCTCACCCTAATGCCTAGGGCTGGATGACACAGTCTTATGGCAGTACGAGGTCTGGTATAGGATATTCCTCAAGATCAAACCAGGTAAAATGGATTACATTGCATTCAATCATATCACAAAGCCCAGGTTATACTCAATCAAATGGTTCAGGGTTAAATCAGGGCCTCAGTATAAACATTTCACCCATATTATGGTTATGTCTGTAAATGCTATACTGGAGCATCAACTTAGACTTTTCTAAGTTCAAAATTACTAAATAGCAAGATTTATAGATGAGGAAGTCATCAAAAACTTTCTATAGCAATATCAGTATGCTTTCCTTTATTGGTCAGAGTATTGAGTACAGGAGTTGGGAGGTCATGTTGCGGCTGTACAGGACATTGGTTAGGCCACTGTTGGAATATTGCGTGCAATTCTGGTCTCCTTCCTATCGGAAAGATGTTGTGAAATTTGAAAGGGTTCAGAAAAGATTTACAACGATGTTGCCAGGGTTGGAGGATCTGAGCTACAGGGAGAGGCTGAACAGGCTGGGGTTGTTTTCTCTGGAGCATCGGAGGCTGAGGGATGACCTTATAGAGGTTTACAAAATTATGAGAGGCATGGATAGGATAAATAGACAAAGTCTTTTCCCTGGGGTCGGGGAGTCCAGAACTAGAGGGCATAGGTTTAGGGTGAGAGGCGAAAGATATAAAAGAGACCTAAAGGGCAACTTTTTCACACAGAGGGTGGTACGTGTGTGGAATGAGCTGCCAGAGGATGTGGTGGAGGCTGGTACAATTGCAACATTTAAGAGGCATTTGGATGGGTATATGAATAGGAAGGGTTTGGAGGGATATGGGCCGGGTGCTGGCAGGTGGGACTAGATTGGGTTGGGATATCTGGTCGGCATGGACGGGTTGGGCCGAATCGGTCTGTTTCCATGCTGTACACCTCTATGACTCTATGACTGTATGAAGAAGACAAGTACTGCTGATTCAGCAAAATATTGGTACAAATAACAAATGTTTGTTCAAATGCATGAAATTTTAAAACAATAAATGACAAATTTTAAAAATAATAAATAAGACTAACACCAAACAAAATTAAATTCATTGACTCCCACATCAAACAAGCGAGTATCAATCTTCAGAAGAAAAAAAGGCTGTCTGACGTCTGGGGAAAAAAAAGACTGACCAGACTCCAGAAAACATTTTTATTGTATCCTGCACTACTGGTTAGAATGGTTTGATATGGGTACAATGTGAAATACTATTTGACAGTGCTTGTAATCTAGCAACACCAGAATTAACAGGCCTGATGCAAAAATCTAATATACTTATGACGATCCAGCAGATGAATGCCAGAAACCATGCTCATTATTCTGTGCAATGTAATTATTTATTGTAAGGTGTTGAACAGTAAGGTTAACAGTATGACAATTTTTAAAAAATTTGTTGCATTAGTGCAACAATACTGACATGGACACGAAGAGCTAAATGACTACCCACGTTGTAATCATTTGCTTTGAATTACTTTTCACTTACTAACTGTGTGCATAAATTTAGAGAGTGTCGTTTTCAGTCTCTACTTTAGCACACAATGGCTTGTGAATTTTATTGTCCATTATTTCAAATAATGTTTGGAAGTTAGTTTTCTCTGTGCAGTCATATATACTTATTAATTGCAAATTCCAGGATGTAACAAAAAGATTGAGAACCAATGAAATCAAAATGATAATTTATGTTCAAACACACATTTTCAGTAATAGAATGGCATGCTACCGAACAAAAACAAACTTTTTAATATGCAAACTTCTTTACCCGCAATTCCTTGTTGTACACCAATAAGACCAAGTAGTGTCTGTTGCTCATGCACCAGTCGCTGAAGCTGCTCCTGATGTTGCTTCTTTAGTTGCTCTTGTCTTTCCTGTTGCCATTCTCTTAACTACAGAAGGGATTATATGATTAATGGAGATCATAAGGACTACAGATGCTGGAAGCCAGAGTCGATAAAGTGTGGAGCTGGAAAGGCACAGCAGGTCAGGTAGTGTGGGGAGCAGCAAAGTCAACGTTTTGGGTCAGGACTGGTCCTGATCAAGCGCTCGGACCTAAAATGTCGACATTCCCGCTCCTCTGATGCTGCCTGACCTGCTGTGCCTTTCCAGCTCCATATTAATGCCCAATCATCCTAGTTAAATATATTAAAAGCTACAAAGTTGTTTTTAAGATAAAGACTTCAAACATTGATTGTTGACAATTTTAAGCAAGGAAGGCTTGAGGTAGATGGTCTATCACAAATGTATGAAATCACCAAGTTAAACCACAAGGGATTAGTGCAAGTTAAAAGGAACGAAAAAAAAACCATTCTTAAAAAGACAATAAAACTACCTATTGAAGACAAATATTTTTTGTGGTTGACTATTGATGATATTTGTTAACTAACAATAAAAAGATATTTGTGTCATGGATAATCTTCATTCCTCTCCTTGTACACAGAAGCTGACTAAAAAGAGGAAATTGAGAGTTTTTTTTGCTTTAAGAATTAGAACATAATTGTAAGTGACCTCCTTCTGTGGTGTATAATACCATGATTCCATTGAATATCTTGTGTTTGTTTTCCTTTTTTTGCTGTGACAAGTTGTTTCAATAACCAGAGTTCATATTTTCACCGTGGAAGTGTACACTTTGATGATCACTAAATAGGATTGCAAATCCAAAAGAACCTTACAGCAATACTTTTGAAGTGTAATTACTGTATAATATGGGAAACGTGATAGCCAACTTTCAGATATCCATGACAAAAAAAAAAATCACTTAGTCTGTTCTGGTGATACTGATTGAGGAATACATAGTGACTTGGACACTTGCGAGAATTCCCATGTCATTTTCCAATAGATACATAAAACCTTTTACTCCCACCCAGATAGGGACAGAGGGCATAACGTCAGAGTAAGGGGTCAACCAATTAAGACAAAGATGAGCAGTAATTATTTTCTTTTAGAAGGCAGTGTATCTGTGTAATTCTTTACTGTAGAGGCCTGTCAAGGCTGTGTCGTTAAGTATATTCAGGGCAAAGACAGATAGATTTTTAATCAATAAGGAAATCAAAAATTATGCGTAAAAGGCAGGAAAGTGGAGTTGAGGATTATCAGATCGGCCATGATCTCAATGCTGGAGCAGACTTGAAAGGCTGTATAACCTTCTGTTCTATATCTTATGCCATCTTTAAAAAAAACGCTGCACTGTCAAAGATCTTGAATAAGACAATGTCTCAAGATAGCATTGGAATGTCTGTTGAGATTGGGTGCTCAAATCTCTGGAATGAGTCTTGACACCATAACTTTATGATCTGAGTACTGCCATAAATGTATGCAGGCACCTCAATGGAGACTAGTTTTTTTTTGAAAGTACATGAGGAATAGGGAGCTGGAAAAAATGGGAGGAAACAAAGACATTATCATAATCAAGAAATTATCATAATCAAGAAAGAACACAACGAAAAGCAAATAATACCATAGTTTGAAACTTCTTGTTAAATTACAATTAAAATGACAATAATTACTTTTTTAAAAACATCATAGATGCAGAAAGTTTTTACTGCCTGTTAAACTTTGGATTTTCGCTATTATCATCTAACATATCAGCTGTGTAAAATGTGCAAGAGAAATGAAACAAATCTTTATTGTACAGACCTGTTCAAGTTTTTGCATGACAGCATTATTGCAGATGATCTTCTCTTCAGCATGCTTCATTGCTTCATTATTACAGTACAATGAGCCACTTTGGGATGAAGAAGTGCACTGCATTACATTTGAATGAAGACCTGAAATCAACGAACTATTGACATCAAAAGCAGTTTGCATCTTTCCATTTGGCATGTCTACATTCAAAAGAGGTTCATCATGAAGAGAATCTATGCTGATGCAACTGCTGCTGTTTGAGAACTGAAGTGGAACAAACTGTGTACTGAATGAGTCGTTTACACTTCTACATTCCGGAGTTGAGTCAGTACTATTGAAACAAAACGGAGCATTCAATATTACCCCTGCACGAGCAACATCCGTTGTCCATTCAGTCAAGAAATGCTGTCCTTGGTTGTTAATCACTGCAGACATATTCAAATTTTCCATCAAACCGTTTTGATCATACGAAAAGCTTAAATTATTGATCTGGTATCCCAAGCATTTCACAATTCTGCAAAAAATAATTATTTATCCACAAAAATTAGAAAAGTTACTTCTCTTAAATTTCAGAATTAGATTAAAATATAGATGAAATACCTCTAAGAGCTTTGTATTTCTCTAGCAAGTAGCTCAGTCATAAAAATTATATACTCGTTTAGGTTGGTTTTATGAAGAATAGCATCATTATCGGTGTGTTTTCTTTCCTTATCTCTGCTCCATACTTAGCTAGCTAACCTGGGATGAAGGCTAGCCCGTGAAGGATCAGGGAGACTGATTGTGATGAACAGATGTTAGGACATTATGATTCCAACAGTGTCTTTAAAGTAAAATCAGTGGATGGACAGAATTATATGAAATTCTACTATGTCGACCTGACTACAAGCCCAAGTGGTTTTGTTACGATGGGCCCCAGCAGATCCAGGATAAGAATGATTAAATAGAAGAGTGTGGTTCAGGAAGTCCTCTCTTTCTCCGAAGACTGATTGAGAACAGGATGCAAAATGTGTATATCTGAAGGCAGGAGCAACTGAGTTAACTGTGATTAGACTTTGAATCTCCAGGGTTTTGGAAGACACAGTTGGTGCTGCTTTCAGTTTATTATAGTAAAAGTTTGAAAAAAAATTTATATTTCCTAACAAACTTTCAAGTCAGTCACTGGGAATTCAAATAGATTTATGAATGCTTTTTTTGCGATAAGAATTGCAACAAATTGTAAAAATCCAAATAGAGTCATACGGCATGGAAACAGATCCTTCATTCCAACTCATCCATGCTGACCAGACAGCCTAATCGGACCTGGTCTCGTTTGCCAGCATCTGGCACATATCTCTCTAAACCTTTCCAATTCACATCCCCATCCAGATGCCTTTTAAATATTCTAATTGTATCTATCTCTGCCACTTCCTCTGGAGCTCTGCAGTCCACATGCTCTGGGTTGACCGAAGTGCACTTAGGGAGGGAATCCCAGGGTTTTGACCCGGTGAAAGCGAAGGAATGCCAATCCAAGTCAGGATGGTAAGTGGCTTGGAGGGGAACTTGTAGGTGATTGTGTTCCCAAGTACCTTGTTCTTCTAATGGTCTGGAAGTGGTTGTGAGCTTAGAAGGTGCTGTCTAAGAAACTTTGGTGAATTTCTGCAGTGCAACTTGTAATGGCACACACTGCTGCTACTGAGTGTCAGTGGTAGAGGGAGTGATTGCTTGTGGAAATGCCAGTCAAGCTGGGGCAGGGATATTCCATCACTCTCCTGACTTGCATCTTATAGATATTGGGCAGGCTTTGGGGAGTCCGGAGGTGAGTTACTCGCTACAGTATTCCTACCCTCTGACCTTGTCTTGTAGCCACTGTGTTTATGTGGCGAGGCCAGTCAAGTTCTTGGTTAATGGTAGCCATAAGGGTGTTGATAGTAAGGGAAATCACTGATGGTAACACCATGGAATGTCAAGGGGCAGTGATTAGTTTGTCTCTTATTGGTGACGGTCATTGTGTGGCATTTGTGTGATGCCAATGTTACTTGCCAATTGTCTGCCCAAGCCTGGTTTTTGTCCAGATCTTGTTGCATTTGAAAATTTTGCTGCTTTAGTATCTGAGAAATTGCGAATGGTGCTCAACACTGTGCAATCATCAGTGAACATCTCCAATTCTAACTTTATGTGAAGGGACGGTTGTTGTTGAAGCAGCTGAAGATGGTTGGGTTGAGGACATTACCCTGAAGAACTCAAGCAGACTTGACTTCCAATAACCAAAACCATCTTCCTATGTGCCAGATCTGAATCTAACCAGTGGAGAGTTTGGCCCTAGTATCCATTGATTCCAGTTTTGTGAAGTCTCCTGGATGCCTCAATCAGTTGAATGCAGCCTTGATGTCAAGGGCTGTCACTCTCGCCTCACCTCTGGAATTCAGCTCTTTTGTTCAGGTTGAACCAAGGCTGTAATGAGGTCAGGAGCTGAATGGCCCTTGCAGAACCCAAACTGAGCTTCACTGAGCAGTGCTGCTTGACAGCACTGTTGATGACGCCCTCAAATCAACTTTACTGATGATTGAGAGCAGACGAATGGGTCAGTAACTGGCAGGGTTGGATTTGTCCTTCTTTTTGAGTTCAGAGCATACCTGGGCAATTTAGCTCATTGTCAGGTAGATGCCAGTATTATAAATATACTGGAAGAGCTTAGCTAGTGTTTCTGGAACAGGGGTCTTGTGTCCAATTGCCAGAATGTTGTCAGGGACATTAGCTTTTGCAGTGTATCCTGTGCCTTCATGTGCTTCTTGATATCACATTGAGTGAATCGAATTGGCTGAATACTGGTATATGTAATGCTCGGGACAAATGGAGGAGGCTGAGATGGATCATCCACTTCGCAGTTCTAACTGAACATAGGTGGGAATGCTTCCATCTAATCTTTTGCACTAATTTGTTAAGTTCGACCATCATGGAGGACAGAAATATTTTGTAACCTTCTCCTCCAGTGAGTGGTTTCATTGTCCACCACCATTCAAGGGAAAACAGGACTGCAGAGTTTAGGTTTGATCCATTAGTTGTAGGATCACTTAGCTCTGTCTGTCATTTGCTGCTTATGCTGTTTGGTGTGCAAGTAGTCCTGTTTGGTAGCTTCTCCAAGTTGACACCTCATTTTCAGATATGTATGCTGCTGCTTCTGGCATGCCCTCCTGCACTCTCCGTTGATCCCCTGGCTTAATGATAACAGTTGAGTGGGGTATTTACAGGCCATGAGGTTGCAGACTATGCTGGAGTGCAATTCTGCTACAGTTGATGGGCCACAGCACCTCACGAATGCTCAGACTCGAACAGCCAGACTTGTTTTGGGAATGTGCATTGGGTATAAGCAGGTAAGAAAAGAGTTAAGTTTTGTGTGTTGTGAAGCAAGAGGTTCAGCTGAGCATGACTCAGATCAGATAAGAACTTACAGTTAACAATGGGATTCTGGAGGCAAGGGTACCAGGTTAACAAGGTAGAAAAGCATTCATTATGTAGAGACATTTAACAATATTGGAAGCATTCAGTATGCAAGGTCAATTTAACAAGGTGAAAAGTATTCATTTATGTAAAGCCAGATTAGGTTAAGAACATTCAATGTGTAATAGCAGATGGCTTAACCTTTACTATTGACACTCACTGATTGTAACGGTCACCCAATTAATACGTATGTTATCTGGTGCTTCTCCCTATAAAATGACTATATAATTCATTAAGAAACTGCTCTTCCAGAGAAGACCGAGAACTCGTTTTCGTGCACATGGGCAATCGTTCTCTCTCCCCCCAGGGCCCGGAATAAAGATGAAGGAGGTAAAACTATATTGTGTCTGTGAGTGTTTTGCTTCAACTGAGGGGGAAAACAGGACGACAGTCACCATCTACCACAGTCTTTCCCATTCAGTATGATGATAGTGCCACACAACATGGAGGATATTCTCCATGAGAAGATGGAACTCCACAAGGACTGTACGGTGGTCACTCAACAATACTGTCATGGACAGATGCATCTGCAGCTGACAGACTGGTAAGGATGAGGTCAAGTATGTTTTTTCCGCTCGTCCTTTTCCTCACCATCTACCACAGACCTAATCTGGTAGCTATGTCTTTTAGGACCCAACCAGCTCAATCAGTAGCGCTGCTGCTGAGCCACTTGGTGGTGGATATTGAAATCCTTCATCCAGAGTACAATTTGTGCCCCTCCCACCCTCCATGCTCTCTGGAAATGTTATGCAACATGAGAGAGTATGGTTCATCAGACAAGGGAGGACAGTACACAGTAATCAGCAAGAGGTTTTCTTCCTCATGTTTAACCTGCAGCCATGATACTTCATGGGGCCTGAAGTCAATGTTGAGGACTCACAAAGTAACTCCTTACTGACTGTATACTTCTGTGCTGCCACCTCCACTGGGTCTGACCTGCTGGTGGTTTGGTGATGGTGTTATCTGGGACATTGTGTATAAAGGTATGATTCCATGGGTGTGACTATGCCAGGCCATTGCTTGACTAATCTATGAGACAGCTCTCCCAATTTTGACTATAGTCCCCAGATGTTAGTCAAGAGGACTAACAGGGTCAAGAAGACGGTTTTTCCAGTTTTTTTCTGGTACATAGGTCGATGCCAGGTGGTCCTATAACAACTGCGTTTTAATTTTACCTACTCAACCTATTATGTGGGACGTTATCAAAAGTCTTTTGAAAATTCAAATGCAATTCATCCTCTTATTCTCCCTTATCTATTTTACTAGTTACTCCAATTGAATTGTTCAGCATTATGGGCCTTTCATGAACCATACTGGCTTTGTTCAATTACATTAACACTTTCCAAATGTCTTGGAAGAGACTGGATTTCCCACACTACTGATGCTAGGCTAACTGGTCTGCAATTTATTTTTTCTCTTCCTTCCTTTATAAATGATGAGGTTATATTTGTGACCCTCCAAACTAGAAATTGCTCCAGAGTCTGCAGAATTTCATGTGACATCTCATTTCCAGCCACGAGTCACTAGTTTCTTCAAATCCACTCTCTCTCAGACCCTTGGTCCCCTAACATTTCTGGGTGGTTACTTGTGCCCTCTTTTGAGAAGAGAGAGCAAAGTATGTATTCAATTCTTCTGCCATTTTTATTTGTTGCCCATTATAATTTCCTAGACTTCTGATTGTAAGTTTCCCTGGCTTCTGACAGCAAGGCAAAAGAAACACAAAAACTTGCAGGTGCATTTCGGAGAGATTCAGAGAACCCAGAAATTTTGAACTAGATAGGGAAAAGTTTAGAATGGAGTCTGGCATTCATTTTTGACATGATTCAAATAATTCTTGGCTTTGATTTGATGAGGAATATTCGCCAAGTACTAAACTTCATTGAAGAAAACGTTGAAATGTATCCTGCATGAGAAAATTGTCAGAATGTGGATGGTATTACTGCAAAGCATGTTCTTGGAGAAAGAATCAGCAAGTGTATGCAAAATAATTAAATAATGGCTTTTCAAGACAAAATAAAAAATGTTTATACTGAATGGAAAAATGGAAAATAGAAACAATATAAAGGAAATAAAATGATGAAAAGATTTGGTGACTGAAGGATTTCTAAAACTGATCATGAATATAACTTAATGACCTTCTTAAAAGTTGCTAAGGAGGCAGAGTTAAACTTGTGAATTCAGGACAGTATGTTGCCTCCCTTATGCCAGCATCAAGGACATCTCAAAACAGTTGCAGTATATTGTCAAAAGAGTGAGAAGCCACAAGTTGCTATACACACTGGAAAGAACGACATAATTAGGGAAAGGGTTACAGGTTTGCAGAGTGAATATAGGAAATTCGGTAGAAGATTAAAAAGCAGAAGTTCAAAGGTAGTAATCTGTTTACTCCTGGTGCCATGTGTAAGTGAAAGTAGGAAGAAGCTAGGGCAGATAAAATAGTGGCTGAAGATAGTTCAGAAAACACTTATTCAAAAGGTTTCACCTGAACTGAAAGGGGACCAATATCCTGACAGGGAGATTTGCTAGTACTATTCAGGAGCCTTTAAACTAGTAAGAGTGAGTGTACACGCATGCGCATGGGGTGGGCAGTGGAAGAGATCCTAGGTAGAAGTAAGAATAGAAGGATAGTTCTGAATTAACAACAAACAAGTTAATTAGATAAGGCAGGCAAGAGAAAGTCAGAACTCTGATTAATTAAACTTCATTTACTTCAATGCAAGGTGTCTTACAGGTAAGACTGATAAACTCAACGCATAGATGGAACATAGGGCTTGGACATCATAGCTATTACAGCAACAGGACTGGCAGCTCAATGTTGTGGGGTTCAGTTGCTTTTGGAAAGATAGGAAGGGAGGCAAAAAAGGAGGGAGTGTGGCCTTTTTGATTAAGCAAAATATTACTGCTGTACTTAGAGAGGATATTTCTGAGGGATTGTCCAGTTAATAAGAAGGGGATGATTACTTTGATAGGATTGTATTATAGGTCCCCCAATTTACAGAGGGAATTGAACAACAAATATGTAGGACAGATCTCAGATATAATTAAGAATAATAATGCTGTCGTAATAGAAGATTTTAACTTTCCAAACATAGACTGGGAGTGCCAGAGTGTTAAAGTCTTGGATGGTGAGGAATTTGTTAAACGTGTTCAAGAAAACTTTCTTAGAAAGAAATGGAGGCAAGATGAACTCAGAAATAAATATTGATGTCTTGAAAATATTCCACATTACAGAACAGGAAATCTTAGAGACATTAAAAAACAAAGATGAATAAATCTCCTGGACTTGAACAAGTGTATCCCAGGACATTATGGGACACAGGACCTCTAGCAGAGATATTTGTATCATCTACAACCATGGGTGAGGTGCCAGAGGACTGGAGGGTGTCTAATGGTGTGCCCTTTAATCAAGGAATGCTAGAATAAGCCTGGGAACTACAGACCTGTGAGTCTGATGTCAGTGATGGATAAGTTGTTGGAGGAGAATCTGAAAGTTAGGATTTACATGCATTTGGATAGGTAAGGACTGATTAAGGACAAGTCAGCATAGCTGTGCGAAGGAAATCGTGTCTCTCAAACTTGATTGAGTTTTTTGATTCCTGGTGAAGAGTTTATGCCCGAAACATCGATTTTGCTGCTCCTCGGATGCTGCCTGACCTGTTGTGCTTTTTCAGTACCACACTCTTGACTCTGATCTCCAGCATTTGCAGTCTTCACTTTCTCCTGAGCTTTTCGAGGACACAACCAAAAAGACTGACTGCAGAATGGAGGACATTGACAAGATTCCACATGGTAGGCTAATTAGTAAAGTTAGATCACATGCAATCAGGAAGAGCTTGCCAACCAGATACCAATTGGCTTCATGGTACGAGACAGAGGGTGATAGTGGAGGGCTGTTTTTTAGGACTGAAGGCCTGTGGCCAGCAGTGTTCCCCAAAGAACAGTGCTTAGTCCAATGTTGTTTGTCACTTTTTTACATAATTTGGAAGAGAATTTAGGAGGCATGGCTAGTAAGTTGGGGGATGATACCAGAATTGGTGGTATAGTGGACAGTGAAGGAGGTTATCTAAGAGTATAAAGGGATTTTGATCAACCAAGCCAATGGACTGAAGAATGGCAGATGGAGTTTAATCTGGAAAAAAATGAGGTGTGGCATTTTGGTAAAACAGACAAGGGCAAAACTTATACAGTTAATATTCGGACCCTGGGGAGTGTGGACGACGAGAGAGACCTAGGGTTTCAGGTACATAGTTCTTTGAAAGTTGCACCACAGGTAGACAAAGTAGTTAAGGAATTTGCCTCCTTTGCTCAGACTATTGATTATAGGAGTTGGGATGTCACGTTGAGACAGCCATATGAGCAACCTGCTCCAAAGCCAACAAAGTGAATCATTTGAAACTGGATGTGGAAGCACTTATTTCTTTCTCTGTTCCAGCTAAAAGGTAGGGTTCTCTGCCTGCTGCTAGAATTGCGGTGAGACAATTTTAAGGCATTTGACTTTGCTAAGGGTGTGTATATGCAATATATTGGAACAGTTAATTAGTAATAGTTAATATATAATATTATTTTGTTCAGCATTTTGATAGTGTTACAGAGTTAAGTCAATTCATTTTTGTTTATTTTTACACTACAATTAAAATCAAAGTGCTGATGAATGGGAGGAACATTCAAGCCACACAGGTGCCACGCAAAGAGTGTCTCCCATAGGTGAGAATCTAACCAGCTCCCCTTGAAATTGAATGGCATTACTATTGCTGAATCCCCACTATCAACATCGTGAGGTTGTCATCGAGCAGAAACTGAACTGGACCAGTCATATAAATACTGTGGCTATAACAGTACAGTGGTTAGGCATTCTGCAGCAAGTAACTCACCTCTGGACTCCCAAAGCTGCCCAGTATCTGTAAGTTACAAGTTGGGAATGTGGTTGAATACTCTCTACTCACCTGGATAAGTGGAGTACCTTAAAAGGGCCAAGACAGTAAGTGCATGGGAATACCTCTACCTACAAGTCACCTATGCAAGCCATACTCTTACCCCAACTTAGAACTATATTATTGTTCCTTCACTACCTTGTCAGAAAATCCATTTTATGTCAATACTTCTTGCTGTGTAGACCTGTTTTCCTCAAATCACCCACCTTAAAAAGTATTCATTAGTTACAACTGAATGCAGTTTCTTTCTCGTCACCCTCATCACAATCCTACAAGATTTTGAACACCTTCATAAAATTTCCCAAGGAGAACAAACAAGTTCTTCAACCTCTCCATATAATTGAGGTTTTACGTCTACATACCATTCTAATAAATTTTCTCTGCATCCATTCCATTGTTTTGATGTCCTTCCGAAAGAATTCACCTTAATACATCAGTAGGGCCCTGGTCTTTTACTAACACTATGCCTAACTTCCCTGCTCCTGTACTCTCTAGTTGCATTTATAAAGTCAATCATTTCTGATATCTTATCAATAGATTCCTCAACTTGTTCTGTCCCCAGATCTCTCTTCCGGCACTATCTAGCCTGTAAGAACATACAAGGCTATTGGCCTACTGCTGGAAAATAGAACACTAACCCCCTCCCCTCCAAATCGTTCAGCATTCGTATTCTTTCAAACCAAATTTGTAAGATCCAGCAATGCTTACCTCGGCAGTTGAGGATGACCTGAAACATGGAGGTAGAGTTCGGTCATTCCTGGGCTCTTGTGCTTGGTTTCTTACCATTTTGCTGTGGATGGCATACCTGACACAATAATGCAATTTTACATACAGTTTGGGCAGCACACGTGCAAAGACACTGGCCACCAAAATAGTTTGCAGCAGCCTCCACAACGATGCAGAGGACAAACTTAGAGTCATAGGGAGGTACAGCATGGAAACAGACCCTTCGGTCCAACTAGTCCATGCCGACCAGATATCCCAACCCAATCTAATCCCACCTGCCAGCACCTGGCCCATATCCCTCCAAACCTTTCCTATTTATATACCCATCCAAATGCCTCTTAAATGTTGCAATTGTACCAGCCTCCACCACATCCTCTGGCAGCTCATTCCATACACGTACCACCCTCTGTGTGGAAAATGTTGCCCCTTAGGTCTCTTTTATATCTCTCCCCTCTCACCTTAAATCTGTGCCCTCTAGTTCTGGACTCCCCGACCCCAGGGAAAATACTTTGCCTATTTAACCTATCCATGCCCTCATCATTTTGTAAACCTCTATAAGGTCTCCCCTCAGCCTCTGACGCTCCAGGGAAAACAACCCCAGCCTGTTCAGTCTCTCCCTATAGCTCAAATTCTCCAACCCTGGCAACATGCTTGTAAATCTTTTCTGAACCCTTTCAAGTTTCGCAACGTCTTTCCGATAGGAAGGAGACCAGAATTGCACGCAATATTCTAACAGTGGCCTAACCAATGTCCTGTACATCCGCAACATGACCTCCCAACTCCTGTACTCAATACTCTGACCAATAAAGGAAAGCATACCAACACCTCCTTCACTATCCTATCTTCCTGCAACTCCACTTTCAAGGAACCTGCACTCCAAGATCTCTTTGTTCAGCAACACTCTCTAGGGCCTTACCATTAAGTATATAAGTCCTGCTAAGATTTGCTTTACCCAAAATGCAGCATCTCGCATTTATCGGAATTAAACTCCATCTGCCACTTCTCAGCCCATTGACCCATCTGGTCAAGATCCTGTTGTAATCAGACGTAACCCTCTTCGCTGTCTACTACACCTCCAATTTTGGTGTCATCTGCAAACTTACTAACCATACCTCTTATGCTCGCATCCAAATCATTTATGTAAATGACAAAAAGTAGAGGAGAAAGTGAGGGCTGCAGATGCTGGAGATCAGAGCTGAAAATGTGTTGCTGGAAAAGCGCAGCAGGTCAGGCAGCTTATGCCCGAAACGTCAATTCTCCTGTTCCTTGGATGCTGCCTGAGCTGCTGCGCTTTTCCAGCAACACATTTTCAGCTCTGATCTCCAGCATCTGCAGCCCTCACTTTCTCCTCGAAGATTTTAACTTACTGCGAATCCTCTTACAAGGATGCCTTCCTTGAAGAAGTTCTCTTCCTCCCTCTACAAGGATTTCAGTGAGTCTCTCTCTCACTGCACACCCCAGGTCATCTCCTCTGCACAGAAACTCTTCAGCCACGTTCTCAAACAGACTCGCTACCACAGCCACATCTCCTTCCTCAGCAGCTGTCTACGGAACCGACTGATCCCGCACGGACTCCGGACTACGTTCAGACCAACAAAATTTGGACCCAACCAGGACAACCAGTACCTACAACAAATCAAAAGCCTCCAGCAAAAGACCTCCCTCCGGATCCTTCGTTCCACGCTTGCAGCCATGCGCCGCTACCTACATTCCCTGCAATTAGACCTACCCCAGCTCAGGACAACACTCTCACAGACCTGTAAAGGACCTCTACTGTTCTTCATCCACAGAAGAATCCATACACTAAATAAACAGTTCTTCCTAGCCAAATTAAAGACAGTAAGTACCAAAAACTTTCATGTACTTACCCCCACACTCTGGGTTCCTCAACTGTTCCAGAATCTTTCATCGGCCTCCGAAATCGTTCCGGCGCCATTAACCACGCGTCTGCTACATCTCCCGCGGCAACAACCGCCGCCACGGACCAAGACGTTGCTTCCGCCCCCACCGACCTCGCAGCCTCCGCGATCGCCGCCCAGACAACCGCCTCCACGATCGCCGCCCAGACAACCGCCTCCACGATCGCAAGGAAGACCATCGCCGACAGATTCGCGGCCCCTGCGGCTATCGGGAATAACACTGTCTCGGTCGTCGCCACAGCCACTTCCGCCCCCCGGGTTGCCGCCGCCACAGCCACTTCCGCCCCCAGTGACATCAAAAAGTAGAGGACCCAGCATCGATCCTTGTGGCACTCCACTGGTCACAGACCTCCAGTCTGAAAAACAGCCCTCCACCACCACCCTCTGTCTTCTACCTTTGAGCCAGTTCTGTATCCAAATGGCTGGTTCACCCTGTATTCCACGAGATCTAACCTTGCTAATCAGTCTCCATTGGGGAACCTTGTCGAATGCCTTACTGAAGTCCATATAGATCACATCTACCGCTCTGCCCTCATCAATCCTCTTTGTTACTTCTTCGAAAAACTCAATCAAGTTTGTGAGACATGATTTCCCTTGCACAAAACCATGTTGACTATCCCTAATCAGTCCTTGCCTTTCCAAATACATGTACATCCTGTCCCTCATTATTCCCTCCAACAACTTGCCCAACACCGACATCAGGCTCACTGGTCTACAATTCCCTGGCTTGTCCTTACCACCCTTCTTAAACTGTGGCACTATGTTAGCCAACCTCCAGTCTTCCGGCACCTCACCTGTGACTTTTGATGATACAAATATCCCAGCTAGAGGCCCAGCAATCACTTCTCTAGCTTCCCACAGAGTTCCAGGGTACACCTGATCAGGTCCTGCGGATTTATCCAATATTATGTGTTTCAAGACAGCCAGTACTTCCTCCTCTGTAATATGGACATTTTGCAAGATGTCACCATCTATTTCCCTACAGTCTATATCTTCCATATCCTTTTCCACATGCAAAATATTCATTTAGTATCTCCCCCATTTTCTGCAGCTCCACACAAAGGCCACCTTGCTGATCTTTGATGGGCCCTATTCTCTCCCTAGTTACTCTTTTGTCCTCAACGTATTTGTAAAAACCCTTTGGATTCTCCTTAATTCTATCTGCCAATGCTATTTCATGTCCTCTTTCTGCCCTCCTGATTTCCCTCTTTAGTATACTCCTACTTCCTTTATACTCTTCCAAGGATTCACTCGATCTATCCTGTCTATACCTCACATATGCTTCCTTCTTTTTCTTAACCAAACCCTCAATTTCTTTAGTCATCCAGCATTCCCTATACCTACCAGCCTTTCCTTTCACCCTAACAGGAATATACCTTCTCTGGATTCTCGTTATCTCATTTTTGAAGACTTCCCATTTTCCAGCCATCCCTTCACCTGCGAACAACTGCCTCTGATCATCTTTTGAAACTTCTTGCCTAATACCGTCAAAATTGGCCTTTCTCCAATTTAGAACTTCAACTTTTAGAACTGGTCTATCCTTTTCCATCATTATTTTAAATCTAACAGAATTATGGTCGCTGGCTCCAAAGTGCTCCCCCACTGACACCTCAGTCACCTGCCTTGCCTTATTTCCCAAAAGTAAATCAGGTTTTGCACCTTCTCTAGTAGGTACATCCATATACTGAATCAGAAAATTGTCTTGTACACACTTAACAAATTCCTCTCCATCTAAACCCTTAACACTATGGCAGTCCCAGTCTATGTTTGGAAAGTTAAAATCCTCTACCATAACCACCCTATTTTTCTTACAGATAGCTGAGATCTCTTTACAAGTTTGTTTCTCAATCTCCCTCGGACTATTGGGGGTCTATAATACAATCCCAATACGGTTATCAACCCTTTCTTATTTCTCAGTTCCTCCCTCCGCACAGCTGTAATACTATCCCTTATCAAAAATGCCACCCCCCAGCCAACCTTTGCCTCCCTTTCTATCCTTCCTGTTGCATTTGTATCCTGGAACATTAAGCTGCCAGTCCTGCCCATCCTTGAGCCATGTTTCTATAATTGCTATGATATCCCTAACCAGTTCATCTGCCTTCCCTATTCCTGATGACAGGTTTTTGCCCAAAACGTCGATTTTCCTGCTCCTTGGATGCTGCCTGACCTGCTATGCTTTTCCAGCACCACTTTAATCCAGACTCGGGTTTCCAGCATCTGCAGCCCTCGTTTTTATCTCATCTGCCTTCCCTGTTCGGTCCCTTGCATTGAAATAAATGCAGTTTAATTTATTAGTCCTACCTTGTCCCTCCTGCCCTGACTGTTTGACTTGCTTCTGTTCTCAACTGTACCAGTCTCAGATTGATCTCTTTCCTTACTATCTCCCTGGGTCCCACATCATCACCACCTCCCTCCCCACCACTCCCACCTTACTAGTTTAAATCCTCCCGAGCAGCTCTACCAAATCTCCCTACCAATGCATTAGTCCCTTTCCAATTTAGGTGCAATCTGTCCTTCTTGTACAGGTCACTTCTACCCCAAAAGAGATTCCAATGATCCAAAAATATGAATTCTTCCCCCACACACCAGCTCCTCAGCCATACACTCATCTGCTCTATTCTTCTATTCCTGTACTCACTAGCTCGTAGCACCGGGAGTAATCCAGATATTACTACTGTCGAGGACCTCCTTTTTAAATTCCTGCCTAACTCTCTGTAAACTCCCTTCAGAACCTCAACCTTTTCCCTTCCCATGTCTTCTTAATGGCATTGTAGTTTGGGACACACTGAGCACAGTTTATGCACCTAAAGGGCTGGGTGTGGCCAGGCCGTTCTTTGCACGTCTTTTAATCCTTCAGTTAGCATGTGCACAATAGGATGAAGGGCCTTTTCAGTGCTGTAGATATCTATGATTGTCACTCTAGCTTATTCTTCCTACTAGGTTAGGTGATGGTTGAGCGCTATTACTGTTAGACTATTAATCCAGAAATGAGAGTGTGGTGCTGAAAATGCACAGCCGAAGAGCAGGAGAATCGCCGTTTTGGGCATAAGCCCTTCATCAGGAATGAGGCTTGTGGGCCAAGGGGGCTAAGAGATAAAATAGGAGGTGGTGGGGCTGGGGGGGGGTAGCTGAAAGTGCGATAGGTAGATGAAGTTGGGGGTGAAGGTGATAGGTCGGAGAGGAAGGTGGAGCGGATAAGTGGGAAGGAAGATGGACAGGTCAAGAGGCCGGTGCCGAGGTGGAAGGTTGGATCTGGGACAAGGTAGGGGAGAGGGGAAATGAGGAAACTGGTCAAATCCACATTGATGTCATGGGGTTAGAGGGTCCCAAGGTGGAAGATGAGGTGCTCTTCATCCAGGTGGCAGGTGGTAAGAGCTTAGAAGTAGAAAAGGCCCAGAACCTGCATGTCCTTGGGGAGTGGGGAGGTGGGGGTTGTTTAAGTTTTCAGCCACGTGATGGTGGGGTTGCTTCGTGTGTATGGCCCAGAGATGTTCTCTGAAGCACTCCGCAAGTAGATGCCCTGTCTCCCTAATTTAGAGGAGACTACATCGGGAATAATGGATAAAGTAAATGACGTGTGTGGAAGTGCGGGTAAATCTCTTACAGATATGGAAGTCTCCTTTGGAGCCTTGGACAGAGGTGAGGGTGGGGTGTAGACACAGGTTTGCAATTCTTGCGGTGTCGGGGAAGGTGCCAGGAAGGAAGGGCAAGACAAGAGTCATGGAGGGAATGGTGTTTACACAATGCAGGTAGGACTGCTGAGGAAAACGTATTCCTGGTGGTAGGGTCTGTTTATAGGTGGCAGAAATGGCAGAGGATGATGTGATGTATCTGGAGGTTGGTGCGGTGGAAGGTGAGGACCAGGGGATTCTGTTCTTGTTGCAGTTGGAGTGGTGGGTTCAAGGGCGGAAGTGCAGGAAGTGGATAAGAAGGAGAAATTGCAATCTTCAAAGGAGGCGGCCATCTGGTATGTTCTGTGGTGGAATTAGTCCTCCTGGGAGTAGATGCAGTGGAGGCAGAGGAATTGGGAAAACAGATAATGTTTTTACAGAAGGCAGGTTGGGAGGAGGTGGAGTCCAGGTAGGTCTGGGAGTCAGTGGGTTTGTAGTAGATGTCCATATTGAGTCGGTCGCCATTAATGGAGATGGAGAGGTCTAGGAAGGGGAGGGAGGTGTCCGAGAGTCCAGCTGAACTTAAGATCGGGGTAGAACATGTTAGTGAAGTTGATAAACTGTTCAACCTCCTCGTGGGAGCAGAAGGTGGCGCTGATACAAACATTGATGTAGTGAAGGAAAAGGTGGGGAATGGTGCTGGTGTAGCTGTTGAAGATGGACTGTTCCACATACCCGACAAAGAGACAGGCATAGCTAGGGCCCATGTGGGTGCCCATGGCTACCCCTTTGGTCTGGAGGGAAAGGGAGGATTCAAAGGAGAAATTGTTAAGGGCGAGGACCAGTTCAGCCAAACGAATGAGTGGGTCAGTGAAAGGGTACTGGTGGGTACGGCGGGAGAGGAAGAAACAGGCCTTCATCATGGCGAACAGATGTGTACAAGGACTAGATGTCCATGGTGAAGATGAAGTGTTGGGGCCAGGGAAACGAAAGTCAAAGAGGAGGTGGAGGGCACGGATGGTGTCCTGAACGTAGGTGGTGAGTTCCTGGACCGGGGGGATAGGACAGTGTCAAGATAGGTGGAGAGGAGCTTAGTGGGGCAGGAGCAGGCTGAGACAATGGGTCGACTGGGGCAGTCAGATTTGTGAATTTTGGGTAGAAGGTAGAACCGGGTGGTGCAGAGTTCCCGGACTATGAGGTTGGAGATCTCCTGAGGTGATGAGGTTGTGTTTGGTCTGGGAGATGATGGTTTGGTGATGGGAGGTGAAGTCATGGTCAAGGGGGCAGTAGGAAGAGGTATCCACGAGTTGGCACCTGGCTTCAGTGGTGTAGAGTTCAGTGCGCTAAACTACTACTGCAACCCCAATGTCCGTTGGTTTGATGGTGAGGTTGGGGTTGGAGCGGAGGGCTGCGCATTGCGAGGTGAGAGGTTAGAGTGCATGAGGGGGGTGGACAGGTTGAGGCAGTAAGTGTTCCAGCAGCAGTTGGAAGTAAAGAGATCGAGGGTGGGTAACAGGCCAGCACAGGTTGTCCAAGTGGATAGGGTGTGTTGGAGGCAGGAGAAGGGCTCCTCCAAGGGTGGGCAGGAGTCCTGGTGGAAAAAGTAAGCTCGGAGGTGGAGGAAGAAATGTTTGATGTTGCAACGTGTGTTGAATTTATTGATCCGGGAGCATAGGGGGATGAAGGTGAAGATTTTGATGAAGACTGATCGTTTGTCCTAAATGAGGGGGATGGGGGGGGGGGAGGGGGGGAAGTGGTGGTAAACCTAGGACCTGGCATGGGGCTGGAGTCAGGAGTGGAGGTGGAGATTGTGGCTGGAGCGGGCAAGGTAGTGAGACTGAGGGTGACGTCACTTACAGAGGTGATACTCACCCCAGCGTCAGGGGGTGGAGGTGGTGCCTACGGGATCTGCAGGGGTATAAGTGGCGTAACACATGACATCAGCGATGACAATAAGTGACATCAGCAGGAGCAGAAGTGGTTGCAACTGCAGTAGCTACAGCGGTGGAATGCACTCAGGGTTCAAATTATGCAATGGTAGATGGGTTCAATGAAAACATGGAGTTAAGAGTCTATGATAATGGCCCTCTTGTGTTGCAGTGGTAGTATCCCTACTCCTGAACGGGTAAGCCCAGGTTCATGTCCCACCTGCTCCAGAGGTGTGTAATAACATCTCCGAACAGTTTGATTAGAAAAATAGGGCAAATAACAAAACAATTTAAAAAGAAACTAATGATGACTGTCGATTATCAGGTAATGTCCTTCAGTAAAGCAAATTTGCCATCCTTGCTTGGTCTTGTCTACATGTGACTCCAGCCCACAAATATGGTTAATTCTCAACTGCCCTGTGAAATGGCCTAGCAAGCCACTCTGTTTTATCAATCACTACCAAGTCTCAACAGTGAAATGAAAGATGGACTACCTGGTATCGACTTTGGCACCAAGAATAATAATAGCAAAAACAAAATGCCCTGGTAACACTGCAAAATCCTTCTTACTAATATCTGGGGCAAGTGCAAAAATTTGAAGAGCTGAAGTGAGGGTAACAGCGTTTGATATCAAGGTAACATTTGACTAAGTGTGGCATCAAGGAACTCTAGCAAAACTGAAATCCATAGGAAACTCCATTGGTTGGAATCATACCTGGTACATGGGAAGATGATTGTAGTTGTTGGAGATTGCTCATCTCAGCTCCAGAACATCTCTGCAGGAGCTCCTTAGGTTCGATATTTCTAATCAACCTGTTCAGACTTACTATCTCAGAAGCACATGGGATCCAAACATGGACTTCCTGGTCTAAAGGTAGGGACATTATTATTGTACCACAAGGGCCCCAGTCCTTCAGGAGACTGTCCCAGGTCTAATCATCTTCAACTGTTTCAATGACCTTCTCTCCACCATGAAAAGGTTAGAAGGGGTGTGTTTGATGATTGCACAACACTTTGCACCATTCCTGATTCCTTAGATACTGAAGCAGTCCATGTCCAAATGCAACAGGACATGAGCAATATCTAGGCTTGGACTAACAAGTGCAAATAACAGTCACTTGGAGGGAGGCAATGATCATCTCCAATAAGAAAAAATCTTACCACCCTCCCTTGACATTCAATGGTTACCATCAATGATTCACTAACAACATTCTGGGGATAGCCATTGACCAAAATTGAACTGGAGTCACCATAAATAGTTACAACAAAATCAGGTCAGAGAATAGGAATGGAGAGAGGAACTTACCTGACTCCCCAAAGCCTGTCCACCATCTACAAGTCAGGAGTGTGATTGAATACTCCCCACTTGCCCAGATGCGTGCAGTTCTGGCAACATAAGAAGCTTGACCCCATCTCAGACAAAGCAGCCAATTTGATTGGCACCATATCCCCAAACATTTGGCCACTTCACCACAATGCTCAGTAGAAGTGTACATTATCTGCAAGATGCACTGCTGATATTCACCAAAGCTCCTCAGACTGCATCTTTCAAGCCCACTTCCTTCCAAGAAGACAATGGCAGCAGGTTCATGGGAAAACTACCACCTGCAAGTTTTCCTCCAAACCACTCATCTTGTATTGGAGATATATCACCATTCCTTCACTGTCAGTAGGTAAAAGTCTTGGGAATTCCCTCCCTGACAGCACTATTAGTCTATCTACAGCACATGAACTGGTGGTTGGAGGAAGCAGCTCTGCACCACCTTCTCTAGGGCAACTAGGCAGTTGAGAATTAACCATATAAGTGGCCCAGCAAGCAATACACAGATCCCTCAACAAAATTTAGAAAAAAAGTAATTTCATAGCTCTCTGCATTAATTTACATCTGTCATATATTAAACAGACTGTTTAGATTAGATTAGATTAGATTAGACTGTCTAGATGCTCTAAAGATTGTAATAGAATGGATAAAGAAAGAATACTTTACTCCCCAATTATAATCAAGAAATTCAACATAAATTCCTTTCTCCAGAGTGGTGAGAATGTGGAATGCACTGCCAGAGGGAGTGTTCAATTGGGATACTATAGACACATTTAAGGGGAAGCTAAACAAAGATACAGTGGAAAAGATTTACGACAACAACAAGTTTAGATGAGGAATGCTGGGAGGAAACTCAAGTGAAACAAACACCAGACATGTTGAGCAAGTGGCCTATTTCTATGAGAAAGTGAGGACTGCAGATGCTGGAGATCAGAGCTGAAAATGTGTTGCTGGAAAAGCGCAGCAGGTCAGGCAGCATCCAAGGAGCAGGAGAATCGACGTTTCAGGCATGAGCCCTTCTTCATGAGCCTATTTCTATGCCCAGTATCCAGTCAAAAGAAGAACATTTACAAACAAAACTCTTATCCAAATTTTGCACGCATATCTCACTACATCATGAATCAGGTAGGCTTCAAAACCTGCTATAAAGCCATCGTGCGACACAACTTCTGAAGGCCTACTCCTCCATTACTTGAAAGTATACCTAAGCAGTCAATAACATATCACCATAAAATAAAGTCACCATAAGCGGTTCAAACAATTTACTTCAATTTATATATATCACCTCTAACGTCATAAAACATGTTATTGCGCTAATTACATTATTGTGACCGTCCGTCTCCTCAGGGTGACTGTTGCATTTTGTTAAGTTGCCACTTGATAGTTTCAAACACGAATATCAACGCCTCTCGACAGTTTGACTCCAGCGTCATTCTCACAATGTGAACATAAATTAAATATTAAAATAATTGCAGTTAATATTGTGCAAACAACCAAGGAATCAAGAGATGCTATGACCAATCACCAGGCTAATTTACAGTTGAGGAGAGCTGTTTCTCGCCGGGATTAATATATTCCACAATCATCGATAAAACAAACTTTGCAGTTTTAGTAACGCAGTTCACAAAGAATCAATAAAACTCCAGACCAGGGTAACTCACCATCGCTAATTGCCAAGACGGTTTCCAGGAACGAACAGCCGGCACTTGCCCAGCATGTACAAGAGCGGCAGTTTAACTGAAAATCCCGAATAGTCCACATTGATGTCAAATCTACCGCCATTTTGAAACGTTAAACCGCGGCTCTAACTGGGCATGTACCTAACCTCTCAGCACTCTGGGAATTGCAGTCCTCCCCACAAGATCACCACCAACCATTACAATTTTATTGAGTTTTTCCAACAAATTCTGTTTTTGCTTCTGGTTTCCAGCAACACAAGTTCCTTCGTTATTTTTCAAACAACTTAAAAGCGTTTATTTTTTGCCTAGCCAGCAACATAAATACACAAGTGTACGCAGAAAATCTCAATAAATTGATCACAAAAATAAAAGGAGGTAACATTTCCACGAAACAACAGTACAAAAAAAAGTTTGATTGACTTTTACAACATTGTCGTAGAGACTTTCATTAATTTATTTACAGGGTGTAACATGAAAACACTCTAAGGAGACTTTTTAAAAAGTATTTTAACATTATGATATTAAAAATCACACAATGCCAGGATTATAGTCCAACAGGTTTATTTGGAAGCATTCACTTTGAGAATGCTGCTCCTTCATCAGGTGGTTATAGAGTATTGGTTAGGCCACTGTTAGAATATTGCGTGCAATTCTGGTCTCCTTCCTATCAGAAAGATGTTGTGAATCTTGAAAGGGTTCAGAAAAGATTTACAAGGACGTAGCCAGGGTTGGAGGATTTGAGCTATAGGGAGAGGCTGAACAGGCTGAGGCTGTTTTCCCTGGAGCATTGGAGGCTGAGGGGTGATCTTATAGAGGTTTACAAAATTATGAGGGGCATGGATAGGATAAATAGACAAAGTCTTTTCCCTGGGGTCAGGGAGTCCAGAACTAGAGGGCATAGCTTTAGGGTGAGAGGGGAAAGATATAAAAGAGACCTAAGGGGCAACTTTTTCACGCAGAGGGTGGTACGTGTATGGAATGAGCTGCCAGAGGATGTGGTGGAGGCTGGTACAATTGCAACATTTAAGAGGCATTTGGATGGGCATATGAATAGGAAGGGTTTGTAGGCATATGAGCCGGGTGCTGGCAGGTGGGACTAGATTGGGTTGGGATATCTGGTCGGCATGGACGGGTTGGACCGAAGTGTCTGTTTCCATGCTGTACATCTCTATGACTCTATAAGATCATAAGACACAGAATTTACAGCAAAAGTTTAGTGTGATGCAACTGAAATTATATATTGAAAAAGACCTGGATTGTTTGTTAAGTCTCTCATCTTTTAGAGTGACCATGTTGGTTTCAGTTCTTTCATATGTAAATCCAGAACTTTTTTTTAAAGTTACACTCTCAAGTGAATTTTAACAGTAGGTGTCATGTCAACTCAGATAATGCATTGAAGGTATGAGGTGCCCTTTTGAGGCTGTCTATGCCCCAATGTTCAGACTGATTCTATTTCTAAAAAGGGATTTACAGAATTTAATGGACTCATGCAGTTCTTGAGCAAAGTAAAATGTAATTCTGCAAGTACAAATTCACTTCACAAACTTATACGTGTGTGTGCATGTGGATGTGTGTGTGTGAGTGTCTGTGAGAGTGTGTGTATGTGTGTGTGTGAGTGCGAGTGCAAAGGAGTATAAGTCTGTGAGAGGGTGCATGTATGGGTGTGAGTGTGAGTGTATATGAGAGCATGTGAGAAAGGCCTTGTGTGTAAGAGAGGGTCTGCTTGAGTGTATGACTCTGGAGAAGTGAGTGTGAATGTGTAGTGCAGTGGGGTCGCCTGTAGTGTACCATTCTCACACATACACATCCCATGATCCAATCGTTCTACCAGCCCATCCTGCAGTCTCTGTGGTGCAATCAGTTAGCACGTTTGGCTGTTAACTGAAAGGTTCGTGGTTTGAGCCCAACCAGGGCTATAGATTTTTGGGTGGCACAATGTCTCAGTGGTTAGCACTGCTGCCTCACTGCACCAGGGTCCCAGATTCGATTCCAGCCTCGGGTGACTGTCTGTGTGGAGTTTGTACATTCTCCCTGTGTCTGCATGGGTTTCCTCCGGATGCTCCAATTTCCTCCCACAGTCTAATTGACCATGCTAAATTGCCCATTGTATTAGGTGCACTAGTCAGAGGGAAATGGGTCTGGGTGGGTTACTCTTCAGCGGGTTGGTGTGGACCGGTTGAGCCGAAGGGCCTGTTTCCACACTGTAGGGAATCTAATCTAATCTACGCAGACACTCGTAAAACCCCACAGACACACATATAAATTTGTGGAGTGAATTTGGACAACTTGGGCACAGAGGAGTTGTGTGGTAAGTCAATAATATTGTTGCCCCTTTCGCGTCCTACCATCTATTCTTAATGCTAAACATTCTCTTTCTTTTCCAATGATGTGTCTGGGTGAATCCGAGGGGAACTGTCACTGCAATAACTCGTGTACACAGCCACTTTAACAACCCTCAGATTCCTCATTGCCAATAAGCAAATATATTTAATGTAATAAATTGTTAAGATGAACCAGAAACTTGTTGCAGAAAATTTTGGGTTTAGTGTAATAAATTTAAACTGTTAAAAAAAAAAGTTTTAACTAAAATTTCAATCTAATTAGATTCTTTATGCTTGTTGTGCACAAGTCTGTGTCACGATTGGAGAAACTTTCAGTTGTGTTCTTCCCTGCTATTCTGTTTCTATTCTTTGACCTGATTAGAGTTGTGGGATATAGGTGAATTAATGTTATTTCTGCAAATTATAAGTTCTGATACAGAGTAAATGAATTCACATTAGTCTGTGATTGTTTCTCAGCTAGGAGCTGAGTTAGCAAAAATGGGAACTACATAGAGGAAGTATGTTAGCATGAGACGTGATTACAGAACAATGGTAGAAATACAGGCACTAGATAAAATGCTGTGAAGAGAGGCCTGTATAAACATCTGTTTTCCCACTTGTATGGGGACACAGGAACAAACCCCAATTAAAAGAGCTTAGTGATAAGATGCTGTGAGGGGCAGCGCAGATGGAGGGAGTAGATAATGGTAAGCAAAGGATGGGATGACGTCAAACAACCTTATGGGAGCCAGAGATAGGCATTTGTCACGGACAAGGCCGGATAAACAGAAGTTGTGGGATCAGTCTTAAGGAAATGAGTGACATAAGTGGAGGAGGGGGCAAACAATGAAATGAGAAAAAATATGGGGATTCAAACTGTATAAATTTTGAGAGTTTGTTGGATTTGATGTGTATTTGTCATTGTCTTACCTGGCATTAGACATTGCACCCACTTGCAAGTGTACAAATAAAACGGCACTACTAGTTCAGATTTCTGGTCTTGGACTGAAATTATTGAAGTGAGTGAGCTTTTGTTTCTCACAATTGGGGGCTGTCCGGGATTTTCTTCCATCGCCAGGGGGAGTGGCTGGCCTTGGACACTGGGAAGACGCGTCCCGTTCCCCATTGAGGAGCGGTCTCGTGTCCCGGTTTGGTCTGCTCCCTTGGGTGACTGGTGTAAATCCTACAAGAGAGACATCTGAATCAGATAGTGATAGGAGCTCGATAGACGATACGGCGAAAAAGGGGCCAGGCAACTCTGTGCACAGACCAAGGTAAGAAAATTGACTTTTAAGTATTGCCTTGGTGGCCAGGATTGAGTTTTAGTAGTTAATAAGGGTCTAACGAAGGAACTCAATATGGATTGTGCTGTGGGTAAGGAAAAAGCCTCCGGAAAAACAAAGTAAGGAAAAGGCAATGGAAATGGAGGCGGAGTCCCTTACAACATACCTCCAGAAAGTCCTTTGGGCAAGATGTTGTGGAATTGGCAAAATAATACTTGTACAGGGGAGAAAGATGATTAAATATTGTTGCTTTGTCTGGACTAAGGAATCCATTCTTCGTCCCACTGTCTTCTGGCCAAAGTACAGATCGGACGAAGACTGGGTTTGTAAATATCTGAATTTATATGTCATTGTGCGAGAGAGACAGAGAGTGAAAAGAGCTGTACAGCTGGTAGGAAGTTTAACCCTTTGTGATTTGGTTTGAGTGAACATTTGTTTGTTGGTGATTGAATGTTTGTGTTTTATTCCCTGGAGCTTGAGTTCCAGGACTGTTTTGAATCTGATTTTTATTATGGAAACTTAACATGATTTCTTTTAAGGTTAAGGATTCTATCGAGATTATGAAGAAAATAAAGAATGATAACTCCTGTTCTTTTTACAGGTCATGACTGCCTTACTATCAGTTTTGATCTAACCTCTTTTATCTTTACATAAAAGCGATTTATGGAGGACAGTTGAAGTTTCAGTTCAACATTAGATTGTAGTCAAAGCAAAATTCTATGGTTAATATCTGTGACCTTGGATTCAGCCATTGTTCATGCATTAGAAGTTTTTTTAAACTTGAGTAGACAAATTCTTTTAAGGCAGCTCTGATTATTTTACGACCTATAGTATTGTAATTGAGCAATGATTGGTCAGGACTATTTAAGAAAACTAATTTTGGATTTAAATTACAGGATTAAAACTGAGTAATATCAGTGAATTTTAAAATTGGGAACTGTATGCATTTTGCATTTTAAATATTAAATACTGAAGAAATTAACATAAATATATAAATATATTTATAAGTTAGGAACAGGCTTTAAAGGTTAGTCAAGCATGAATTGATGAATTGGTGTTTGAAGTTATGGGGAGCTAGAAATATTGCAATATTTCTTTTACAAAAAAAGGGGAAGAACGTAACGACTTATCCCCTTCGGGAGGTACCCATAGGGGACAAAGAGATTGGGTTTGTAAGTGCCCCCCTCACCAGTGGGGAGGTCAGAACATTTAAAAAGGAAATGAAGGTCCTGGTTGAGGATCCGGTGGGGTTGTCTGAACAAATTGATCAATTTCTGGGGCCCAGTCTGTATATCTGGGCTGAGTTAATGTCTATTTTGAATATACTATTTACTGGGGAAGAAAGGGGACTTATACGAGGAGCTGCCATTAAAATATGGGACAGGGAACACCCGATTGGAGATGGGGATGCTGGACAAGTAGAGGTGAAGTTTCTCCTCAAAGACCCCCAGTGGGAAAACCAAAACCCGGAGCATAGAGAAGAAATGAGGGAATTGAAAGACCTGATTCTAAAAGGAATAAGAGAGGCAGTTCCGAAGTCACAGAATTTGACTAAAGCCTTTGAAGTTAGACAGGAGAAAGATGAGACTCCCTCAGCTTTCTTGCAAAGATTAAGGGACTCAATGCGGAAATACTCTGGAATGAACCCTGAGGACCCAGTGGCACAGGATCTTTTGAAAGTACATTTTGTGACAAAAGCATGGCCAGACATACAGAGAAAGATACAGAAGATAGAAGGGTGGAGTGAAAAACCATTAGATGAATTGTTGAGAGAGGCACAGAAAGTGTTTGTAAAGAGGGAGGATGAGAGACAAAAACAGAAGGCGAAAATGATGGTAGGTACGGTTGACGAGGTAGTTAAGAGGAGAATAGAACCAATAGTGAGCAACCGGAGCAGCGGGTGGCAGCATGTAGGACAAAGAGGAAGAGGGAGAGGAAGAGGACAAGGGGGAGCATTTGATAGAGGGTTTGGGCGACAGGGGCAGAGATGGAAGTCTCCACAGGCAGGATGCTATCATTGCGGAAAGATAGGGCATTTTAAGCGGGAGTGTCCTGATCTACAAAGGGAAGAAAGGGCAATTCCGCTTATGAATTTTGATGAAGAATAGGGGTGTCAGGGGTTCCTGCCCTCGGGGGCCCACCAGGAACCCTTGATAAACTTGAAGGTGGGACCCTGTAGGGAAGAGGTAGTCTTCCTAGTAGATACGGGGGCGGCACGGTCATCGCTGAATTTTAAAACAAAGAAGGTAGAAATGTCAACACGATCAATTACTGTTTCGGGGGTAAAAGGGGAAGGATTTACTGTTCCAGTATCTGAACCTATGATGATAGAAGGTCCTAAGGATAGGGTCACAGGGGAACTGCTGTATATCCCTGATATAGGAAGTAACCTACTAGGGAGAGACTTAATTATCCTCTTAGGACTGGAGATTGGAATTCAGGAAAAAGAATTAGTTGTACAACTGGCGATGTTGACAGAGGATGCAGAGAGAGAGATAGCCCTATTGTATGGGCTAGAGAAGGGAATCGTGGAAAACTACAGATCCCTCCCCTTTTAATAAATTTAAAACAGAAAGGGGACATTGTCTGTGAATGACAATATCCCATTTCCATAGAAGGTAAACGAGGACTGCAGCCAGTAATTGCAGGAATGATTAGAGATGAGCTGTTGGAGCCATGTATGTCTCCTTATAATACCCCAATTCTACCAGTGCGGAAATCTGATGGAACTTATCAATTAGTGCAGGATTTGAGAACATTGAATCGAATAGTACAGATCAGGCATCCGGTGGTACCAAACCCCTATATGTTGTCAAGTAAGATCCCTCATGACCACAGATGGTTTAGTGTGATAGATTTAAAAGATGCCTTTTGGGCTTTCCCTTGGCGGAGGAAAGATTTGGGACTATCCCCCTATGAAATCTTATTTGGATTACCTTATCTGGGAATGAATGGAGAATTGCCAATTCCCGAAACTAAAGATTTGTTTTTAAAGAAGTATATACTGGGCTTGTCCTCCTCTTTATCTTTCCTCAGAAAACAGGGTCTATTGGCACAGACTCCGCCCCTTGAATTCACTGTTCACCCCATCCGGCCGGGTGATTGGATCTTAGTAAAATCATGGACAGAGACTAAATTGCAGCCGGACTGGGAAGGGCCGTACCAGGCTCTTTTGACTACCGAAACGGCAATAAGGACGGCGGAAAAAGGCTGGACTCATTACATTCGGATCAAAGGGCCTGTGGACCCTCCAGTTGAGGAAGAAGTCTGGACAGCCGAATCAACGCAAGACCCGCTAAAACTCAGACTAAAGAGACTTTGAGTAACTGACTATACAGTGGCGACGCAAGCGCGGGATTATTTCTGTAAGATTGTATATTAAGTCTTTTTGTGCTTCAGCATGATGTTTAGAATACTGGGAATGTTTAGAGTTATGATGCTAGCCCTCTTAGTATTGGGATTTTGTCAAATATCATTTTCATATGTATTATTAACGGTTCCTGAGTCTGATAATCCACAAGTAATAGACACTGATGCATGCAGTTTAGTAAATTGTGGGGATGTAGCTAATCAAAGACAGTGCTGCAGCTCTGAGATACATCTTAAGTCCTATGGGGATGGCCTCGGGGATGGTACCTGGTATAATGGTCTCGTCACAGTACACCGGGCCCCCTTCCGACCAGCTCGCGATTGTCTCGATATAAAGTGTAACCCAATATACTTAACGATAAGGAAAACCACATGGCATGAAGCAATTCTGGGGGGGGGGGGGGGCACTTATGAGATACAATTAAATGAAACATTTGGGATTGAAATGAAAACAAATGGGAAGGAGTTCGTGGGCTGTTGTTTTCGAATTAGTGTAGGACAGGGAAAACGGGTAGAATTACTGGGTAATGAGATACAATCCTTCACCCCTCCCGATGATCCTAAAGTAGTAAAAATTATAGAGGTAAAAGACTTGAAACAGACCATCAAGATAGAAACTGGGTACGGGGATGCAAATGCCTGGGTTGAATGGGTAAAGTATACTGTAAAAAGTCTGAACAAAAGCAATTGCTATGGATGTGCCTCCGGTAGGCCAGTGGCCCAGGTGGTTCCCTTTCCGCTCGGGTGGAAGCGAGACAGGAAGGGCATGAAATGTATGATAGCCCTGTACCAGGATGAGACTGCATGGAATGATAGGAATTGTACCTCCCTATCTCTGATGTTCCCTCCCTTGGAGAAGAAAGATGCAAAAGTTCCCCCCACATTTTCCGCCGCAGTTGGAAATCACACGTCGTGTGTGCGCAGGCAAGATACAAGTCGGTCGAGAGATTTGGGGGAGCTGAAATTATGTACAGAGATTAAGAATGTTACCGAAACAGAGGAGGGAGGGAACTACTCAGCACTAAAGGTTCCCCGAGCGGATCTGTAGTGGTACTGTGGAGGCAAAATATTGAGACCCACCCTACCTCCGGATTGGAGAGGGATATGTGCAATTGTACAATTGGCAATTCCATTTACCTTGGCATTTGAGAAGGAAAAGATCGTAGGGAAAAAGGGAAGGGGTAAGAGATTACTGTTAGATACTTCTTTTGATGACAGGATTTATCTCAACTCGGTAGGAGTCCCTAGGGGAGTGCCTGATGAATTCAAGGCTCATAACCAGATTGCTGCAGGCTTTGAGTCAGCTCTCTTTTGGTGGGTAACAATTAATAAAAATGTAGATTGGATAAATTACATTTTCTATAATCAACAGCGATTTATAAATTATACAAGAAATGCGGTTAAAGGAATATCAGAACAGCTTGATGCGACAAGTAGGATGGCATGGGAGAACAGAATAGCCCTTGATATGAATTTAGCAGAAAAAGGGGGTGTGTGTGTGTGATGTTAGGAGGAAGCTATTGTACCTTTATTCTTAATAATACTGCGCCTGATGGTTCAATTACTCGGGCCTTACGGGGATTGACTACTTTAGCAGAGGAATTGGCTGAGAATTCAGGAGTAGACACATCTCTCACGGGATGGCTTGAATCCTGGTTTGGAAAATGGAAGGGGATGGTGGTTTCTATCCTTACTTCCCTGATAGTAGTAGTCGGGGTATTGGTGGCCATTGGCTGTTGCGTCATACCCTGTATACGAGCGCTCACCCAAAGACTGATTGAAACAGCCTTGATGAAACAGATGCCCCTAAGAGGGAATCAGACAGAGGAACTTTATCGGCTAAATAATGAGGAGATGAGTGAAACCAAGATGGATGAAATCTCTGAAATGATGCTTACGAATTTTGGGAACGATGTTTAAAAAAAAGAGACAAGAATGCAGAAGATAACAAATGGTAATCAAAAGAAAAAGGGGAAATTGTGGGATATAGGTGAATTAATGTTGTTTCTGCAAATTATAAGTTCTGATACAGAGTAAATGAATTCACATTAGTCTGTGATTGTTTCTCAGCTAGGAGCTGAGTTAGCAAAAATGGGAACTACATAGAGGAAGTATGTTAGCATGAGACGTGATTACAGAACAATGGTAGAAATACAGGCACTAGATAAAATGCTGTGAAGAGAGGCCTGTATAAACATCTGTTTTCCCACTTGTATGGGGACACAGGAACAAACCCCAATTAAAAGGGCTTAGTGATAAGATGCTGTGAGGGGCAGCGCAGATGGAGGGAGTAGATAATGGTAAGCAAAGGATGGGATGATGTCAAACAACCTTATGGGAGCCAGAGATAGGCATTTGTCACGGACAAGGCCGGATAAACAGAAGTTGTGGGATCAGTCTTAAGGAAATGAGTGACGTAAGCGGAGGAGGGGGCAAACAATGAAATGAGAAAAAATATGGGGATTCAAACGTATAAATTTTGAGAGTTTGTTGGATTTGATGTGTATTTGTCATTGTCTTACCTGGCATTAGACATTGCACCCACTTGCAAGTGTACAAATAAAACGGCACTACTAGTTCAGATTTTTGGTCTCGGACTGAAATTATTGAAGTGAGTGAACTTTTTTTTCTCAGAGTGGTGCTGAAAAAGCACAGCATGTCAGACAGCATCCGAGGTGCAGAAAAATAAAGCGCAGATGTTCCTTCCCACAGAGTGCTTTAGGGAACATCTCTGGGACACCCGCACCAATCAACCCCACCACCCCGTGGCCGAACATTTCAACTCCCCCTCCCACTCTGTCGAGGGCATGCAGGTCCTGGGCCTCCTCCATTGCCACTCCCTCACCATTCAACACCTAGAGAAAGAACGCCTCATCTTCTGTCTCGGAACACTTCAACCTCAGGGCATCAATGTGGACTTCACCAGTTTCCACATTTCCCCTCCCCCCAAATTACCCCAGTTCCAACCTGCCAGTTCAGCACCATCCTCATGTCCTGTCCTACCTGCCAATCTTCGTTCTACCTATCTGTTCTGCCCTCCTTTCCGACCTATCACCTTCATCCCTACCTCCACCCACCTATTGCACTCTTAGCCACCTTCTCTTCAGCCCCATCCCCTTCCCATTTATCTCTCCACCCTGGTGGCTCCCTGTCTCATTCCTGATGCAAGGCTTTTGCCTGAAGTGTCGATTTCCTGTTCCCGGGATGCTACCTGACCTGCTGTGATTTTCCAGCACCATTCTAATCTTGACTCTGATCTCCAGCATCTACGGACCTCATTTTCGCCTATTATTTGACCTGCTGGGTTTCTTAAGCAATTTTTGATTTTTGCTTGTTCCATTATTTGACTGTTTGTTTGGTCGGTGTTTGCAGTATGATGATTCAACCATTTATCCATCCTTGCCAGCGTTTTTTTTCATGATGTTCCTACATTGGGTTGATCCGGTTGCAGAAAAGACGAGTTGACATTACATCCGGGACAAGGGAGAATTCCCTGAATTACCGACAGTGGATGAAGGCATTTTTGTGATTTGTTTCACATCCTAATATCTGATATTAAAAAATTTATCTGCCTCAACCGCGACGAAAAGTAGTCAAGGTAAGACATCACAATTTTAAATTTGCTGGACGTCTTGAGAGCTAAATATAAGATGGCACAGAGAGAAGTATTAATTGCGATATTCAGTATCCGCCCTGATTTTGTGGCTACTCGATCGACATGCAAAAAAAAATCGAGTGAAAATCTAAAATTTTTTCGACAAATTCCTCTGTCTCATAATTTTAAAAAGACTGTACCTACAAAAAGACTTGTTTCCGATAGGGTACATAAACCGTTTATTGTGCTGTTGCAAGGCTTCCATCTTCCGGTAAATTGTTTTTATTCAGTCATGGAAAATAGGCGTTGCTGGCAAAGTGCGCACTTATTATTCCTACCGAATTGCTACTTTCCAGAATCGCTCCAGTCTGCACTGAAAGGGGGCGGCAGAAAGCTGGAAGCTACCTGTAGTTTTGATAAAAATCACACAACACCAGGTCATAGTCCTCGTTTATTTGGAAGCACTAGCTTTTGGGGTGCTGTTCCTTCATCAGGTGGTTGTGGAGTATAAGGTCCTAAGACACAGAATGTATAGCAAAAGTTTACAGTGTGATGCATCTGAAATTATATATTGAAAAATACCTGGATTGTTTGTCAAGTCTCTCATCTTTCAGAGTGGCCATGTTGGTTTCAGTTCTTTCATATGTAAACCCAGAACTTTTTTTTAAAGTTACATTTTCTCAAGTGAATTTTAATAACCCATGTCAGCTCAGATAATGCATTGAAGGTGTGAGGTGCCCTGTGTAAAGCTGTCTGTGCCCCAGTGTTTAGACTGATTCTCTTATGATGCCCACATATGGGTTCCCCATTATCTTTGAGGAGAAAGTGAGGTCTGCAGATGCTGGAGATCAGAGCTGAAAATGTGTTGCTGGAAAAGCGCAGCAGGTCAGGCAGCATCCAGGGAACAGGAGAATCGACGTTTCGGGCATAAGCCCTTCTTCAGGAATTCCTGAAGAAGGGCTTATGCCCGAAACGTCGATTCTCCTGTTCCCTGGATGCTGCCTGACCTGCTGCGCTTTTCCAGCAACACATTTTCAGCTTCCCCATTATCTACCCACCTAGCATGCACACAGCACAGGGGGAGACAGACAGTATTGGAATAGAGAATACAACTTAATAAGTGGAGTTACAGTAAGAAATGAATCAGAATTACTTTGCAATGATGTGATTTCACAGAATATGGTTGATTAAAATTGCTGAGTTACTGGTGTAGATTGTCCCATGAAATTATAATGTGGCTATAATGGAGATGTGGCTCAAAGAAGTACTGAACTGGACATAAAGTACTGCTGGTACCAGCTGTTCAAAAAGGGTACGGTAAAGAAATGGTTGTCAAAGTTGGTTGAGATCATTGTAGTGCTACAGAAAAAAACATACCTCAGATGGTTTAAGGATAGAACCACTTGGCTAGAACTAAGGAACAAAAAAAGGCTGTAACTACGTTGAGCCTCTACTGCGTGGAAGCACGCCATTTGATCCATCGAGTCCATACCAATCCTCTGAAGAGCATCCCACCCATATTCCTTTAACCCTGCATTTCCCTTGGCTAGTCCACCCAGCCTGCACATCCCTGGACACAATGGGCAATTTAGCATGGCCAATCCACTGTAACCTGCACATCTTTGGATTGTGGGAGGAAACCGGAGCACTCCAAAGAAACCCACACAGACTCAGGAAGAAGATGCACACTTCACACAAACAGTCACCCGAGGATGGAATCGAACCCGTGTTTCTGGCGCTGTGAGGCAGCAGTGCTAACCACTGAGCCAGTGGTGAATGCCAATCTCCATATTCATAACAAAGTTTGCATTGTTTCAATTTATGTTGTAATTATATACTCCTGCCAGTAGTGGTGCTCAGTTATAGAAACAGTAAAGAAGTGATATTTTATGAAGAGCATAAGTGAAATGTCTCAGGAAAGGCTCAATGAACAGTATTGTTAAAGTTTTGTTACATGACTTTAAACTTGGAATGTAGTTGGGTTATGAGGAAAAGCTGGAAAGTGGAGTTGAGTGTTGTCACATCAGCCATGATCTTATTGAATGGAGAAGTAGACTGGGTAGGTTGAGTGCTCGAGTTCTGCGTCTTATGGTCTTCTAGTTTTTAGTTCAAAATAGTGACACCTTTTTATTATTGGACACTTGTGTATTTGAAAAGCAAACAAAAGCTTATAGTGAATCATAAGATCATGAATCATCAGAGACATTGACTTTTGAAGTCCTATTTGGAGCCACGATTTAACTATAAAATGAAGCTGAAGACCTGTGCCTTGAACGATACCTTATCTGGTGTTGATATGTAGCAAAGCTTATGGTGAGGCGCCCAGGATAGTGAATACAACAACATCTTGTCTTAGTTGACTTACTATAAGTTATGCTTCCATACCATCATGCTTCCAAATTTGAATAAATTTCCTGGATAGCTTAAAACATATCAGGGATTAAATTGGAGTAAATGTTAAGAATGCAATAGAAAGTTGCATTTAAACTTTGTTCTATCTCCTGTGAACAAATTTTACCAAAAAGCTTATTTATGAAATAATTTGTGCAATATTACTACCTACTGTAATAATTGATAATTTTAGAATAATACTTTGTAGAGTTACAGTTTTTTTTAAAGATGTTAGTTACTGTTTGATATAAAATAATTCCAAAGAAATTGAATTGTTTGGGCAGGTATACCATGGCCATATTTACTGACTGTGTGGTGGTTCTGAATGTGAAGGAGTTGCCAGTAAAAGAGAGAAATAAGTTGAATACTGCTATCAAGAACAATGATGGAATAATAGCTTATGTGGTCAATCAACAGGTAAGACTTAAACACTGCCATATATGCTAATCTAGCATAGAGGCTGTTGCGGTGCAGTGGTAATGTCCCTTCCTCTGAGCCAGGAGGCCTGATTCAAGTCTCACCTGTTCCAGAGGTGTGTAGTAACATCTTTGAACAAATTGTTTAGAAATATCTTTAAAATGTGTTATGCACTTAATGTCAGATAATTCTTTCTTGTCTGTCCTTTTTGGAGTAATTGATGCAAAGTTACTATTTCATTCAATTGGTTAATTTAAACCCCAAAGCAAGATGTGTTCTGTTCATCAAGCATTATGGTAACCTATAATTTGTAATTGCAGCAGTGCTGAAATAGGACTTGTGGGTACATGATGTTTAGTCACAATACAGACAGTAGTTATAATTTAGGAACGGAATGTTCATTTCTGCAGCAACTAAATTGTGCCATGGTCAGTGTTATGAGCCATGACTAAGATCAGAACTAGTAACATTTTAGTGGCAGAAGAACTAGTACCTCAGAGGACATCAGCTGCATACAAGCAAAAAATTATTTAGTAAGACTACTTGTGTTTCCTTTAAGGAAGATGTAGTGATTGGAACCAGGTTGACCTCATTAGACTATGAGGTCATTAGCCCAGGTTAACAACTTCTTTCAATCAGGAAAGTCCTGGCTGATCTATATAACCAGGAGATTTATTTGTCTTTTCTCCCTTGTTTAGGGAAGATATTTGCATTTTTTAAATTTCTTTATTGGTTTTGTTTGTTTTTTCCTTAAAAACATATAACTGGGAGATTAGATCCCCCTCAGTTCAGGCAACTGACTCCAAGCTGACTGTATGGTGTACAAGTATATAAAGGGTGACTTGGTGACGGGATACCGGCCTTGGTGCAAGGCAACAGGAAACCTCCATGTATTCCCCCCTAGTATTGTGGCTCATTGTTCATTGACACTGAAAATGGAAGATTGTTATGTGTCACTGCCAGAAAAGGAACAGGATCAGGAAGAAAAGAATAGCACTGTGAACAACCTGCTGTTGGGCAAACCACCACTACAAATGTGTAACAAAGAGACAATAGCTTGAGGTTAATAATGAAAATGTGATATTAAGAAATTGCTGAAAAACAATTTTTTGCTGCAACACCTTTGTGAAAGCAATAAGGCAATTGTGAAAACAAAGAAGGATACAAAAATAAATGGCTGGTTGAATTAAGAAAAATCCAAATATCTTTTTTCAACACATTTAAAGAGCAAGAGAAAGGCCAACTCTTTTGACTCAAATGTGACAGCTATATTGTAATATGCGTGGGTGCAAAGATATGTGCAGATTCGAACTGAGTATTCTTTTTCCTCTGTCTTCACAAAACAGGTATGATGCAGACATTCTAGTCAAAGAGAAGGTGGTATGAATTATTAGATAAATTAGGGGTGGCATGGTGGCACAGTGGTTAGCACTGCTGCTTCACAATGCCTGAGACCCCGGTTCAATTCCCACCTCAGGCGACTGACTGTGTGGAGTTTGCACAATTTCCCCGTTTCTGCGTGGGTTTCCTCCCACAGTCCAAAGATGTGCAGGTCAGGTGAATTGGCTATGCTAAATTGCCCGTAGTGTTAGGTGAAGGGGTAAATGTAGGGGTATGGCGGGTCAGTGTCGAATTCCACACTGTAAGTAATCTAATCTAATCTAAATTATGTAGATTCAAAAGGGAAATACCTGGACGGACTGACCACCTTGTAGGTGGATAAATCATGAGTGATGGATTAATTATATCCTAGGCTGTTTTTAAAAAGAAGCTGGGAGGAAATAGCAGATTCAAGCAAGTTACCAAAAGTACAAGTCTGCAAATATACATTATTTGCAGACTATGTGAGGGACAAGTCAAATGTTATAGGCTGGTTATCTGGCCTTTGTAGTGGGCAAATGACTGGAATCAGTATTGAGAAATAGGATTAACTGTCACATGGAAAGGCCCAGATTAATCAGGGACACTCAGTAAGATTTTAAGGGAAGATCTTGTCTCACTAACTTAGTTTCCTTTTGTGGAAGTAAAAAGGCGGATTAATGAAGGTAGCACAGTAGATGTTGTCTGCAGGCCTTTTAGTCAGGCATTAGAAAGACAGTTTCCAGTGGTGTTAGTTCTCTTCCTATTTAAGATATATATTAATAATTTAGCCTTAAATGTGGGAGGCACGATTGGGAAATTTGCAGACTGCACAAAAATTGCAAGGTTGTTGATAGTAAAGAGATGACTGTCAAATGCTGGAAAATATGTGATTTCAGTTGAGTGGAAAAGTGGTAAATGGAATTCAGTTCAGAGAAGTGAGGCTATATGCCTGAAGGCAAAGAAAGGGAATAAACAATAAATAGGAGAGTATTGAGAGAGCTGGAAGAAGTGATAGACCTTGGAATGCATGTCCACAAGTCCCTGAAGGCCCATGTATACAAGGTGGAAAGAAGAAATATGGGATGTTTTCTTTCGTTGGGAGATATTGAATATAAGAGCAGGGATGTAATGTTGGAACTGTATAAAACATTGGTTAGACCATTGAGGTTTTGCATACAGTCCTGGTCACAACATCACAGGATTGCTCATGAGAGAGTACAGAGAAGATTTACAAGAAATAATCTGACACCAAGTAACCCACTTCATAACTTCCCAAAGCCTGTTCACCATTTACAGTGCTCAAATCAGGAGCATTATGGAACACTGCCCTCTTGCTTGGATGAATGCAGCTCCAAAAGCAAGAAGGTTAACACCATGATAAAGCAACCAATTTACTTGGTACCACATTCTCAAACATTCACTTCCTCCAGCACCAACACATAACAGTAGCAGTGTGTATCATCTACAGGATGCCTAGTAGAAATTCTCCCAAGACTCTTTTAATCCTATGAGCACTGCCCTCTAAGTGGCAAGGGGAGCAGTTAAATGGAAACTCCATTACCTGCAAGTTCCCCTCAAAACCACTTAACATCCTGACTTGGAAATATATCACCATTCTTTCTCTGTCACTGACTCAAAATTCTGGATGTCCTTCTTAAACAACACTGTCTATTTACACCAAATGGATTGCAGTGAATCAAGAAGATAACTCACCACCACTGACTCAGGATGGGCAATAAATGCAGACCCAATCAATAAGGCCAAATCCCTGAATGGATAAAAATATATCTTTGAGACTTTAGGGGTGAATGATTTGGCACACACTGTCCAGTTCAACACCATTCCACAAGAAAGCTGGACTGTGTACCCCTAGGATGGTGGAAGTATTAGGGGCAGCAACATACGTGGGCATGTTAGTCCTTGTACATGCAGAGGAGCCTGGTTTCCAATTATTTCAGCAATCCTTGCTATTGGATAAAGAATCTTTGCCAGGACTTTGAGGCAGTCAGTGGGCATTGGCCTACCCGTGTTTAAAAGAATTTGCGCCCAGTGAAGTTTGGGACCTAGAACATCAGGGCCCTCAATGGCGACCCCAATAAAAACAGTCTTGAATATCATAGCCCAGGAACTACAGCATGATAATATTGACATCACTACCCTAAATGACACATGGCCAAGACTGTCTTTTAGAAGGGTAGGTCTGAGGATTAATGTCGAGTCCAAGGGGTTGGTTTCGCAGATTAAAGAAAAAAACTAGTTGGCTGCCTCACTGAGTTCCTCATGTGGGAGAAGCATACGCCTTATGAGGCTGTTCTGAATGCAGAAACAATATACCATCTGTATGGCAACCTCCAACTCTAGATCAGAGGAAATTCTATTCTGGCCATGATCAATCATTGTTACATGTCCAAGAGGGAGACAAGCTGATTCTCATTTATTACTTCAATGCCAGAGTTTGGAGGGACACAAACCTTTAAAAAAGCATTATTGGTAAGGAAGATGTAGGGAAGAGTCCTTGTCCTGATGAAATGTCTCGTCGTAACAAACACAGTACTTCGTAAGAGAGAAAAATATAAGATCTCATGGCAACACTCTCATTCTGAATATTGACATGTACTTGATTTCGCTATTGTCTGAACAAGGGACTGGAAAGATGTTCACATCACCACATGACAGGAGCAAGCAACCGCTGGACCAGCCACTGCCTAATCCAGTCTTCATTCTTCACTAGTTTGGCCAGAAATGTCAGCAGCAGTAGAACCACTGTCTCTAGAAACAGAATGTTGACAAATTTTAAACATTCTGTAAAGAAAACCCGCAGTACCTAACAACAATAAATGAGGACTACAGAATGTGCAGATCACCTGGTCAGCCCTTCAATCTATCATGAAGAGTACCCGCAAAGAGAGTCTAGATCTCTCTACGAGGAAACTGGCTTGGAAAGCATGACCAGGATCTCCAAGATGTATCAACTTGTAAGTACAAGGCTGCCCTGGATACCAAAACCTGACCGAATGAAAACAGGTCCACAAAAAAAAGTCGAGATCCAACAGAAAATGTTAAACAACAGATGATTGTGAAAAGAATTTTGGAAATTGAGCAAGTCACTGACAGCCAAGTAGATTCTTTCGCATAGTCAAGTCTGTCCATAGCCCAAACTTCCAAACGACTACTTCACTGAGAGCTAAGAATAGTGTAGTGGTGCTCATCTAGCATAACTGCAGCTGACATGAGCCCATCTGACAGCTGAGAATCAATACGTCTGCCATTGTAGATGAAGTCCTCACCAAAAACTAAAATACGACAGAGAAGTGCTCTTGGCATGAATCTCCCTCATCTGGAAGGAGGAGAGCTCACCAATGAATCTCTAAGATGCTGCAATTGTGATTACCTTTTAAGAAAGGAAATAAAACCAATTGCAGTAATTACAGAGGGGCTATCATGCTGACTACTAGTCAACAATCACGGTAATCCTCAATCATATGAGATTTAAATCAATCATTTTTTTACTTTGAGCCTGCCCATGTCTTGACCTGAGAATCCTTGAGATAGCAGAAGATTTTCAACCATTTCCAAGTGATCAGGTCAAAACTAACAAAGTCTATTCAAAGAGAAGCTAGTCAGAGAACCCATGCCCCAGCTTATACCCTCCCTGCAGGTTCTCCAGTGAATGGACACGATTCCTATTAGCGCAACAGAATTCCAACTGCCATTTTAGATTGCTGACCATTCATCAGAACTAGATATAATTTTACTCCTGCATATGTATACATAAAAATATGTTCCAATTTCCATCATATGCGCAATGCATTTTAACTGTGCCAGTATTCTCTCATTTCCCCAATTACAACCCTCCACAATCCTTGGTGAAAATGTATAATCGAATATTTAATAGATAGCAACTTACCTTGTTACTGAAATATTCTTGAAACCTTTGATAGTTTAATATACTGGTCATGATCATTTTCAAGTGAAATTGCTTCTGAAAACAGTCTTTTTCTTTAAATTTACAGTGTACTCACGTTATCACTTCAGACCTCAATTCCTTGAGTTCTTGCAGGCTGAAAGCCATTCAGAAACATAATATTCCTGTTGTAAATCTGGATTATGTGCCTAGCTGCATTAAAGAAGGTAAACTTTTGGATGTCAGCTGCTACAAACCAAGTGAACCAACATCTCGTACAATTGATAGTGATGGTAAGTACACTGTGAAAACTGGGCTACAAGTATGACTGTCCATATTGGCATTAAACTGGTAAAATTAATAATAAATTGTGGGGCACAGTTGCAACCTGATTCAAATATAAGTTCTTTCTTTATGAATATAAAAGTACATGAACAAATACAGACATTTTTATCCTGAAAATTTACATCAACAGCAACAGAGGTGCAACTGAACTTGGAAATTCCACATGACAAGATGCAAGATGATGCAGAAAGCTTTCGGTATGTTAGTTTTGTAAAAATTATTTTATAAAATGTGGACACTGTTTAATGGACCAGCATTTATTGCCTTTTTTGCCTAATGTCCCTAATTAACATTGGGATGGTGGTGGCGAGCTGCCTTCTTGAAACACTGCAGTCCATGAGCTGCAGGTGTACCTGCAATGCTATCAGGGAGGTCAAAGATTTTGACCCATTGACTGTGAATTTAATATTGATACAGTTTTCACATTCGGATCGTGTGGTTTGAATGGGTACTTAAAGTTGTGGTTTTCTCATATCTGCTGCCTTCTCAATGGTAGAAGTAGCAGGTTGGAAGATGCTGTCAAAGGAGTCTTGGTGAGTTGTTGCAGTGCATCTTGCGTATAGCAAAGAAAGATGCCACTGGACATTGGTGTTGAAGGAATGACTACTTCAGCTAGTGGATGGGGTATCAAATCAAGCAAACTGTCTTGTCCTAGATGTTGGGGTCAAGATTAGAGTGGTGCTGGAAAAGCACAGCAGGTCAGGCAGCATCCGAGGAGCAGGAAAATCGACATTTCGGGCAGGAGCCCTTCATCAGGATCCATGATGAAGGGCTCCTGCCCGAAATGTCAATTTTCCTGCTCCTCGGATGCTGCCTGACCTGCTGTGCTTTTCCAGCACCACTCTAATCTTGACTCTGATCTCCAGCAACTGCAGTCGTCACTTTTGTCTTGTCCTAGATGTTGTTGAGTTCACTTATCAAGGTGGGTGGAACACATTCCATCACATTCCTGACTTGTGTTTTATAAATGAGAGCTAGGGAGACAGCAGTTGAATTATTTGCCATAAAATTCATACTCTCAAATCTCCTCTAAACATTTTGATAACCGAATTCTTCTTTGAAACCCTGCACCACAAGTCTGGTTGTGCCCCCATCAGGGGGCACTTTTCTCTGCATGTTCGTATGTCTGGATAAGCTGTCCTCTATCTGGTACCTCAGTGTATTCTCCAAATTCTTACCAGCTCTCCAACTCTTTTTGTTTGGCAGCCTTTATCTACTTGTAATTTGTTTGTAGGTCCTTAAACTTCTTCATCATAAGGGTTTTTATTTCTCATGGTATTCCCAACCTGTTCCATTGCCATCAATTTTGTACAAAGAATGATCTTTACTCGCTCTTTTAACTTGTTTGGGACTACAAGATCTCACCCCCCCTCCTATGATCAGAACTATTTTCATAGTACTAGGAAAAGATCATAAAATTATGTTCACTTCAAAGTCCGCTTTCATAATTGATGCTGCTTTTTTTTGTCCTTCTACATCTTTTCTCTCATTTTGCTAATCCCTGCCTGTTCAATTTCACCATCTTCTCTTTCCAAACATACACCTCTTCCCACCCTACATCCTCCAAAAATGCCATCCCGTATTCCCAATTCCTCCACCGTATCTGCTCCCAGGAAGACCACAGAACACATCAGATGGCCTCCTTCTTTAGAGATCGCAATTTCCCTTCCCACGTGGTTAAAGATGCCCTCCAACGCATCTCATCCACATCCCGCACCCCCGCCCTGAAACCCCACCCCTCCAACCGTAACAAGGACAGAACCCCTCTGGTCCTCACTTACCACCCTACCAACCTTCGCATTAACTGCAACATCTGCTGACATTTCCGCCACCTCCAAACGGACCCCACCACCAGGGATATATTTCCCTCCCCACCCCTTTCCACCTTCCGCAAAGACCGTTCCCTCCATGACTACCTGGTCAGGTCCATGCCCCCCAACATGCCTCCCATTCTGGCACCCTCCCCTGCCACCGCAGGAATTGCAAAACCTGTGCCCACACTTCCTCCCTCACCTCCATGCAAGGCCCCAAAGGAGCCTTCCACATCCACCAATGTCATTTATTGTATCCGTCGCTCCCAATACGGTATCCTCTACATTGGGGAGACTGGATGCCTCCTCGCAGAGCGCTTCAGGGAACATCTCCGGGACACCCACACCAATCAACCCCTCTGCCTCGTGGCTCAACATTTCAATTCCCCCTCCCATTCTGCCGAAGACATGCAGGTCCTGGGCCTCCTCCACTGTCGTTCCCTCACCACTCGACGCCTGGAGGAAGAACGCCTCATCTTCCGCCTCGGAACACTTCAACCCCAGGGTATCAATGTAGACTTCACCAGTTTCCTCATTTCCCCTCCCCCCACCTTACCCCAGTTCCATCCTTCTAGCTCAGTACTGTCCTCCTGACCTGTCGTACCTGCCAATCTCCCTTCCCATCTATCCGTTCCATCCTCCTGTCTGACCTATCACCTCCACCCCCACCCCTTTCACCTATTGTACTCTTTGCTACCTTCTCCCCCCCCCCCCCCCCACTTATCTCTCCACCCTGGAAGCTCTCTGCCTGTATTCCTGATGAAGGGCTTTTGCCTGAAACGTCGATTTTCCTGCTTCTCGGATGCTGCCTGACCTGTGCATTTTAGCACCACTCTAAAATGGTTTCCAGCATCTGCAGTCCACAATTTTGCATAGTTTAAAAAAACCTTGTTTTTCCATTTAAAGCCATTTATTGCATAATGTTATTACAAGTCATTCCTAACCCACATGTTTGGCATATCTGGACATTCTAGAGTTCACTCTTCTTTTACAGTTCCCAAGTTTCAATCATCTGTTGCAATTGCCAAAGGTATCTTGTTCCTCATTTGTCCTGATTATGATTCTCCTTTACATATCAATGTTTTTGCTCTGTTGCTGGGTGATCTCACATTGCGGCTCCATTCTTAATGTTATTGCTGAATGTCCCATTTGAGCCTGAAGTCCAAAGAAAATGAATATTTTCCAGGATTTGTTTTTAATGGCCTCTGATATTTTGTTTCAAAAGTGTGTTTCATTCCGAAAATCTAATTCCAGTTAATTCTACGATCCAATCCATTTTTGACATCTTAAAATAGTCAAATAATGTAAAGGCAAGCACTGAATTAGGAATGAGTTGAAAAGTATGGTGCTGGAACAGCACAGTCAGTCAGCCAGCTTCCAAAGTGGAGGACATTTCAGACATAAGCCCTTCATCAGGAATTGAGGGTGTTCTCTCCACCTCCACCTCCAAATCCAAGCCACCTGACCTGGGGGGAGAACACCTTACCTTCCACCTTTTTGGACCCTCCAATCACATGGCATCAATGTCGACTTCACAGGTTTCCTCATCTTCCTTCTTTCTCTGCCCCCCACCCCATCCCAGATCCAACCCTCCAACTTGGCACTTCCCTCTGGAACTGTGCTCCTGGCCAACTTCCTTCCTACCTATCTGTTGCACCCTTCCCTCTAACCTATCATCATTAACCCCAACCTGCATCTACCTATTGCTTTTCCAGCTACCTCATCCCTACCTGCACCCCCCCCCATTCTTGATGAAGGGCTTATACTAGAAGCATTAATTCTCCTGTTCCTCAGATGCTGCCTGACCTGCTGTGCTTTTCCAGTGCTCTCATCATCAACATCTGCAGTCCTCGCTTTCTCCTAGTCACTGAATTAGGAATGCCCAAATACACCAATGCAAGATTTTAAAAATTCTTCCAGAGAATTTCTATCTTGTGGGCGGCACGGTGGCACAGTGGTTAGCACTGCTGCCTCACAGCGCCAGAGACCCGGGTTCAATACCCGCCTCTGGCGACTGACTGTGTGGAGTTTGCACGTTCTCCCCGTGTCTGCGTGGGTTTCCTCCAGGTGCTCCGGTTTCCTCCCACAGTCCAAAGATGTGCAGGTCAGGTGAATTGGCCATGCTAAATTGCCCGTAGTGTTAGGTAAGGGGTAAATGTAGGGGTATGGCTGGGTTGCGCTTCGGCGGGGCGGTGTGGACTTGTTGGGCCGAAGGGCCTGTTTCCACATTGTAAGTAATCTAAAATCTAATCTAATCTAATCTTGCTTTCTAGATTTAACAATGTCTGACCATGCCTAATATACATTTTAATAGGTTATTTTCTTATAAACTTTATGCATAAATTTTATTAAAATTTCCAAACTTTCCTCCATATACAGTTGTTAAACCTCCGGCTCTCTGATACTTTATTCCTGATCTTGCTTTTTGTAAAAAGCAACAGTGCCATGTCTTGCTTCTTTCTTAAGAGTCATACAATCATACACCTAGAAACAGACCCTTCGGTCCAACTCGTCCATGCTGTCCAGGTCATGTCTCATGTCCAGACATCCACTTGATTTTTCCATTGAACATAAAGTTCAGCTTCACAGACATCAGTAGGAAGTCATATCCTGATACTTTACACTTGCTTTCATTCATTCTTCTTCTTCAACATTAACTCCAGACACAATCTTATGACCGTAAAGAACTTTTAGTTTCCAATACAGGGGAACCTCGGTTATCTGAACAAGATGGGCGAGCACTATTTTGTTCGGATAATTGATTATTTGGTTAATCGATTTTAAATGCCTTTCCTCTGGGGCTCAGAGTTTTTAAAGTCTGCTTCCTATTCAGGAGACTGCAGCAGCACACAGTCTCACCCCCCGCCCCCCCCCCCCCCCCAAACGTCTTCCAACATTACCCCTGCCCCCAGCACAAAACGTGTGAGCCCTCGCCTGCCCCCAGAACCACTTCCAACCCTGCCCCGAACCCCATCCAATACCGCCCCCTGCCTGCCCCCGCACCCCCAACCCCATCCAACACCGCCCCAACCCCGTCCAGTACTGCCCCCACCTCAACCCTGTCCAACCCCAACCCGTTCCAACACCACATCCAACCCCGCACCCCCCCCAACTCCATCCAACACTGCCCTCTGCCCAACACCGCCCCCCACCTGTCCGCCCCTGCCCCCTCTTCGGGGCAGCTGGACTGTATACCAACAACAAGACTGCTGCTGCCTTTGTGGGGTAAGTCTCTAAATAGCACACATACACACAGCCACAGCCACACACACAAGTTTTTACTGCACCTTTTTGACAGGTTCCACGTTTGCCCTGAGGGGGGTTGAGGTTAGAGTACACCCCTGTTTAGAACTCCAGGGAAAGTGTGGGAGAGAGAGCGCGGGAGGTCAGTCATTTGGAGACGATGCCTGTTTAATCACTATTAGAAACACGTCTTTGATGTAATGTTTCTATCGGGACCTCAAGATCTCATTTGGATAATCTGATTTTCGGATAATTGGTATTCGGATAATCGAGGTTCCTCTGTGTAATCACTTTTAGACAACCCTTCTACTGTCAATTTCAAGCCAGTTGATGCAATAGAGACACCTTTTCTTTGTGCATGGAGATTATTATCTATCTGCTTATAGCTGCTTCACTGCTTTTCTTTTAATAGTCAGTTTTAAATTCTGTTTATATTAATTAAATAGCTGCCATGGTAGGATTGGAACAATTGGTCTAGACCTCTGGATTACTAGGCTAGTGATATTACCACGGTATCACCACCTCCCCAAAGCAGATCAGCTAAATAGATTTGATATTTTGAATTAACTTATTCGGTGATGCTATGACATACCTCTGAAGCAGCTGGGATTTGAACATAGGCCTCCTGGCTCAAGGATGTTGGTTCCCTACCATTACACCACAGGAGCTAATCCTTCTCCCTTTATAAGGAGAATATTTTGTAACAAACCTGTTCAGTGATGTTATTACACCACTCTGGAGCAGGTGGAACTTGAACCCAGGTCTCCTGGCTCAGATATATGGACACTGCCACTGTGGCACAAAAGTCTCTCCTTCCCTGTTTTTAATATGTTTTTCTTTTTTATATCCAGAATTGCTCTTACATACCACTGAATGTTTTTTCCCTCTTCACCAAATCACCCATATGTTTGTTTATTTAACCTATTTTTCTATTTAGCCTGTTCAGAGATGTTATTTCAAATCTCTGGAGCACATTGGACTGGAACCTGGGCCTTTCGGTTCAGTGATAGGAACACTATCACTGCACCATAAAATGGTCCCAACCCTTGGGTACTTTTTCATCTATTTACCACCATCAGTAAACCATTGTGTTTTTCAATTGATTAACTTACATGCAAATATAAACTTGTTAAGGGCAACGCAGACAACCAAAGTTGAGTGAGAGGTAAGGAAGAAGCGGAGATTATATCGAATTGGATTTTGGAAGGGGTCCTTCCTTGTTTCTATCTACCAAGTCAGTCATTAAGCAGTTAATCCAAATTACTTGCTAACTTGTTAGTATACTAAATCTTTAATTATTGAATTTTGGAAATTGTCATTGTTTGGTACTTGTGTGGAATGAAAACTATGAGCCACTGTCAGCTCAAGCCTGAATGTTGTCTGTGTCTTGCTACATATAAATGTAACTGCTTCAGAATCAAAAGAGTCGTTTATTTATTTCATCTTTCACTCCTTTTTTTTATGTCTGTATGGTGCACCATTCCTATCCAGATGCAGATGATATGCTGTTAAGTTTACACCAGTCTTTGTTAGTGTTAGTGAAGGTTATCTCAGTACAAAGGGATCTTGATCAGTTGAACCAATGGGCTGAGGAGCGACAAATGGAATTTAATTTAGATAAATGTCAAGTGTTGCATTTTAGCAAGCCAAACAAGAGCAGGACTTACACAGTTAATAGTAGGGACCTGGCGAGTGATGTTGAACAGAGAGATGTAGGGGTTCAGGTATATAGTTCCATGAAGATTGTGTCACAGGTAGGTAGGGTGATAAAAAAGGTGTTTGGCATGCTTACCTTCATTGCTCAGACCATTGCATATAGGAGTTGAGATGTCATGTTGCAGTGGTATAGGATGTTGGTAAGGCTGCTTTTGGAGTACTATATACAGTTCTGGTGGCTCTGCTATAAGAAGGATAATAGTAAATTGAAAAAGGTGCAGAGAAGATTTATCAGGATGTTATTGGGACTGGACAGTTTGAGTTTAAGGAGAGCCTGGATAGGCTGAGACTTGTTTCATTGAAGTATAGGAGGTTGGGTGGTGACCTTTATAGATGTTTATAAAATCATTGGGGAATAGATATGATGAATGACAAAGGTCTCTTCCCTAGAGTAGGGGAGTTCAAAACTAGAGTGCATAATTTTAAGATGGGAGGAGAATGATTTAAAAGGGACCTAAGCGGCAACTTTTTCATACAGGGTGGTTTGTATATGAAATTAACTGGTAGAGGAAGTAATACATGCAGCTAGAGTTACAACATTTAAAAGACATTTGGAGAGGAACATGAACATGAATAGGAAAGATTTAGAGGGATATAGGCCAAATCTAGGCAAATAGGACTAGTTTAGTTTTGGAGTTCTAGTTGGCATGGATGAGTTGCACTGATGGGTCTGTTTCTGTGCTGTATGACTCTATAATTAGCCTCAAAGTTATGCCAAGAACTTTCTGCTTCCTTGTAGAGATTCAAAATATTTTCCAAAGATTTAACAGATAAAATCTTTAATTCACTTTTGGGGAACTGTTAGTATGAATCTGCATGAAATTGCACTGTCCTTTTGTGTTGGTACTCCAATCTACTATATCACTGTGTTTTTCAGCATAAACATTAATTTCAGTAATTTTTCACAAATTAACCAATAAATATACTCCATCGACCCCTTTTTTTGTTCTTTTCTCCACAGGTTTATTTCCACACATGACAGCAACATTCCTCCTTTTCCACAGGAATTTGAGGTGGCAAAGTATTCCATAATGGAAAAGGTTTGCAGTTAATTAATTCATTTTAATTGATTTCTTTTCATCTGTTTTCTTTTTTTTATGGTTTTGTTTTCTGTGAGTGATGGACAATTATATGTAGGTATTATTTACTTTACACACCATTAAAGCAGCAAAGCTACAGTGTATTTTAGAATCATCTGAAAAGCATTGAGCATGACTGTTGCCATCGTGATAAAGTAATGACTTTAGCCCACTTACTTCCCCTACAATTGGTTCAGAATGTTTGAAGCGAGTTGCCAGAACAATTATGTCTTATGTATTTAACTGAAAACACTTGGATTAGTGGTGCAATACATGGGAAAGGAAGGCAAGATGCGACACAGGTTACAACATATAACTCTGTGGATGAGTTCTAAATCACAGATTTGCAGTGTGGAATGACAGAGCAGAGAAAAGAATGACAGTAAAGAAGTAGCAAAATAAGAATCGCAGTGTATAGTCAATTCAGTCAAAGGTGTATTGGCACAGCATAGGGAGTAGATTGCTTGCAAGACTTCTTGGTTGCAGTTACATGACAATGAAAAAAGAATAGTATTTTAATAGTCAAACCTTATTCATATTTGTATATACTTTGAGTTTTAGTGATTTATTTGTGCCATAATTTGCAGTCTTTGGGAATCAAGGCATGTTTGTTATCTCAAAATTTTACAACTGCCAGTCAAAAATGAAGTTGTTTGATCTAATTTGCATAAAATAATTATTTGCTGTATAAACACTATACTGTTTTCACATTTCCATGGAAGAGTTACATTACAGAACAAATTGACTCTACAATTCTGCTGTATTATGTGCCCTCCTTGTATGTCAGTCATTGTTCAAGGCATGGGCTATTTTCAGTAATCACAATGTGTAAGCAACCATTATGCTTTTCATTATGTACCTGACATAATGGGAATTCTGCTGTAAGTAACTCATCTCCTGACTGCTCAAACTCCAGCAACATTCAAGAAGCTTGACATCATCCAGGAGAAACAGCCCATGGATTGGCAATCCATCTAACATGTTCAACATTCACTTCCTCTGTCACGAATACACAATGGTGGCAGAACTCAGTGTTTCTGTTTCTTAGCCAGGGTAGCCAGTTTATGCAAATAGGCAAAGTAGACATCCAGTGATTGTTTAATTGTCTTCTAATAACACACAGCCAGGCAAATAATCACGGAGGCAAGGAATTCTGGACTGTGCTGTGCTATTCTTGTGTGAATGGACTGCGAGAGAGTTTAATAAAGCTATTCATTCTTAATCGACAGTTTTTGTGTTGTCTTTAGCTGCAGTGGGAAGACTTGATCATGAAAACCTGACATAAATGTCATAAATTATCTTTTGTCTATGTCAAGAAACCAAATATTACAAACAAACCAATAACACTCTATTACTTTGTAAAGTTCAGAACAAAATGTGGATGTAGGTTTGCTCGTTAAGCTGGAAGGTTCAATTCCAGACGTTTCGTCACCCTACTAGGTAACACCTTCAGTGGGCCTCCAGGCGAAGCACTGCTGATGATTTCTACTTTCTATTTATATGTTTGGGAAACCCAAACATGTAAATAGAAAGCAGAAATCATCAGCAGTGCTTCGCCCGGAGGCCCACTGAAGAAGTTACCTAGTAGGGTGACGAAACATCTGGAAATGAACCTTCCAGCTCAGCGAGCAAACCTACATCCAGAACCTCAACCTGAGCTACAAACCTTCTCAAACCTCGCTAAGAAGAAAATGTATACTGTCACAACATGGAGGCATACAGCCAAAGCAAACCAGCCTTCCTATATCCTGTATTTGCAACATAGCAAAATTAAAATACACATTCACCCTCAAAATTGATCCCAATGGTTCCTATCCAGGCTGTTTTAAATAACCAGTACCTGACTTTGTGAATAAATGATACCATACATCAAATTTATAGCTTAAGCATAGTAATTAAAACTTTATTAATAACACAGTAGCTTTAGCAGAGCAAAGTTAAACAACAATGTACACTAATTGGGGGCGGCACGGTAGCTCAGTGGTTCGCACCATTGCCTCACAGTGCCAGGGACCAGGGTTCGATTCCCACATCGGGCGACTGTCTGTGTGGAGTTTGCACATTCTCCTTGTGTCTGCATGAGTTTCCTCCGAGTGCTCTGGTTTCCTCCCACAATCCAAAGATGTGCAAGTTAGGTGAATTGGCCATGCTAAATTGTCCATAGTGTTCAGGGATGTGTAGGTTAAGTGCATTAGTCTTGGGTAAATGTAGAGTAGTGGGGTAATGGGTCTGGTGGGTTACTCTTCAGAGGGTCAGTGTGGACTTGTTGGGCCGAAGGGCCTGTTTTCACACTGTAGATTCTATAACTCAAATTTATCTTATTTAAACTGATTTAAACCCAGGCCTCTTTGATTCTAGCCCCCATTCATGCAAAGACAGACAGACCTATATATAGACACAGTTCAGGGATAAATTAGAAGAGAAATAAGAGGGGTGTAACTGGTTAGTTTATTTAAGCAGTCTCCATGATCTGTAATATCACAAGAATGTAGGATTATATCTTGTTTGATTTCTGAAGACATGCGATAAATGCAAATAGCTTCCACTGTACGGAATAATCATTTAATTCTTATAATCTGACATTTTATTCTCTGAACTTTCAGGCAGTTAATAATGATAACTAGAGAGCAATCAAATCTCCATCCTGTAGGTTTGGCAGCCACAATCCTTCTGACAAAAAAGCACAGTTCAAAATCAGTTCAAACTTTGGTTTCTCTTTCTGTTTTTTCCAACATTTTCTTTGTTAGACCGCTTGGCACAATAACATCCTGTGAGTCACCAGCTAATATTCAAACATCTGTTTGAGCATAATACCTTTCTGGATTCAAAATGCCTGGAGAGTACTTTGAACAAGAATCCACCTCCAATTAACTTCCAGACCTAGCCTCATAAACAAATATCAGTTCATTTGTTTTTAGAAGGAAAACAAGCTGCTGCTCACAATCTAAAAGTTGCTTTCAGCTCACAGTTCATAGTCCCAAACCAAAAATGATTAAAATAAAAGTAGTGAAGGTCTCAACAACATTGAGTTTCACATAAATACGGTGTTTCTTCTCAAGGTAACTTCTGCTAATGTTGCAAATACTGTGTTAATTGAGTGTGTATGTTCCAGTTGTGAATAGGAACAGCTGTTATTAATTGGGGAAACGTTACAGTACATAAATAGCAACCAGTTTCCACCTGGGAAAGGATTGATAGCCTGTATTTATGCTGTACTTTATATACTAATGTAAATGATAGATCATCTCATGTTTCTCTGTTTGCTAGATGGATATAAACCAGATGAATCTAATTGATCAGAAATTCAATATGACAAACCACATAAATGTTATGGCTACAAGAGCAGTAACTCAGTTCCCGACTTCCCAAAACCTTCCCACAACGTAAAAGCCACAAGTCAGTAACATGAAGTATCCTCATTTGCCTGCATGAGTGTATTTCCAACCACACTCAAGAAATCCAACACCTGTTAGGTTCTTCTTTTCTGAGGTTCTACAACTGTAACATGCCAGTTTCTTTGAACAAGCAACATTTTATTAAGCACATTACAAAACAAGCTTTGGAGAAACCCTTGAACACTCTTCACCATGGTTGCGAAGCATGTACAGGGAAGCTCTCCCTGAACAAAGGAAACAGTCCTTCCTTTATACAAAACCTTTATACCACAGTTAGTAATGCTCACAAGACAACCCCCAGTCATTCCCACACAGTCACATGCCACTCAAGACACAATGTAATGCAAATCATCCCTTAATGGCCAGATCTGGTTTAAATTGTTTTTTTTAACTACAGGGAGTAATCAGAATTCCACCTATAATGTTCTTATTGATATCTGAATAGGGGATGAAAATGTAAATAGGCTTTTGAATGGCAAGGAAATGGCCATGTAAATGGCTCTGAATAGGAGGTAATGTAATTTCTTACAATCTATCATCTGTAAGGCAGAGGCACCCCAGTCTCGGGATATCCAATTTCTTGCAGGTCAACAGAGCAAGTTAACTCTTTAATATCATACTCCTTCCTTTTATCATTCCATGATAACCACATAGATGGCACTACGAGCTTTTGAAAGACTTTAACAGTCAGTATTTAAGCAAGTCATTGACTCACAGCATACAATAACTATAACAACAAAAACTACTAGTCCATACAGTAGATAGAATCTGCAGGATCCTCCCACATGGAAAAGAAAGTTCACAGGTAAAGTTCTTAAAACCACAGTCCTTAGTGACCACTCCACCCCCTCCAAGTCGAGTGGAAACGAGACAGTTGTCCAAAATCTCCTGCAGTAAAGTCCAACCTGAAAACAGAATCCAGTCTGTCCTTGCACACCCCTCCATGAAGAAATCTGAATTCTTGGTTAAGGGTGTTAAATACTTAACAAAACGGACGAGACTTCCATCCTTGCAGAGAAGCTTCAGATGGAGGATACCAGCACATCTCAGTGAGCAGGGCCGCAGCTGAAACTGCAGGCTAGGTGACTGCAGCATTCTTTGCTGCTTCTGCTCCTGCTATGCTGTCAAATGTAAAAAAAGCCAACTGGCTGTTTTGACGTTAGCTTGATCAGTGAACTGTCATATCCCTTAAATTATCGATAGACAAGGTAAAGCTCATGTGCTTTAATGTCTGTAGGAAGGTTACTGACAAAACGTGTACAGAGCACTTCTTCACTGTTATTAGCTTCTTCACTTTTAGTGCTCATGACTAGGGAGCTGAATGAATTATTGGATCAGGTTGTGAAAGGGTGGTTCGAAGGCATGCTTTACCTGTGAATGGAGAATCTCTAGAGACGATGTTAGCTGCTGAAAGTTTCTTCGCATTTCCTCTCTTATTCCTTCCTTGTCAAGGTGGATACCAGTTTAAAGACAATCACTCATTTAACTGCACTAAATTGTTCCTGCCTATTTCAACATTCTTTGAAGTTTTGAAGTATTTTACACTGTTCACTATTTGTAATGTTATCAATTTTTATACAATGCATAAACTTCTAAATTGTACTGCCTAAACAATTCAGTCATTTATAAACAACAATCAGTGGTCCTAAAATCAAACCCTCGGGGGACTCCCTTCAGGTTATTCCAAAGTTATTTTCCTTTAACAAATTAATACTTGGCTAGTGTGAAAGCTGTAGGAAAAGTATTTCAAAAATCTGGAACAGCAAGAAAACAACAAAACATTTCCTGTGTTTAGCCATTGAAGAGGCAGTTTCAGCTCAGATTTAAATCTCAAATATTCATGGGAAACAAATGCAGAATATATTAAAATATGTTCTCCAAATAAAACTTTCCAAATAAAGCAGTCAGAATTGCAGTGACACTTTGGTCGAGGTTATGGAAGTTATTATGGCAGTCATGTAGTTAACTTAGTGTTGCAATGTATGCCGAGATCCTCTTTCAGGGCTCCAGTAACAGATAATGGTAGTGCATTGTGATAGGTTGGTTAAATCATTGGGAGATGAGCTAATGCTGAAGATGTTGGTGTTGTAATATGCTAGGTTAAGTGTGATGGAGGGAACCAGTGTGGCAGACGATGATTAGTTTAGAAAGTTAAAGCAAGCCAGCATGATTGGCTATGCTAACATTATCCGATAAGCGCGGGACCAACAAATTGTATAAACTGGAGGAGAACAAAGAAATTGTGGGAGCCAGGAAGGACATTTTGCTGGCTCTCCCAGCTTTGATTTTGCAAGATTAAAGTTTAATTTCGTGAAGGATTTTCTGCGTCTCCTGGTAATTTTTTATAGAACATTGAGTGATTCTTCCACAACAAGGTCAACATTCTATGAATTTGCAATATGAAAGGGGCCAATGAAGTCTTAACAATAATTGAGACAACTTAAACCTCAAATTCTAGTATTCTCTAAAATATTAACAACATCAAAATTAAAATGTAGTCTTCTTTTTGCATTAAAAAAAAGCAAAGATATTTTAATACAATACTCTCATCTGGCTAAGGCATGACCACTGACACAACTGTTTTTTTGAAACAGGCATTGTAGAAGTTCAAACAAATCAGAGGCCTAAATCAATTTGTTTTAAGGTTACGTGTTTGATAATTTTAATAAAGGACCTAATGTTGTATAATATTAATGTAAAAACAAAATCTACCCGATTGCATAGTCCCCAAAACACATTGAATTGAGATTACTTTTTCGACCTAAGTATTAGTACAACCTGAATTCCAGCATTTCTCGTTTTTTTTCACATCCTCTCAATGAAATTATATTTATATAAAGAGAAAACCCTTGCAGCGACCTCACAGCACAGCAGTCCAAGTCACTCCCTTCCCCCGGAAGAAGTCGAGGCTCTCAGAGTCGAGTCCACAGCCCAGAAACTGAGACACCCACAAGAAAAACCCGGACAAAGCTCCCCGGCAGTCAATGCACTCTACTGTCAGGATCCGAGCAGACCGGGTCCACTTTCACCCCTTTTTCCGGTGACATCATGTGGTCCTAAAAGTACTTTGAAGGGGAGGTCTGGGGGATAAAGGTGATAACTTTAAGAAGTACCAAATTTTGTTTCAATGTTTTTCTTTGAAGTTCCTCATTTCTAACTTTTTTAATGCTCTGGAGCCTCAAACCTCTTGTCTGTAGTCTCCAGACCCACTTCAGGGTTCTGACCTTCATGTGAGGGATCTCCCTCTTAACAACTGGTCTAAGGTAGGGTGATAGAGACAGGCTCAGCAAATATTCTCCATCTCTTTTTTTTTAGCATTCTATGTTTCGGAGCCTCAAACCTCACCACTAGATGACTTTAACCCCCTCTTACCTACGGGACTTTAAACTCCTTTTAAACCCAGGGGACCCAAACCCCAGTTAAACCCGGGGACTTTAACCTCTGAATGCCCAGTAACTTATGATTCTGAAAGCAAACTCGTTGGCATGCAAGTGCATAAATTACCTCATAGATTCTGTCATAGAGCCAGAGGGGACGAGGGATTGACTGAGTGGAAGGTTAAGGAGACAAATCGAGGTAAATCTTATCTCGTGGGCCCATCCATCTCACACAACCGGCACTCATACGATCACTTATTCAGTCCATCTAGAAGCTCTGTGTATGTTGGAATCCCACCAAATGTTAGGTTCATTTTTTCTGAGGTTCTTACACACTTGATGCAACTGTAACACACCAACTTCTGTGAACAAGCAAAATTTTATTAAGCACATTACAATACAAGCTTTGGAGAAAGCCTGAACATTCTTCGCCATGGAAGCACTCTCTAAACAAAGGAAACAGTCTTTCCTTTATACAAATCTTTACAACACAGTTCTTAATGCTCACAAGATAACCCCCAGTCACTCCCTCACAATCACATGCCACTCAAGACACAATGCAGTGACCATCACACTTCCAGAAACAATATAATGCAAATCATCCCTTAATGGCCAGATCTGGTGTTAATTGTATTTTTTTGACTATAGAGAGTAGTCATAATTCCAACTATAATGTTCTTATTGATTTTTGAATATGGGATGAAACTGTAAATAGGCTTTTGAATGGCAAGGAAATGGCCATGTAATTGACTCTGAATAAGAGAATGATAATGTAATTTCTTACAATCTATCTGCAAGTCAGAGCCATCACTCAACACCAGGATCACCTGCTGTCTACATGTCTATCTCAGTTCATCATTTCCTGAAACGCTTGCCTGTACCTTGTTACATCTCACAATAACCCCATGCTCCCTATCCAGCACTATTGAGGTGTGCCTGATTTGTTTCCCACAGAATTGATCACCCTAGAGCCATAAAACTACAAAACCTCACGTAATGCTGTGATTCCTTAGTATATGTTAGATACAATTTATGTACTATTGTATGATTTTATGCTCTTTAAACTGTACATCCTCTGACCACTGAAAGATCATCTGAACTGTTGAGGTGTCAATATATCTGTTGTATTGCCATATGTTGCACCTTTGGTATTGTTGGTAATCTCTCCCCCTCCAGAACAGCACTTATGTTGTTCCATAAAAGTTGTGAATCAATTTGTTTTTTCTGTTTGGTGTGCAAACATTGTTCGCAACCCATGGTGAGGTCAGTGCAAGAGAGAGAGAGAGAGAGAGAGAGAGAAAGAAACTGACACTGCTTTTGCTGTTTGAATTCATGTATCACTGGACATCGGAGTGCATCTGGGAAAATTAACAAATAGTGCAATTCACAACTAATCTTGGAGGAACTGTTGGGCGAAGTTCACCGCACAGAATCAGATAAGTGAATTGTTGTTTTAAGTGTGGCCTACAGAAAGTCTGCAGTAGTGAGTAGAGTGGGTTCTTTCTTGATTATATGTTTTTTGGAGATATGTCTCTTGATTAAACTTAAAATATAAGCCATAACTATTAATTTAATCTGGGGCAGTGTTTGTGGAGGAATAGGATGGTGTTATTTTCTAGTTCTGTAGACTGTGAAGGAGCAAAAATGTTCTTTAGTAGAGTGATGTGTACTTTGTCAGATGTGGGAGTTTAAAGAGAGTTCAAGGGTTACTGCGGATTATATCTGCCATAAATGCTGTTGGTTGCAAATCTTATCAGATTAAATGGATCGGTTGGAGAGACAGTTAGAAGCAATGAGGAATTTGCAACAGCAACAGTATGTGATGGATGGCAGTTGTAAGAAGGAGGAAAAGTCTCAGATACAGTCACATAGATGGATTAACTCCAGGAAAGGTAAGAGAGGTAGGCAGCTAGTGCAGGAGTCTTTTGTAGCTATACCCATTTCAAACAGGTATGCTATTTTGGAAAATGTAGGGGGTGATCGATTCTCAGGGGAATGTAGCGGGAACACCCAAGTTTCTGGTATTGAGACTGGCTCTAATGCGATGAGGGATACGTCGGGTTCCAAGAGATCAATTGTATTAGGGGATTCTCTAGTCTGAGGTACAGACAGATGTTTCTGTGGCCAGCAACGAAAAATCAGAATGGTGTGTTGCTTCCCTGGTGCCAGGATCAAGGATATCTCAGAGAGGGTGCAGAATGTTCTCACTGGGGAGAGGGGCCAGCAAGAGGTCATTGTCCAGATTGGAACCAACGACATAGGAAGGGACGAGGTTGAGATTCTGAAAGGAGATTACAGAGAGTCAGGCAAGAATTTAAAAAGGAGGTCCTCAAGAGTAGTAATATCTGGATTACTCCCGCTGCTACGAGCTAGTGAGGGCAGGAATAGGAGGATAGAGCACTTGAATGCATGGCTGAGGAGCTGATATATGGGAAAAGGATTCACATTTTTGGATCATTGGAATTTCTTTTGGGTAAAAGTGACCTGTACAAGAAGGATAGATTGCACCTAAATTGGAAGGGGACTAATGTACTGGCAGGGAAATTTGCTAGAGCTGCTTGGGAGGATTTAAACTAGTAAGGTGGGAGGGGTGGGGAGGGAGGTGGTGATGATGTGGGAACTAGGGAGATAGTGAGGAAAGAGATCAGTCTGAGACTGGTACAGTTGAGAACAGAAGTGAGTCAAACAGTCAGGGCAGGCAGGAACAAGGTAGGACTAATAAATTAAACTGCGTTTATTTCAATGCAAGGGGCCTATTAGGGAAGGCAGATGAACTGAGGGCATGGTTAGGAACATGGGAGTGGGATATCATAGCAATTACAGAAACATGGCTCAGGGATGGGCAGGATGGCAGCTTAATGTCCCAGGATACAAATGCTACAGGAAGGATAGAAAGGGAGGTAAGAGAGGATGGAGAGTGGCGTTTTTGATAAGGGATAGCATTACAACTGTGCTGAGGGAGGATATTCCCGGAAATACATCCAGGGAAGTTATTTGGGTGGAACTGAGAAATAAGAAAGGGATGATAACCTTATTGGGATTGTATTATAGACCCCCTAATAGTCAGAGAGAAATTGAGGAACAAATTTGTAAGGAGATCTCAGCTATCTGTAAGAATAATAGGGTGGTTATGGTAGGGATTTTAACTTTCCAAACATAGACTGGGACTGCCATAGTGTTAAGGGTTTAGATGGAGAGGAATTTGTTAAGTGTGTACAAGAAAATTTTCTGATTCAGGATGTGGATGTACCAACTAGAGAAGGTGCAAAATGTGACCTACTATTGGGAAATAAGGCAGGGCAGGTGACTGAAGTGTCAGTGGGGGAGCACTTTGGGGGCAGTGACCATAATTCTATTAGTTTTAAAATATTGATGGAAAAGGATAGACCAGATCTAAAAGTTGAAGTTATAAATTGGAGAAAGGCCAATTTTGACACTATTAGGCAAGAACTTTAGAAAGCCGATTAGGGGCAGATGTTCGCAGGCAAATGGACGGCTGGAAAATGGGAAGCCTTCAGAAATGAGGTAACGAGAATCCAGAGAAGGTATATTCCTGTTAGGGTGAAAGGAAAGGCGGGTAGGTATAGGGAATGCTGGATGACTAAAGAAATTGAGGGTTTGGTTATGAAAAAGAAGGAAGCATTGATCGAGTGAATCCTTAGAAGAGTATAAAGTCAGTAGGACTATACTTAAGAGGGAAATCAGGAGGGCAAAAAGGGGACATGAGATAGCATTGGCAAATAAAATTAAGGAGAATCCAAAGGGTTTTTACAAATACATTAAGGACTAAAGGGTAACTAGGGAGAGAATAGGGCCCCTCAAAGATCAGCAAGGCGGCCTTTGTGTGGAGCCACAGAAAATGGGGGAGATACTAAATGAGTATTTTCCATCAGTATTTATTGTGGAAAAGGATATGGAAGATATAGACTGTAGGGAAGTAGATGGGACATCTTGCAAAATGTTCATCTTACAGAGGAGGAAGTGCTGGAGGTCTTCCAACGGATAAAGGTGGATAAATCCCCAGAACCTGATCAGGTGTACCCTCTGTGGGAAGCTAGAGAAGTGATTGCTTGGCCTCTTGCTGAGATATTTGTATCATTGATAGTACCGGAAGACTGGAGGTTGGCTAACATGGTGCTCCTGTTTAAGAAGGGTGGTAAGGACAAGCCAGGGAACTGTAAACCAGTGAGCCTGACATTGGTGGTGGGCAAGTTGTTGGAGGGAATCCTGAGGGACAGGATGTACATGTATTTGGAAAGGCAAGGACTGATTAGGGATAGTCAACATGGCTTTGTGCATGGGAAATCATGTCTCACAAACTTGATTGAGTTTTTCGAAGAAGTAACAAAGAGGATTGATGAGGGCAGAATGGTAGATGTGGTCTGTATGGACTTCAGTAAGGCATTCGACAAGGTTCCCCATGGGAGACTAATTAGCAAGGTTAGATCTCATGGAATACAGGGAAAACTAGCCATTTGAATACAGAACTGGCTCAAAGGTAAAAGATAGAGGGTGGTGGTGGAGGGTTGTTTTTCTGACTGGAGGCCTGTGACCAATGGAGTGCCACAAGGATCAGTGCGGTGTTCTCTACTTTTTGTCAATTACACAAATAATTTGGATACGAGCATAAGAGGTACAGTTAGTAAGTTTGCTGATGACACCAAAATTGGAGGTGTAGTGGACAGCGAAGAGAGTTACTTCAGATTACAAGAGGATCTTGATCAAAATTGGAGGTGTAGTGGACAGCGAAGAGGGTTACCTCAGATTACAAGAGGATCTTGACCAATGGGCTGAGAAGTGGCAGATGGAGTTTAATTCAGATAAATGCGAGGTGCAGCATTTTGGGAAAGCAAATCTTAGCAGGACTTATATACTTAATAGTAAGGTCCTAGGGAGTGTTGCTGAACAAAGAGACCTTGGAGTGCAGGTTCATAGCTCCTTGAAAGTGGAGTCATAGGTAGATAGGATAGTGAAGAAGGCGTATGGTATGTTTTCTTTTATTGGTCAGAGTATTGAGAACAGGAGTTGGCAGGTCATGTTGCAGCTGTACAGGACATTGGTTAGGCCATTGTTGGAATATTGCAAGCAATTCTGGTCTCCTTCCTATCGGAAAGATGTTGAAAGGTTCAGAAAAGATTTACAAGGACATTGCCAGGGTTGGAGGATTTGAGCTATAGGGAGAGACTGAACAGGCTGGGGCTGTTTTCCCCAATCGGAGGCTGAGGGATGACCTTATAAAGGTTTACAAAATTATGAGGGACATGGTTAGGGTAAATAGACAAAGTCTTTTCCCTGGGGTCGGGGGAGTCCAGAACTAGAGGGTATAGGGTGAGGGGGGAAAGATATAAAAGAGACCTAAGGGGCAACTTTTTCATACAGAGGATGGTACGTGTATTGAGTGAGCTACCAGAGGAAGTGGTGGAGGTTGGTACAATTGCAACGTTTAAGAGGCATTTGGATGGGTATATGAATAGGAAGGGTTTGGAGGGATATGGGCCGGGTGCTGGCAGGTGGGACTAGATTGGATTGGGATATCTGGTCAGCATGGACGGGTTGGACCGAAGGGTCTGTTTCCATGCTGTGCATCTCTATGACTCTATGACTCTGAGTCCTATTCTGTAGCTATATTATAACAGTTATTGGCATTCAGAATGGTTTAGCAAGCTGTAGTTGGTTTAGAAGTGTTAAAGATTCAAAATTATAGTTGCTGCTTAATTGTTGCTAATTAAAACAATTCTGCACATAGTGCACACTTGACAAAAGTCCAATCCATTAATTTTAGCACTATTTTATTAATATCAAGACAAATGTTTTCTTAAAATGATACTTCATACTAGTTAGGTTTGTATTTATGAGTCTGCTCCATACTCGTTGTGCTATTCAACATATAAATGTTTTAAAAGAGTGTATTTGGCAGCAGACAATTCATGCATACGCACTTGGGTTTAGCACATAATCAGCTGTTACAATCTATTAACGTGAAATTGCCTCAATCTCACTTTCTACCTACATTGTGCAGGCAGAAATGTTCCTACTGTTGACTTTTCATTCAGTTAGAAACAAAATCAATTGGAAATAATCAAGTACAAGGCTTACAAAATTTCACTAGTCTCACTAAAATCTAAATGCTGCTAAATGTCTTGGTCGAAGATTGTGGAACCTGGAGGGTTCTCTCAAACACTGAACCATTGAGATATCCTTGCATACATCTATATAGCAGATACAAACTTGATTTACTTATAGTGATCAGCACTAAGTTAAGTTTGCATTAGAAGCTTGTCATTAACAAAGGAAAATCATTTTGTGTTTAAATAGACATGTTATTTTTAGATTAGATTACTTACAGTGCGGAAACAGGCCCTTCGGCCCAACAAGTCCACACCGACCCGCCGAAGCGCAACCCACCCATTCCCCTACATTAATCCCTTTTACCTAACACTATGGGCAATTTAGCCTGGCCAATTCACCTGACCTGCACATCTTTGGACTGTGGGAGGAAACCGGAGCACCCGGAGGAAACCCACGCAGACACGGGGAGAACGTGCAAACTCCACACAGTCAGTCGCCTGAGTCGGGAATTGAACCCGGGTCTCTGGCGCTGTGAGGCAGCAGTGCTAACCACTGTGCCACCGTGTCGCCCAATTACAGGTTATATATAATGAAAATTAACAAGAAAAGATTCAAACAAAATTAATTATCATCTATCCAGTCAGCCCACTGAGGTTCAAGATAATAAGTCGAAGCAATATTTATTTATTAGTTTAATTATTAGCCTTGTTATGTTTAGATTAGATTACTTACAGTGTGGAAACAGGCCCTTCGGCCCAACAAGTCCACACCGCCCCGCCGAAGCGCAACCCACCCATGCCCCTACGTTTACCCTTTACCTAACACTACGGGCAATTTAGCACGGTCAATTCACCTGACCTGCACATCTTTGGACTGTGGAACCTGGAGGATATTAATTTTTTTTTCAACCAGCTGTACAGCAAGCCATTTCTTTACTGAGATTTTCTTACATTTTCTATAGAATGAAAATGCAGCTGTTGCTTTCGTGGTGGTTGAATTACAGGTTTCTCAGAAAAATGACAAATTTCCTTATCGAATATCTTCTCACCTTGAACAGGTCAGTAACTTTGCTGTTTGAGCATGTGAGCTTCTGATTGAACTCCACAAATCCAGCATTTCTGTTATGAATATTCCTTATATTTGTGCTGGTTACATATTCACTAAAAAACGTTACTGTAACATGAGCCCCAGGATACATGTCGTGGACATGTCTGTTGCCTTTAAAGTAAGGAACTAGAATATGCTAAAGGTAAAAAAGGATAATCTATTAAAGTACATCACCATTGGCAAAATCAGCTTCATGTGATTTATTAGGTCCTTGTCAGGTAATGAATGATTAGTACAGACAATAGATAATTTATTCAGAAGAGACCATAAAGGAAGGGTTGTTGTACTCATGATTTTCAGAGTAATCATAATAACTTTGCTTATACACAATATTAAGAAAATAAAAAATAGGAGTTAGAAATGTTTATTGATTCTGCCAAGCAATGGAGAGAGAAACAGAATAAACATGTTTATCACCTATTGAAAGAATAGGGAAAAATTAGAAAATAAATGGATTTTGAGAGGATGAGAGGGAGGAGGGTGGGACAAAGAATTAGAGGTCTGTTGTACTGTGGGGGTAAGAGATAAATTTATGTTGCAGACGTTTCGTCCCCTGTCTAGGTGACATCCTCAGTGCTTGGGAGCCTCCTGTGAAGCACTTCTGTGATGTTTCCTCCGGCATTTATAGTGATTTGTATCTGCCGCTTCTGGTTGTCAGTTCCCGCTATCCGCTGCAGTGGCCGGTATATTGGGTCCAGGTCGATGTGCTTATTAATTGAATCTGTGGATGAATGCCATGCCTCTAGGAATACCCTGGCTGTTCTCTGTTTGGCTTGTCCTACAATAGTAGTGTTGTCCCAGTCGAACTCATGTTGCTTGTCATCTGAGTGTGTGGCTACTAAGGATAGCTGGTCATGTCATTTCGTGGCTAGTTGGTGTTCATGGATGCGGATCACAAGCTGACTTCCTGTTTGTCCTATGTAGTGTTTTGTGCAGTCCTTGCATGGGATTTTGTGCACTACATTGGTTTTGCTCATGCTGGGTATCGGGTCCTTCGTCCTGGTGAGTTGTTGTCTGAGAGTGGCTGTTGGTTTGTGTGCTGTTATGAGTCCTAGTGGTCGCAGTAGTCTGGCTGTCAGTTGAGAAATGTTTATGATGTATGGTAGTGTGGCTAGTCCTTTGGATTGTGGCATGTCCTCATTCCGTTGTCTTTCCCTTAGGCATCTGTTGATGAAATTGCGGGGGTATCCGTTTTTGGCAAATACATTGTATAGGTGTTCTTCTTCCTCTTTTTGCAGTTCTGGTGTGCTGCAGTGTGTTGTGGCCCTTTTGAACAGTGTCTTGATGCAACTTCTTTTGTGAATGTTGGGGTGGTTGCTTTCGTAGTTTAGGACTTGGTCTGTGTGTGTGGCTTTCCTGTATACCTTTGTGGTGAATTCTCCATTAGGTGTTCTCTGTACCATCACGTCTAGGAATGGGAGTTAGTTGTCCTTTTCTTCCTCTCGAGTGAATCTGATTCCTGTGAGTGTGGTGTTGATGATCTGGTGTGTGTTCTCTATTTCTGTGTTTTTAATGATTACAAAGGTATCATCTACATATCTGACCCAGAGTTTGGGTTGAATTTGCGATAAGACTGTTTGTTCTAATCTTTGCATTACTGCTTCTGCTATAAGTCCAGAGATGGGTGAGCCCATGGGTGTGCCGTTGATTTGTTCATATATTTGGTTGTTGAATGTGAAGTGTGTTGTGAGGCACAGGTCCAGTAGTTTGAGTATGCCGTCTTTGTTGATAGGTTCAACGTTCTGTTGTCTGTTCTGTATGTCCAGCAGGTTGGCTATTGTTTCTCTGGCTAGGGCTTTGTCAATAGAGGTGAACAGTGCCGTTATGTCGAATGAGACCATAGTTTCTTCCTTGTCTATGTGTATGTTTCTGATGATGTCCAAAAATTCCTGTGTTGATTGTACAGAGTGTCTGGATCCGCTGATCAGGTGTTTCAGTTTCTGCTGTAGTTCTTTCGCCAGTTTGTGTGATGGTATCCCTGGTAGTGATACTATGGGTCTGAGTGGGATGTCTGGTTTGTGCACTTTAGGTAGTCCATAGCATCTGGGGGTGTTGTTGCTTTCAGGTTTCATTCTTTGTAGGTCAAGCCTGGTTATCTGTCTGTTTTTTTTAGGTTCCTCAGTGTGTTGTTTATCCTATTGGTGAGCTGTGGGGTGGGGTCAAACTCCCTCTTTTGGTAGGTGTTAGTATCTGCAAGTAGTTGTTGCGCTTTTTGGATGTCGTCTGCTTTGTCCAGGATGACCGTCATTCTGCCTTTGTCTGTTGGTAGTATGATTATGTTCTTATCGTTTCTTAGTGATTTTAGTGCTTCCCTCTCCTTGGTGTTGAGGTTATGTATTTGTTCTTTTCCTTGTTATCAGAGGTACAATACTTTGTCTCACTGTTGTGTCTCTTCTGTCAGTCCATTATTCCTGAGTGTGTATTCTAGTGCTGCTAGGAAGTCTGCTGTCTTGGCGTCCCTGTGGTTGTAGTAGAGTCCCTTGGCCAGTATTGTTCTTTCCGTGTCTGTGAGCTGTCTGTGGGAGAGGTTTCTATCTCAGGTGTGTGTTGTGGTGTCCTCTCTGTTGTGTGTTAGTTGGCCATATTTTCTTTTAGTGCCGTTTTTTTGCGGTGTGTGGTCCTGTTCTGTCCTATGGTGACGGCCTGTTCTATGGTCCGGGTCCATTTCTGATTGGTGGTTTTTGAAATTAATGATTTTTGGCATGCAATTTCTTGTCTGTATTTGTGAAGTCTGTTGTGAGCCTCTGTAATCGTTACCTGGATCATCCTGAATCTGTTCTGTCTGGCTGTGTCCCTGGCTTGTGGATTGTTGACTGGTGGTCTGTATCTGACACATGGTGGAAGCGGCAGATACAAATCACTATAAATGCCGGAGGAAACATCACAGAAGCGCTTCACAGGAGGCTCCCAAGACTGAGGATGTCACCTAGACAGGGGACGAAACGTCTGCAACACAAATTCCCAGCTCGGCAAAGAGAACCACAAGAACGAGCACCCGAGCTACAAATCTTCTCACAAACTTTGAACCCTACGGGCGAGAGATGCTAAGACAAGCCAGGAAATGGGAATCCTGTGCCAACCGCCTAAGCGCCACATACGAACAACTCCGGTTCCTGCATGAATGCCGAAAGAATCGAATCCTTTCACCATGTGTCAGATACAGACCACCAGTCAACAACCCACAAGCCAGGGACACAGCCAGACAGAACAGATTCAGGATGATCCAGGTAATGATTACAGATGCTCACAACAGACTTCACAAATACAGACAAGAAATTGCACGCCAAAAATCATTAATTTCAAAAACCACCAATCAGGAATGGACCCGGACCATGGAACAGGCCATCACCATAGGACAGAACAGGACCACACACCGCAAAAAAACGGCACTAAAAGAAAAAAATGGCCAAACTAACACACAACAGAGAGGACACCACAACACACACCTGGGTTAGAAACCTCTCCCACAGACAGCTCACAGACACGGAAAGAACAATACTGGCCAAGGGACTCTACTACAACCACAGGGACGCCATGACAGCAGACTTCCTAGCAGCACTAGAATACACACTCAGGAACAATGGACTGACAGAAGAGACACAACAAACAGTGAGACAAAGTATTGTACCTCTGATAACAAGGAAAAGACAAACACACAACCTCAACACCAAGGAGAGGGAAGCACTAAAATCACTAAGAAACGATAAGAACATAATCATACTACCAGTAGACAAAGGCAGAATGACGGTCATCCTGGACAAAGCAGACTACATCCAAAAAGCGCAACAACTACTTGCAGATACCAACACCTACCAAAAACGGGAGTTTGACCCCACCCCACAGCTCACCAATAGGATAAACAACACACTGAGGAACCTAAAAAAAAAACGGACTGATAACCAGGTTTGACCTACAAAGAATGAAACCTGAAAGCAACAACACCCCCAGATGCTATGGACTACCTAAAGTGCACAAACCAAACATCCCACTCAGACCCATAGTATCACTACCAGGGATACCATCACACAAACTGGCGAAAGAGCTACAGCAGAAACTGAAACACCTGATCAGCAGATACAGACACTCTATACAATCAACACCGGAATTCTTGGACATCATCAGAAATATACACATAGACAAGGAAGAAACCATGGTCTCATTCGATGTAACGGCACTGTTCACCTCTATCGACAAAACCCTAGCCAGAGAAACAATAGCCAACCTGCTGGACATACAGAACAGACAACAGAACGTTGAACCTATCAACAAAGACTGCATACTCAAACTACTGGACCTGTGCCTCACAACACACTTCACATTCAACAACCAAATATATGAACAAATCAACGGCACACCCATGGGCTCACCCATCTCTGGACTTATAGCAGAAGCGGTAATGCAAAGATTAGAACAAACAGTCTTACCGCAAATTCAACCCAAACTCTGGGTCAGATATGTGGATGACACCTTTGTAATCATTAAAAACACAGAAATAGAGAACACACACCGGATCATCAACGCCACACTCACAGGAATCCGATTCACTCGAGAGGAAGACAAGGACAACCAACTGCCATACCTAGACGTTATGGTACAGAGAACACCTAACGGAGAATTCACCACAAAGGTATACAGGAAAGCCACACACACAGACCAAGTCCTAAACTACGAAAGCAACCACCCCAACATTCACAAAAGAAGTTGCATCAAGATACTGTTCAAAAGGGCCACAACACACTGCAGCACACCAGAACTGCAAAAAGAGGAAGAAGAATACCTATACAATGTATTCGCCAAAAACGGATATCCCCGCAATTTCATCAACAGATGCCTAAGGGAAAGATAACGGACTAGCCACACTACCATACATCAAAAACATTTCTGAACTGACAGCCAGACTACTGCAACCACTAGGATTCATAACAGCACACAAACCAATAGCCACTCTGAGACAACAACTCACCAGGACGAAGGACCCGATACCCATGCAAGGACTGCACAAAACACTACATAGGACAAACAGGAAGTCAGCTAATGATCCGCATCCATGAACACCAACTAGCCACGAAACGACACGACCAGCTATCCTTGGTAGCCACACACTCAGATGACAAGCAACATGAGTTCGACTGGGACAACACTACTATTGTAGGACAAGCCAAACAGAGAACAGCCAGGGAATTCCTAGAGGCATGGCATTCATCCACAGATTCAATCAATAAGCACATTGACCTGGACCCAATATACCGGCCACTGCAGCGGACAGCAGAAACTGACAACCAGAAGCGGCAGATACAAATCACTATAAATGCCGGAGGAAACATCACAGAAGTGCTTCACAGGAAGCTCCCAAGTAGTGAGGATGTCACCTAGACAGGGGACGAAACGTCTGGAACACAAATTCCCAGCTCGGCGAACAGAACTACAACAACGAACACCCGAGCTACAAATCTTCTCACAAACTTTGAAGAAGAGATAAAATAATAAGTGTCATGATGCATGCCGAAGAGAGTGGTAGCTGGACACGTAAAAAAAACAGAAAGATGTGACAAGTTGAAGCTTTTGGAATGCAAAATTTAAGAAATAAGAGAAACAAAATTTAAAAAAAAACAAACTAACAAAGAAACATAAAACAAAATAAGGGCAAAGTTCTTGGTCTAATGGTGAACTCGGCCTTCAGTCCAGAATGGCTTAAAGATCACACTTGAAAATGAGCTGCTGTTTCCTGAGGCTGCGTTGCGTTTTATTGGAAAGTTGTAATACGCAAAAATCAGAGAGCTCAGTGGAAGTAAGATGGAGAATTAAAATAATCTGTGACTGGAAGCTTGGGATCCTCCCTGCAGACTGAAAATGAAGGGGACCAAAGTGCTCTTGTGGTCTCCTCAACAATGGAGGTAACATCATGAGTAATTTTGGGTGGTGAGGTAGGAAGAGATAAAAGGGCAAGTGTTTCATCTGCAGCATGTTCATGGCAAGGGAAGGGGATGTTGTGAGTGACAGAGGTAGGAACAGGGTGTTGCAGGGGGCAATTATCCCTTCAAAATGCTGAGGGAAAGTAAAGTTGAGTTTGCTGTTTGTATCATTCTGGGTTTAGAGGAAATCACAAATTAGCTACCCATTAAGTATGGTGGATGGAGTTCAGAAATAGTTTACTAGGATGATCCCTGGTATGAAGGGATTGTCTTATGAGCTAAGGCCAATTCAGACAGGTTGGGACTCTGCTTACAGGAATTTAGAAAGATGAGAGGTGATCTCATTGAAAAATATAGGATTCTTAAGGGGCTGGATAGGGTAAATCTTGAGAGGATGATTCCCCTCATGTGAGAGCCTAGAACCAGAGGGCATAGCCTTAGAATAAAGGGGTGCTAATATAAGACTGAGATGAGGAGGAATTTCTTCTCTCTGAGTGTGACTCAAAGAGTGAATCTTTGGAACACCTTGCCATAGAGCGCTATGGAAGCACATTATTTGTGTATTTTTAGGCTGAATTAAATAGAAGCGGCAAGAACAAAAGTAGTTGAAATAAACCTGACAAGGTTGAAGGAAGTATCATTCACACTTAGTGAGGATGGGATCCTTAGTTAAGAGAAAAGGAAGACTTTGGAAATTCTATTATTGAGAGTTGCATTGTCTCAACAGATGCAACGGTGATGGAGAAATATGAATAGAATTCTTACAGAAAACAAAACATGAAAAAATGTAGTCAGGATAGCTGTGTTGGCAAGTGGGCCAATAGTGATTATTGACTGATATTCCACTTCTAGAAATGAAAACAAAGAAATTAAGGCAAGGGAACAGTCAGAGATTATGGGAGATGGGTGGAAATTGGAAGTGAGTTCAAGCCAGTTTTCCAGTTCAGGATTAGAGTTGGAAATAGCATTCGCAGAATCATCAACACACTTGCATCCTTCTGAAATCTGTTACTATCCTAATCATTGTTTACTGGACTTCCAAGTTTTGTGATATCTGCATATATTTAAATTCTCTCTGTATGCCCAAATTCAGATTATTAAAATGCTTCATATTGAGGGAGCAAAAACTCAACCTCTTTGATGGCTTACCACCATGTTCAAGATCAATTAAGTGTGGACAATAAATGTTTGACCATCATAATCCCATGAATTGATGAAAAAGAAAAGTTAAAGGAGAAAATTACTTCAGTGATTAGCATTACTGCCCAGCTTTTGCTGCATATTTTCTGTAGATTTTATTGTTTGCCACTCATTGATCAATAATCAGGAAGCGCTATGCAAATTTAAGGAGTGAATACATGTTTGCCGTACAAAATGCACTTTAACACTAAAACAAAAATCATGGTATTAAGCAATATTGTTAATTGAGCAGAATGTTTTTCCGTGTAAACTTTGCATTCTGGATCTCTGCGTCTGAGTTTGCTGAAATTGCAAATTTTGGATCTGCACCATTCATTTCAAGGAACTTTAAACCAACCTAGAGATTACTTTAAGAACATTCAACTTTTAATAATTAGATATTAATGATGAGATGTCCAAATTCTAACCTGTGATACATTCAAGTTAATTTCCATGTTGTTACAAAGTATCATACTTACAAAAACAAACCCAGCAGTTTGTGTTCACATTCTGGTAGTTCTGAAATATAGTTCATTGGAGTAGTAGAATGATTTCCCTTAATGATTAATAAAGAAACTGCTGATTTTTAAAATTATACTGGAAAAGTCACACTTTATGCTTAAAATATTACCTAGTGGGATTAATGTACTCCTTTTTAGATAATAGAAAGTTGAATTTGTATAGCATTTTCAAAATAGAAACACAAACCGCAAGGAATGTAATGAAATCAAATTAATGTAATCAGAGAAAAAAAAAAACTCCCTTAAATGTTGCCTCCTGAGTCATGGACTGCTGTGGGGTACTCAGTCCTCCAAACTCTGGTCAATTTCTTTTATAAAGGAGGGCTGTGTGAATATAAGCAGTATATATTGATGAGAATGTTTGAAGAAAACTGAAAGGGAAAGAATTAGTGCAGTCTTGTAAATAATAACTAAAAACAAATTTAAATCTATCCTGTGAATAATTTTCAAAAGTGTGAAATTTTTGTCAATAGTAAATATCACAGCCTGGGTGTTGGTATGGGAACTGAATTGCTGTTGGTTTTAGTTTGTCTTTTTCAAATGATTCTTTTGTACCTAATTTGGTATATCTTTTCCATCTAATTTAAGTGATGCTTTGCCACATGTACCATTAAGTTATTTACTTCATGAAATGACTTCATTTGTTGTTGTCTGCTTTAATTTGTGAACTAATCAACTGATGTAGTGAGTAAACCTGATTGACGTAAATGTGAAGAATTGCATCTGTTTCATAAAATTCATTTGTATATACTAGAGTCAGCAGCAGCAGAAACAGTTTATTTTCTCCTCAATTGCTGAGAAAGCTGAAGAAGCCTATGACTGGTGTATACAGAAACTAGTTGCGCAGGAATTCACAGTGAAAAGTCATGATCTTGCTGCTGCACAGCATTTAGCATCAGAGCGATTGCAACAGGTGAGTATAGTGTTTAAATTTTAAGAATGTGGACTTTCTCCTGAACACGATGATTTACAGCAATACACTTTTACAATGTAGTTATTACTACTGCATAGTGAAGAATGTAGTAACAGCAGCATTATAAGGACTTCAGAATTTCAGCTGGCAAATTGCAAAATTCAGAAAATGCAATAGAATGCTCCTCAGTTATTACTTTTTACCAAAAAAGTCTAACCTCAGTCCAGTTTTCTAGAATTATCCACCTCCTTTAACTCCTTTGGTAGTTCTTTCCACACATTTCTGTGCAAATTTATACTCCCTTTGCAAAATGTGTGGCTTTACCAAATAATATGGCTTGATTTGTGTATACTTGTTAAAATTATAACCACTTCAAAAAGCTCATACATGACCATTTGCCTCTCATGTACATTTTCAGTTTTTCTTGGTGTCTCTCCAGTTGCCCAAACATGGTAAAACATGTACTCTAGAACCTAGGCATTGCTTACTCAACTCTGTAGTCTCAAAGTCAGAATTGTGTTTTTAATGTATTTAAGTTTGCCATATCTTCCGCAGAAGCCCTACTTATACCAGCAAAATGCACTTTTTGCCAATTAAATGGAGAATGGAATGGACAAAGGTCTGAGGAAGTTCACCACCAAACTCTTCCTTGCATTGAAATATTGAACGGACTCTCAGTATCAACAATATAATTTTCTAATGATTTAAAGTACAATTCTTCCCACCTTATCTCTAGTCTTTCATTTCTATTTTCCATCTGGTAAATTAATGGAATTAGGTAAAAATGTTAGTATTTAATGGGGAAATATATATCTGTAATTTTTGTCAAAGCTGTGCTACCTAAACAAATACACCAGTGAATGAAGACATATGCTGTCCAGTTTATTACTAAGCCATTCAAAGCAAAATTGTTCCAGTTTTGATTTCACATTTGTACTGAGCTTAGTTGGTAGACTCATATTTATGGCACAGAAGGCGGCTATTCATCCCTATAGATCTGTGCGGTCAAATAGATCTGACTACACTAATCCATTTTCCAGCTCTTGGCCCATAGCCCTGGAGGCTATGATGATGCAAGTGAATTTCTAAATATTGTTTAAATGTTTCTAGAGTTTCAGACTTAACCATCCTTCCACGCAGAGACTTACAGATGCTCACCATCCCTCATGTGAAAAAAAATTCATCTCTGCTCTTCTCCTAGCCTTTAACTTCTTATCTTAAATCTATTCCCGATCCTGTTCTTGATCACTCGACTAATACATAAACTGCCTTCCTATCCACCTTTTCTATGCTGCTCATAACTTTATACACCTCTAGCAGGTCACTTCTCAATACTTGTTTCTTCAAAAATAACCACATTGTCTATCAAATCCTTTTTCAAAGCTCAGACCCTTCGGCCATGTTGGCATCTTGGTAAATCTCCTCTGCATGATCGCAAATGCAATCATATCCTTCCCATAATGTCACCACAACTGCACACTAGTTGTGACCTGACCAACTTTTTGTACAGTTCCAGCAAATGCAAGTAGAACTGTTTTTAAACAAAACAAGGATTGTGGAAGGAATTGCTCCACTTTTTAAAAGCAAGCTACCGGCACTTATTATAAGTGGTTTTTACACTTGCTCATTCAAACAGTGGGGGCTGGTTACTACAGAAAAACTAGCAGCAAGGGGGTGTATATAAAGTGAAATTCAGTCAACAACAGTTAACCATATATGCAGTCATAACCAGTGATGATGAAAAGGCCTTCTGCCTGCCAACATCTTTGTGATTGGCAAGGATTTATTCATTTCAGTAGGGAAAGGCAAACAATGCCTGGAGCAATCCCCACTGACCGAGTGCTCTGACATACTTGTCTACCTTTGGGACATTAGACAATGACTGACAACGCGATATTATGCATTCTGTTCTATTACCCTGATGTACTTACGTAAGGTATAATATGCTTGGATAGCATGCAAAATAATTATTTTCATTGTATCTTGGTACATGTGACAATAGTAAATCAAATCAAATCAAAGCTGCAGTAGATTCGCTCAATGGCCTCATCCATTGCTCCAGCTTAAGTACTTATGACTGTAGTGTACTGCTTCTACGGTAGGGTGAGCAAAACACTCGAGATGGTCAATTAGCTTCTTTATTATGACAAAACCAATCCCATGGATTTAGCATTCTTCTTCTGCCTTACCTTTCCAGAAGAAGGTGTTTTCTAAACCTTGTTTGTTGAGCTGGCCTTAGTTGTATTTCATTCAGGACAATGATGTTGATTTCACCGCAACAACACTCCCAGGCTATGAGTAATAGGATGTTAATTAGTTCTATTGCTGCTGGGATTGTCATTGTGGATCCTAATGTTCCTGGTTCGAAATTAATTCTGATAGATTTTTTTCTGAGGAGCGGCTGTTTTACATCCACAATCAACCAATCCTGGTGAAGCAAAGTCGTTGTCCAATGACAAGAGTAGCAGAGATGATCGGAGATCAGATTCCGCTCTATGGACAGAAACTAACTCAGGTCCTGGATCTAAATAAAGAATGTTACAATGGTATGAGGCACGAGCTGGCAATGATAAATTAGGGAATGTTACTTAAAGGGATGATGGTGATTAGGCAATGGCAAACATTTAAAAGGGACATGAAGAACTGTGACAATTGTTCATTCCTTCTTGGCACAAAAATAAAACTGAAAGGAGGACCAATCAGGGCTAACAAGGGAATTAGGGATAATTTTGTATCCAAAGAAGGTATATACAAATTAGCCAAAAGATGCAGTAGACGTAAAGATACATTTCAGCAACAGAGGACAAAAAGGCTGATTAAGAACATGAAATAGGATTATGAGTAAGTTTGTGGGGAGCTACAAATTGATTGTAAAAACTTCATTAGAGGTAATTGAAGAGAAAAGAATAGTTAAGGGAAGTGTAGGCCCCTTAGTCAGAAATAGGTGAAGTCACATGGGGAGCAAAGAAATTGCAGGCCAATTAATTACATGTTTTGGTTCTGTCTTCACAAAGGGGGACAACAGTGTCCAGCAAGAGGGATGAACTGAAGGATGTCAGTATTAGTAGGGAATTGATGGCATTAAAGGCCGATTAATGCCCATGGTCTGATTATCTACATCCAAGTGTACTTAAGGATGTGATCCTCAACATAGTGGATGGTGGTGGTCATCTTCCAAGACTCCAAAGGCTCTGGAAAAGTTCCTATCAATTAGAGGGTAACTATTTTAACTATCTTAGGGAAAAGGAGGTAGAGACAAAATAGTGAATTATAGAGCAGTTAGCCTGACATGAGTAGTGTGGAAAATTCCATTACAAAAGACTTAATACCAGTGTACTTGGAAAACAGCAACAGGATTGGACAGAGTTAGCATGGATTATAAAAGGGAAATCACGCTTGAAAAATCAACTGAAATTATTTGAGGATGTAACTAGTAGAGTTGATGTGGGGGAGCTAGTTGATGTGGTTTACTTGGACTCTCAGAAGATATTCGATAATGTCCCACATTAGAGATTAGTCTGTAAAATTAGGTGCATGGGATTGAGGATATTGTGCTGACGTGAATAGAGTACTGGTTGGCAGACCAGAAACAAAGAGTAGGAATAAACGAGTCTTTTTCCAAGTGGCAGGCAGTGACAAGTGGAGAACCGCAGGGATCAGTGCTTGGACCACAGCTATTCACAATACATGTTAGTGGTTTGAAGGTGGCAACATGGCTTTGTGCATGGGAAATCATGTCTCTCAAACTTGATTGAGTTTTTTGAAGAAGTAACAAAGAAGATTGATGAGGGCAGAGCAGTAGATGTGATCTATATGGATTTCAGTAAGGCTTTTGACAAGGTTCCCCATGGGAGACTGATTGGCAAGGTTAGATCTCATGGAATACAGGGAGAACTAGCCATTGGATACAGAACTGGCTCAAAGGTAGAAGACAGAGAGTGGTGGTGTGGAGGGTTGTTTTTCAGACTGGAGGCCTGTGACCAGTGGAGTGCCACAAGGATCGGTGCTGGGTCCTCTACTTTTTGTCATTTACATAAATGATTTGGATACGAGCATAAGAGATACAGTTAGTAAGTTTGCAGATAACACCAAATTGGAGGTGTAGTGGACAGTGAAGAGGGTTACCTCAAATTACAAGAGGATCTGGACCAGATGGGCCAATGGGCTGAGAAGTGGCAGATGAAGTTTAATTCAGATAAATGCGAGGTGCAGCATTTTGGGAAAGCAAATCTTAGCAGGACTTATACACTTAATGGTAAGGTCCTAGGGAGTGTTGCTGAACAAAGAGACCTTGGAGTGCAGGTTCATAGCTCCTTGAAAGTGGAGTCGTAGGTAGATAGGATAGTGAAGAATGCGTTTGGTATGCTTTCCTTTATTGGTCAGAGTATTGAGTACAGGAGTTGGGAGGTCAGGTTGCGGCTGTACAGGACATTGGTTAGGCCACTGTTGGAACATTGCGTGCAATTCTGGTCTCCTTCCTCTCCGAAAGATATTGTGAAACTTGAAAGGGTTCAGAAAAGATTTTACAAGGATGCTGCCAGGGTTGGAGGATTTGAGCTACAGGGAGAATCTGAACAAGCTGGAGCTGTTTTCCTTGGAGTGTCGGAGGCTGAGGGGTGACCTTATAGAGGTTTACAAAATTATGAGGGGCATGGATAGGATAAATAGACAAAGTCTTCCCTGGGGTCGGGGAGTCCAGAACTAGAGGGCATAGCTTTAGGGTGAGAGGGGAAAGATATAAGAGAGACCTAAGGGGCAACTTTTTCACTCAGAGAGTGGTACGTGTATGGAATGAGCTGCCAGAGGAAGTGGTGGAGGCTGGTACAATTGCAACATTTAAGAGGCATTTGGATGGGTATATAAATAGGAAGGGTTTGGAGGGATATGGGCCGGGTGCTGGCAGGTGGGACTAGATTGGGTTGGGATATCTGGTCGGCATGGACAGGTTGGACCGAAGGGTCTGTTTCTATCCTGCACATCTCTATGACTCTATGAACTAAATGTAATATCTCCAGTTTTGAAGCTAACATAAAGCTGGGTGTCAGATGAACTGTGAGGAGGATGCAGAAATGCTTTAGTGTGCTTTGGACAAGTTGCAGTGTGATTTTGACAAGCTAAGTGAGTGAGCAAATGCATGGCAGAAGAAGTATAACATGGAGAAATTGTACAGGACCTTGGCAAGACTACATCTCGGCGTACCGTGTGCAGTTTTGGTCTCCTTTTGATGTACTGGTTATGGAAGGAGTGCAACAGTGGTTTACCAGACTGGGATGACAAGATTGAGGTATCGACTAGATAGATTACGATTATATTCACTGGAGTTTAGAAAAATGAGGGGATCTCATAGAAATTTATAAAATTCTAACTGGACTACACAGGATACATGCAGGATGGGTGTTCCTGATGACCATGGAGTCCAAAACCAGGAGTCAAAGTCTATTGTTACAGAGTAGACCATTTAGGACTGACATGAGGAGACATTTCTTCTCGCAGAGAGTGGTGAGCTTAAGAAGTTCCATGACATGCCCTTGAGACAAATTCATGAAATATACAGCTCAGAAAAGCCAATTGACCTCGCTTACCTATGTTGGTGTTTATGTTTGACAAATTTTTACATGCAAATCTGTCAACACGATATTCTAATCCTTTCTCCATTTTAAATGATCAAATTTCCCCTTAAATACATCAATTCACAGAATATACAAGTAGTTCCTTTGCTTTGTTTTATAATTGCCTTATTAACCTATAGGGCAGCAGTGTCATTGTGGTTATATCATTGGATTAATAATCCAAACTCCATGTTGATAGTTTGGGGACAAGGGTATGAATCCTACTTTGAAAAATGGTGAAAGTTGACTTCATTAAAAATCTAGGATTAATAGCAAGTCTTAGATTATGTAATCCATCTCGGTTATAAAAACCCGTCTGGTTCACTACTATCTTTCAGGAAAGGAAATCTGCCAACCTTATCTGCCTGAGCCTATATGTTCCTCAATCATAATGTGGTTGGCTCATAATTGTCCTCTGAGCAATTAAAGATGGGCAGTACATGCTGGTCTATCAATTTGCTTATTCATGAATGAATGAAAAAAGACCTCAGGCTGTGTTTTGTGATTTGTGAATTTGTATCTTGGGTCCCTTTTGATTCATTACTCCATTTAGGCTGTTATTTTCCCAGTATCCTCGTTAATATTTCAACCTTTCTACTTTTTCCGTTATTTCTGACCATTGCTTTTGGTATCCTTTTGTATTTTGTTTATTGTATTTTCCAGACAGACGTAACAAGCAAGGTTTCTGCTTTAATTTTATTCTTTTAAGGGAAGACTTTTTTCATTCAGTTTGTGTTTTCCTGACAACAGCTTATAATCGAGGAAGCCCTGAATACCAGCACAATTTCGACTGAAGTTGGACTTCTTGTGGAAATGGTTTGGGCAGAAGCTCTGGGCAATTTGGAAGATCAATTGATCAATCCAACCTCCATCTCTCTCAATGATGTAAGATACATTTTTGCTTTGCTTTTCAAGAGCCATCATAATATAATTCACTAGATATAATTTTTGTGCAATACAACCAAGAGCTAATCTGACAGGGGCAGCAGTGAGGCACAACAGTTGATTGTTCGTTTTTTGTTCTTATTGTATAGTGTTGATGACAATTTCTGCAAGTGGTACTCATTTCCCTCTATGATCTAAGCTATTGGTTGCAAATCAGAAATCTAGGGAGCAAGATCCAGTGACTGAACAAAGAACATTTGCTGGTGTATTCGGCCTTGCCAGAATAATTACATGTTATCATGTGAACCTTGAGTCTTTGGCCATACTGAATATACGCTCTGAAATAACTCCACTGAGGCCAGTATCCCATCACCAAGTTACCCTTTATAGAAGTCATAAAAACCCTACAGTGTGGAAACAGACCATTCAGTCCATCAAGTGCATGCAGAACCTCTGAAGAGAATCCCACCTAGACCCAACCCCTACCCTATACCTGTAACCCTGCCTTTCCCATGGCTAATCCACCTAGCCTGTCCATCCCTGGACACCATTAAGAGCCCCAATCAGGGAACTGCTATTCTACGAAGTCCGCCTGACTGACCTCATTAGAAACACTGCATCCCTTACCGCCAACCCCCCAGCCCCCCCCTCCCCCCCCCTCCCCCCCCCCCAACCCCACCTGAGTCGGAGGCTGGTCCTTTTCCTTGTAGCATCTCCTGGGACACTTTAGCACTGGTTCAGGTTCCTCTGGCTCTGCGCCTGACACGGGTGGCATGTAACGCGCAGGAGCTCGCTTCTTGCACCTGGAATGTTTTGGGAGAAGTTCACTCTCTTCTTCCAGCTGTGAAGGCTTTGATGCAGCGAGATACATCGTGTGCCATTCAGATTCAGAGGTCTCTTAAGGCCTCTCGCTTGACAAGAGGGAGAACCTATGAGTTCTAACAACCTTTCCAATTGTTCCAATGAACAGGGCATGTTCTGTACCTACACAGTTTACAGTGGCTTTCATATGGTTCATGTGCCTATATAGAGCCATAGCATCTACCTGAACTTTATGTGTCGCTGGTCCTCGAACCTCTTACCCATGCAGGCCATTGCTGCATTTTCTACACCAAACTTCATTCCCCGTAGTAAACTGTCTTTCTTGCTTGAAAGCGTCTGGTATCCTGCACTGGCAATTTGAGCTAGACATTGCAAAATGTTCTCCATTGTCCGCTGAAAAATTGCACAGGCTGATGATGCGCCAACTGGAAGTGTCATATATTGGTACAATCCCTTGTGTATATTAATTGTAGCATACTTCCGGGAATCCTCATCTAACTGCAGTTGCAAGTACACATTGCTCATATTCAGCTTCATTAAGGACAGGCCCCTGCCAGCTTTGCATATTAGCCCTCTATGCAAGGGACTGGGTATTTATCCAGCTGCAACAAGCAGTTTACCATTTTCTTAAAATCCCCGCAAAGGTGTACCAACCCATCAGGCTTCAGTATCATTATAACCAGTGCTGCCCATTCCACAAACTGGACTTCTTCACTTTCCAATCTTCTGATTTTGCCTCTCCTTCTGACCATAAATGGCATTCGGCAGGTCTTGCAAAATTGTGGAATTGCTTCCTGGTCAACATGCAAGATGGACTTGGACCCTTTGATAGTCCCTAAGCCTTCCTCAAAGATCTTCAGAGTATTTAATTAGGACTTCACTCAGGCAGCCATTTTTTAAAATTGAAAAACGTTGACCTAATCTCGGAGACTCTCAACCAATTTCAACCCATCAAGCTTGGGCCTGAAGCTTTTACTACAATCATTAGTAACTGAACTAGCTGCTTCTCCAAAGAGACTGGAACCGAAGTTGCACCCTTAATCTGTAAAGGTTCCCCAGTATAGGTTTTCAGTCGAGCCGAGGTCTTGCACAAACTTAAGGGTTAGAATCCAGAGCGAATGTTGTTAAAGACTGGTTCTGTCATCACTGAAATGGCCATGCCGGTATCAACCTCCATTAGAACTGGATGATCATTTAACTAGAGTTTATTTTGATTGGCTCTGATTTGGATGTTGCTGAGCAATTTAATTGACCCAAACCAGATGTAGGTGGCCTTTTCAGGGAATGCAGGGATACTAGTCTAGGAGTTCTCGTCCTCCTATTACACTCCTTTGCTGTCTCGAATCAGCATACAGTCAGCAGCAACAATGGCTTGCCAGCCCAGATCCTAAAGAAAATTTAACTATTTGGCTGAGGCCTGGCTTTGTTTTGGAGTTTTGTCATAGTCAGTCAGTCGGACTGGTGAGTATGCCCACTTCCATGAGAATGTCCTGTGACTCATATGTTCCACTTGCCTTATTTTCTAATGATAAAGCCAATTGTAGTGTCTGTTTGGAGTCCAGTTGGTTTTCAACTAGTAGGTTCTTTTGCATGGTTACGTCATTAATCCCACATACCAACCAGTCTCTCAGCATCTTATTAAGGGTAAACCAAAGCACCATACCTCTGCCAGTAGTCTTAACCTAGTCAGAAGTCCTGACACAGATTCCCCTGGTTCTCGAATTGCCAAGTTAAACAGTGGTGTGTCAGAGTTAGAGGAGCATTGGGATTATAATATTCCTTAACTAATAATATCAGTGAACGTTGAAAGGTTTTAGTGTCTAGTGCCTCAGGGAAAGTTAGGCTCCTAATAACTGAAAATCTGCAGGTCCACAAGCTGTCAAGAGAATTACTCGTTGCTTATCATCTGCCCCAATGTTATTTATCCATGAAAAAATAACATATTCTTTCCACATACAGACCCCAGTCTTTGAAGGCAGGGTTGAATGAGTCAAGCCAGAAATGCTTACCCAAGTTCAAAGACGACTGTTGCTAGCAAGTTTCTTTAGGAACATGCTTTACTCTCATTGCAACTGAAATGACTCCGCAGAGACTGATATACTATCATCAAGTCACCCTTTATTTACACTGGTAAATTGACACTGGTTCAGCTCGTAGATTGTCAGAATATCCGGCACTTCACTTTTTTTTTGAACACACACACACACACCGGTCCAGCTCCCTCAAGAGCCAGCTCTCAGAGTGACCAGAACCACTCAATCTCCTGTGTTTTTTTTGTTTTTCCCCCTTTTTACCTCCACACTACCGCCTAACTGCGGTAGTGCTTATTTTTTCCCTAGCACCCATGTTTTGTGCATGTAGGTGTGAGACACAGTGAAAGACACAAGGTGCACAAATCTTTATTCAAATGTCCACCACCACGAAGAAAGGAAACACCCGATTGGCCAGTGACAAGCAGTGCCCTTCACATCAAAGGGCAATGCTGCGTGATCAAACAGTGAAGGGGAGGGCAGGGATTAAATCAAAATGGAGTTAGAGGGGGAAATAATACACTCCACTCCCTGCGGCGCCCACCTCTCCCTGAACAACTCCAGCGTGTTGGTGGACACCGCGTGCTCCTTTTCTAGAGACACCCGGCACTTCACTTTTTATTTTTTTTTACACACTGGTCCAGCTCCCTCAGAGCCAACTATCAGAGTGAACAAAACCTCTGACATTTTTGTTTTTTTTTCTTTCTTTTCTTTTTTTCTTTTTTACTTTTTTTAAACCCCCACACTACCGGCCAACAGCGGTAGTGCTTATTTTTTCCCTAGCACCCATGTTTCGTGCGTGTAGGTGTGAGACACAGTGAAAGACACAAGGTGCACAAATCTTTATTCAGTTTCCACCACCAGGAAGAAAGGAAACATCCAAGTGGCCAGTGACAAGCAGTGCCCTTCACATCAAAGGGCAGTGCTGTGTGATCAAACAGTGAAGGGGAGGGCAGGGATTAAATCAAAATAAAGTTGGACTGGGAAATAATGTACTCCACTCCCTGCGGCGCCCACCTCTCCCTGAACAACTCCAGGGTGTTGCTGGACACCGCGTGCCTCTTTTCCAGAGACACCCGGGCACTTCACTATTTATATTTTTTTAAAGAAACACCCGAGTGGCCAGTGACAAGCAGTGCCCTTCACATCAAAGGGCAGTGCTGTGTGATCAAACAGTGAAGGGGATGGCAGGGATTAAATCAAAATAAAGTTGGACTGGGAAATAATGTACTCCACTCCCTGCGGCGCCCACCTCTCCCTGAACAACTCCAGGGTGTTGCTGGACACCGCGTGCCTCTTTTCCAGAGACACCCGGGCACTTCACTATTTATATTTTTTTAAAGAAACACCCGAGTGGCCAGTGACAAGCAGTGCCCTTCACATCAAAGGGCAATGCTGTGTGATCAAACAGTGAAGGGGAGGGCAGGGATTAAATCATAATAGAGTTGGAGGGGGAAATAATGCACTCTACTGCCTGCGGTGCCCACCTCTCCCTGAACAACTCCAGGGTGTTGCTGGACACCGCGTGTTCCTTTTCCAGAGGCACCCGGGCACTTCACTTTTTACCTATCAGCCAAGGCTCACTGATTGGACCGGATTAACAGCCCCAATCAATATTTTATGAGGTCCACCTGGCTGACTTCATTACAGTCACTAGGCTTCCCTCAGAGGAATATTGTCCAGGACACCAGAAGAACTCCCCAGTTTCAAATTATGCACTGAGATTATTTATTGATGATGTCTTGACTGGTGTTTTTCTATCACTTGTTGTAGGAGAAAGTGACGACTGCAGATGCTGGAGATCAGAGCTGAAAATGTGTTGCTGGAAAAGCGCAGCAGGTCAGGCAGCATCCAAGGAGCAGGAGAATCGATGTTTCGGGCATGAGCCCTGAAGAAGGGCTCATGCCCGAAACGTCGATTTTCCTGCTCCTTGGATGCTGCCTGACCTGCTGCGCTTTTCCAGCAACACATTATCACTTGTTTTAGTAATGCTTTTAAATTGAAACATAATATGCACCCAAGTCTTGAGGCATGAATTAGTTCAGGAGTGACAATATCATCAAGTGAATTAAACTGACATTTAAAGGTTAAAGCATGGATCAGAAAAAAGCATTTAAGAAAAAATTGTGATCAAGCCACTATAAACCCATATTTAATATTCAATGAAATGATGTGTTTTATGTTTCAGCTAATATTTTATACAAGACATTAAATTCTGTTTATTATTGTTTTACTGACTTTTAGGTATCCAGGGCAGAAGGGATTCTTTTGCAGTTGAAAAAAGCATTTAATGATATAGTTGAGGAAAAAACATTGAGAGATTTAATGTTTCAATTCTATTCCACCTTGCTAATCAGACCTGAGACTGACTTTACAGTTACCAAGAGAAAAATATCTGAGAAACAAGATCTCTGTCAGGTAATTACATTATTTTGTACTTTTGCTCGGTGAAGTTGATGCTGTGCTGATGTAGCCAGTAATTTTTACTAATGAATGACTAGTCCTGGAATTAGCAGTTTGTGAAATAAACTGTTACTAAGTAAGGTTGTTCCAGATTTTAAATGTCTTGATTTCATGTTAGAGATACCATGCACCACCCTTTGATGTTCTTAATGGAGACACCCCAGTGAAAACAAAAATGGTCTGTCAAGCATGATTTAGTGCTATGGTATAGCAGATTCTGGCTTCCATATGTAAATTTCACTTGGTGAATTCCCAGTTTCAGTGTTGCTACTAAAAATACTCCCTGGGCATTTAATAGAGGAAACAACGAAAAGTCAAAGATGCCATATGTGGTTATTCAAATCATAATATCAGAGGCCTCTGAACAGGTTGCTGCTATCCTGGAATAAAAATGTTTGAGAGAAGCCATAGAATGAGACAAAAAACAGTCACTGAAATTAGGCTGAAATACTTGTAAATGAATGCTTTACCACTTTACCTCAAAATAGCTAATATCCAAAAATAGTTAACATTCAAAACAAGCAGAGAAAGGAACTTCTTCAACAACATCTACAATAGTGACCTATAGCACCATTAATATAAAAACAGCTTCCCCATGTGCTTCTCAGGAGCAATGTCAAATAAATTATGACAGCTAAGTTCATTAAACATTTATATGTACAGGGGGTCCTTGATTTACGAGCAACTAATTTATGAATACTTGTACTCAAGTGATGCTGTACAGGGGTGTAATTTTAAAGATCCAACATAGAACATTTCCCTTGCTTACAAATGGCTGCTTTGCATTGTGTTACACTATGTTTCGGCCCGCATACAAATCGACTTTGAACAGATTCCGTAACGAAATCGATTCGCAACCCGAGGATTGCCTGTATTACAATTTTGGGACTAAGTAGCTTTTAGAAGTTGAAGTTTGAGAGTGTTAATTGTTGATAAGTACCTTTGACAATAGGAAAACCAAGGGCAAGAATTCACTCTACTCAATCTTTTAAACAGACCAAAAAGCACCAGGGTATAAGATTTGTATGCTTACTCAACAGGACATAGCAAGGCAAAAGGTGGAAAATCTAGTTTTGTTTTATATTTCAGCTGCTAAGGGATGTCATTAATGCAAGTGAAGCGACTTCATGGACTCCCATACCTTCTTCACTTAATAAATATCATGCACTGAGATGTCAAATTGAATATATCGATCCAAATGTCGATGAATTTCTGAATGTCAAAACTCAGTTATTGAATACCAATCAAAGGTAAGCTTCTATTAAAAACAAAATTAGTGGTTTATTTTCTAAGCTTTTTTTCAAATCTTTTTCATATCTGAATATTTTAAAAGTCAGTAGATGTTCTTAAACTGTCCCTGCATCTCCTGATCAATTTTCTTCCATACAATATTTGATCATCATGCCAATATCTTTCTATTCAGTTTGTAGTTTCATTCCAAAATATATATTCATCCCACTTTTATGCAAGTTAATCATCACCTTCACTGGCTGGGAATCAGTTCCATATCTCCATTTCCCTTAAAAGTGAAAGCTGTTATATTCTCTCAGGCTGCTTGAGGTTTACTACTTCTTTTCTTTTTCCAATGAGATTTCAAGTCAAGTAGCAACACAGCCACATCATTCTTCCTGTCATTTAAATGTCCATTTGCCTTTTGGAGAAAATAATTTTAGTGTGAGAATGTCTTAGTTGCTTCCATAGACCAATGTTTATTCACTGATATTGTAGCCATTACAGAGACATTATTACAAGAAAGTCAAAGCTGGGAGCTAAATATTCAGGGATATGTGACTTTTCAAAGGACAGACCGGAAGGAAACATTGATGGAGTTGCTTTGTTAGTATGAGATGGGCTAAGTACGATAACAAGAAATAATATTGGTTTGGAAGCTGTAGAATCCATGTGGGAGGAGATAAGAAATAATAAGTGAAAGAAGACACCAGCAGGAATAATATGGGCTCCCCAAACTGTACTACATTGCGGACTACCACAGGATCAGTGTTGCATCCATAGTTATTTACAATGTGTATCATTGATTTGGATGAGGGAGGTGAATGTACTATCACGACGTTTGCTGACAATGCAAATAAAGGTGGAAAGGCAAGTAATAAGGAAGATACAAAAAGAGTCTGCAGAGAGACATAATCGAGGTGAGTGAGTCGGCAAAAACTTGACAGATAGTGTATAATGTTGGAAAATATGAGATTATGCACTTTTGGCAGGAAGAAAAGGCGCTGAAAATTATTTAAATGGAGAAAGATTGCAGAAAAATGCAGCATAGAGGGAGTTAGAACATAGTACAGTACAGAACAGAACAGGCCCTTCAGCCCATGATGTTATGCCGACCATTGATCCTCATGTAAGGTAAACCTAATGTACAACCCTCAAATTTCTGTGACGATATGCATGTCCAGCAGTCTCTTAAATATCCCCAATGACCTCGCTTCCACAACTGCTGCTGGCAATGCATTTCATGCTCTCACAACTCTCTGCGTAAAGAACCCGCCTCTGACATCCCCTCTATACTTTCCATCAAACAGCTGAAAACTATGACCCCTCATGTTAACAATTTCTGCCCTGGGAAAAAGTCTCTGGCTATCAACTCTATCTATGCCTCTCATTATCTTGTACACCTCAATTAGGTCCCCTCTCTTCTTTCTTTTTCCAAAGAAAAAAGTCCGAGCTCAGTCAACCTCTCTTCGTAAGAAAAGCCCTCCATTCCAGGCAACATCCTGGTAAACCCCCTCTGAACCCTCTCCAAAGCATCCACATCTTTCCTATAATAGGGCGACCAGAACTGGACGCAGTATTCCAAGTGCAGTCTAACTAAAGTTTTATGGCGCTGCAACAAGATCTCATGGTTCTTAAACTCAATCTCCCTGTTAATGAAAGCCAAAACACCAGATGCTTTCTTAACAACCCTGTCCACTTGGGTGGCAATTTTAAGGGATCTATGTACCTGCACACCAAGATCCTGCTGTTCCTCCACACTGCCAAGAATCCTGTCTTTAAACCTGTACTCAACTTTCAAGTTTGACCTTCCAAAATGCATCACTTCGCAGTTATCCAGGTTGAACTCCATCTGCCACCTCTCAGCCTATTTCTGCATCCTGTCAATGTCATGCTGCAGCCTACAACAGTCCTCTACACTGTCAACGACACCTCCAACCTTTGTGTCGTCTGCAAACTTGCTAACCCATCCTTCAATCTCCTCATCCAAGTCATTAATAAAAACTACAAAGAGTAGAGGCCCAAGAACAGAGCCCTGTGGAACACCACTCATCACTTCCAGGCAGAATACTTTCCTTCCACTACCACTCGCTGTCTTCTGTCGACCAGCCAATTCTGTATCCAGACAGCTAAATTTCCCTGTATCCGTTCCTCCTGACCTTCTGAATGAGCCTACCATGGGGAATCTTATCAAATGCCTTGCTGAAGTCCATATACACCACATCCACCTCTCGACCCTCATCAACTTGTCTAGTAACATCCTCAAAGAACTCAATAAGATTTGTGAGGCATGACCTGCCCCTCACAAAGCCATGCTGACTGCATTTAATCAAGCCATGCTCTTCCAGATGGTCATAAATCCTATCCCACAGAATCCTTTCTGACACCTTGCAGACGACAGACGTGAGACTGACTGGTCTTAATTGCCAGGGATTTCCCTATTTCCTTTCTTGAAGAGAGGAATTATGTTTGTCTCCCTCCAGTCCTCAGGTATGACTCCGATGGAGAGCGACGATGCAAAGATCTTCGCAAGCGGTGAAGCAATCACATTTCTCGCTTCCCAAAGCAGCCGAGGACAAATCTGGTCTGGCCCTGGCGACTTGTCAATCTTAATGTTTGTCAAAATTTCCAGCACATCAGCTTCCTCAATCTCTATCCGTTCCAGTTGGGCATCCTTGTTCATGAATCACAAAATGTTCGCTTACATGTTCAACATGTCATAAGAACCTCTTACTAAAAGTATACAAGGTACAAGTTAGACTCCATTTGGAATACCATAAACAGTTTTTGTCCTGTATCTCACTGGAGGCCATCCAGAAAAGGTTCACTAGATAGAAGTGAAAGGGTGAGGTTGAGTAGATGGGACTTATACTTGTTGGAATTTAGAAAAATGAGAGACAAACTAATTGAAACATGCAAGATTCTTAGGGAACTTTGTAGGTTAGTTGTGGAAAGGTCATTTTCCCTTTTCATACAGTCTAGGACCAGAGGCCATAATTACAGAATAAGGGGTCGCATATTTAAGGCAGAGATGAGGAGGAATTTCTTCTCTGAGGGTAGGGAATCTGTGGAATTCTTCACCACAGAGGGCTGTCAATTTTGGGTCATCAAGTATATTCAAGGCTGAGATAGACAGATTTTTAATTCATGAGGGAGTCAAAGGTTATAGAGAAAAGGTAGGAAAGTGAAGTTGAGGATTACCACATCAGCCATGATCTCATTGAATGACAGAGCAGATTCAATGGGTTAAATGGCCTATTCTGCTCCAGTGTCGTATGGTCTTATGGTTAAGCCTGAATACCTGTCCAAACATGTTGAGAGACCTCAGGCAGGGAGGAAAGGTAACAACAGCGCTTTCAGATGCCAAACCAACACTCTAACTTTACTAGCAGTCTCAAGCACACCACTCTTCCTCTCTTTGGAGAGTCCCGCAGTATAGAGTCATAGAAATGTTCAGCACTGAAACAGATCCTTCAGTCCAAATCATCCATGCTGACTAGATATCCTAAATTAATCTAGTCCCATTTGCCAGCACTTGACCCACATCTGCCTAAACCCTTCCTGTTCATATACCCATCCAGATGTCTTTTAAATGTTGTGATTGTACCAGTCTCCTCCACTTCATCTGGCAGCTCATTCCATACACGTACCACCCTCTGCATGAAAAAGTTGCCCCTAGATCCTTTTTAAACCTTTCCTGACTCATTCTAAAACTATGCCCTCTAGTTCTGGACTCCCCCATCCCAGGGAAAAGACTACGTCTATTTACCCTATCCATGCCCCTCATGATTTTATAAACCTCTGTGAGGTCACCACTCAGCCTCTGACGCTCCAGGGAAAACAGCCCCAGCCTATTCAGACTCTCCCTGTAGTTCAAACCGTCCAACCCTGGCAACATCCTTGTAAATCCTTTCTAAACCCTTTCACGTTTCACAACATCCTTTCCAATAGGACGGAGACCAGAATTGCACACAATATTCCAAAAGTGGCCTAGCCAATGTCCTGTTCAGCTGCATTATGACCTCCCAACTCCTATAGTCAATGCCCTGACCAATAAATGGAAGCATACCAAACACTTACTTCACTATCCACTTTTAAGGAACTATGAACCTGCACACCATGGTCTCTTTGTTCAGCAACATTCCCCAGGACCTTACCATTAAGTAGAGAACATCGTCAACGAAAGAATTGGATATTTCAAAAGTAAAAATCAGGAAACACAAAGAGTGGCAAAAGAATAGAGTCCTGTTCTGATGATGACCATTGATGGTAGATTAATTGTTAATTTTAGATTTGGGCTTGATACCTTATATATAGGCATATATAGGCCAAAAACAGATTTATAAATTGACACTTTGGATCAAACTTAATCCCATTGAATGGAGGACCGAGCTTGAGGAATTAAATGCTAATTCCTGTTTCTGTATTTCTGTGTTGTGTGTATTCAAAGGTCACCTCTAAGTTGTCTCCTTTCCACACTGGGAAGCTCAAGTTTTTTTGACGATTTCCTTATAACAATTATCCAGGCACTGGAATTAACTTTATAGCTTTTTACTGCAGTCTCCACTCAAATTTTTATGTCTCACTTTTGCATTATCTTTTCAATTGTCAATGATTATAAAGTGAAAAAATATTATTCCACGTACATTGCAAGGTTAACAGATCTATAATAATCTGCTCAAGTACAATCAACTTGAATCATTGTCATCCACTTGAAATGCAGTAGTAATTTTAGGACTCTTGTGATATAGGAGTGCCCATACCTCTGAGCCAGAAGGCCTGGATATAACATGCTCCAAAACTATGTTGATGAAAAACAAATATTTGCAATGGTAATTTTTTTGTGTGTAGTTCTGAACTTGTGTATATTTATAGGTGGTTCTTTTTTTTTCTAGTACTCGTTCAGTTAAGATTTTGCAGATTTTTCGTGTTGCTAGATTAAGTGAAACTAAAAGTTTTCAAAGCCATTTCGGCAATATTCAGCAATTATACCATGCCTCTGTTGGAAGCAACTTTGTTGGTATATTATCTAGGTAAGTGTTAGAGTAAGTAATTTGCATGGTTTACATAATTGTGCTCTTTAACTTAACCCAGCTGATGTGAATCTAATAAGTTTGTTGTGTTGATAAATGTATGATGAAGAGTCCAACAAGCTTGCTGTATCTCTCTTTGATATGAATTCAAGACATCATCATGCAAATTCTTCATCATCATTTTCCCTCTATAATTTTCTCAAAGCTTTGTCCACGTTATTAATGTACATTCTAAATAAATGATACCATAGCACCTATGCCTGTGACCTCTCACTGACTAGTTTGTCAAGTTGAAAATTACTCCTCTATCCCAACAGCTTGTTTGCTCTTCTTTGTTTATGCTAATATACTACCCTCAACACCATCAACTGTCATCATATTCAGTAACGTTTTATGTGCTATCTTATTAGATGCCTTTTGGAAATCCAAATACTGTATACATTTAGCAGTTCTCCTTTTTCCAACGTACCTCTTGCATCCTCATTTTCTAAATGTCCTTCTGCAGCTTCGTTAGACATGGATTCTAGCATTTTCCCAATGGTGGGCATTATGATAAGTGATCTATAGTCTCTTCCTTTTTGTCTCCATCCTTTCTTGACTCAGTGATTGATTTTCAATTCAAAATCTAGAAAATCTTGGAAAATTGTAACCAATGCATCCAGTATCACTCCAGCCATTTCTTTTAAGATTCGAGAATGCAGATGATCAGATCCAGGAAAATTGTCAGCCTTTGGTTCCTTTATACTTTACATTTCCTCTGATTGTTATAATTATTTTAAAATTTTCCCTTTTTTCCCTTTTAATTTTCCATGCTTTTACTGTCACCCATTGTGAAGACAATTAACAACACTCATTCAGGATCCGTATTATTTCCTTGTTTGCTGTTATAAATTTTCCAGTCTCATGCTCTGATGGACATAACAAACCATAGACTGATAGACGTTTACAGCTCGGAAGGAGGCTATTCTGCCCATCATGTCTGCAGCTGTCATCAAAGATTGTCCATAGTCGTGAAGGCTATGCCAACACAAGTGACTATCTAAATACCGCTTTGATGTTTTGTCAATTTGTAACTGGACCATTCTTTATGCAGTGAGTTCCAGATTTCCATCACCTTCTGTCTTAAAAAAACTCTCCATAACTCCCTCTTAGACTTTTGCCAAATCTGTGCCCCGGTTATTGAACTGTCTAATGATGGAAAAAAATGCTTCATTCCATGCAGCATCCTGGAATGATAAATCGTGGTAAATATCTTGTGCATCCTCTCTAATGCAAATACATCCTTCCAGGTAGCAAGGAGTCGGGGAGGCTGCAGAAGCATTTGAACTTGTTAGGAGAGTGGGCAAAGAAGTGGCAGATGGAGTACAACGTGGGAAGGTGTAAGTTCATGCACTTTGGTAGGAAGAATAGAGGCATGGACTCTTTTCTAAATGGGGAGAACATTCAGAAGTCTGAAGTGCAAAGAGATTTGGGCGTTCTAGTCCAGGATTTTCTCAAGGTAAACTTGCACGTTGAGTGAGTAGTTACGAAGGCAAATGCAATGATGCCATTTATTTTGAGAAGACTTGAATATACAAGCAGGGAGGTACTTCTGAGGCTCTTTAGGCTCTGGTCAGACCATATTTGGAGTATTGTGTGCAGCTTTGGACCCCATATCTCAGGAAGAATGTACTGGCCTTGGAGCATATTCAGAGGAGGTTCACGAGAATGGTCCCAGGAATGAAAAGCTCAACATATGAGGAACGTTTGATAACCCTGTCTATACTCAATGGAGTTTAGAAGGATGAGGGGGGATCTAATTGAAACATACAGAATACTGAATGGCCTGGACAAAGTAGAAGTTGAAAAGATGTTTCCATTGGTAGGCGAGACTAGGACCCAAAGGCACGGCCTCTGAATAGAGGGAAGACTTTTTAGAATGGAGATAAGGAGAAATTTCTTCAGCCAGAGAGAGGTGAATCCATGGAATTCATTGCCACAGAAGGCTGTGGTGGCCTGGTAATTGACTATATTGAAGACTGAGATAAATAGGTTCTTGAGTATCAAGGGGAATCAAGGGTTACAGGGAGAAAGCGGGAGAATGGGGTTGAGAAGCTTATCAGCCACGATTGAATTGTGGAACAGACGTGAGGGCTGAATGGCCTCATTTCTACTCCTATGTCTTATGGTCTTATATTATGGATGTATTGTCCCAGTTGAACTGGTGTCCCTCTCATCAGTGTGTATGGTTATTCGTGATAGTTGGTCATGTATGAGCGCCAGCTAGCCATGAAAAGACATGACCAACTATCACTAGTATCCATACACACAGACGAAGAGGGATGTCAGTTTGACTGGGACAATACATCCATCCTAGGACAGGCTAAACAAAGACACGCACGGGAATTCCTAGAGGCCTCGCATTCAAACCGTAACTCCATTAATAAACATATCGATTTGGACCCCATTTACCAAACTCTCAGAAAAAGAACCAAAGTGATGTCACCCACCACAACATACCAAGACACATAAATAGCAAGCGGGACAGAACATCAGCTCTTCATCGGAGGCTCAGTGATGACATTATCTAGCATGGTGCTGCAATGTCTGAGAACAAATCTACCAGCTCAGCGAGCAAACTTAATCTTCTGTAAAATGGTAAACTGATTCTTACTCTATTTTTGGACCATTTACAGTCCTTATTCCATGCTAAAATGTCTTCCCAGTCCAATATGTTTGATGTAATAACTCCATTTTTAAATGTTCGTGGGATGTGGGCCTTGCTGACATTTAATGTCTCTCCCACATTGTCCTTAAGAAGTTGATTTGAGCTCCCTTCTTAAATTGCTGCAATCCGTGTTTGAGTAGAGGGCAGAGGATGTTAGGTCCACCTTTAGTGGTGTTGGGAAGGGAATTTGAGTATCCATCTGCTGATTTTCCCCCTTTATTAACCTGAAACCCAGACTTCTTGCACACAATTTCCATTTCATATTTTGACTGTACAAATGATCTGTCATCGTGAGGCTATTAATAGTTTCTAACATTGTCTTGACTATTGATTTCATGCAAACCTGTTGTTTCATGTTTTTTCTCTCCCTCCTTTTTTGAATAGCATGTTTCCAATTCTAATTGCCAATCCTTGTTCTAGAATCTAGGGAAATCTGGACAATTTAAATCAATGCACCCAGTGGAATTATCCACTGATAATCTATTTAGTTTCTCCAGTATTACTACCACTACCCCAAAGTTTTCTGCAATGGCCATGCATCTCTCATGAATATGTGCTGACATCCTTGACTCCACAACCTTGATGATACAACTGTAAAATATACAGCTGTTTGGGTGTTGCTTGCTGAGTCCATCACATGGAATGTTTCTAAAAGATATTACAAGAAACAGATTGTTTCCCCCATTGCATCTTATTCCATCAGCAATTAACTTTTCTTCTAAGATCTTTGCATTCTGACCTATCTATGACCTATAAACTTGTAGAAACTTCACTGAACACCTTTCTTCAAATTATTTAATGAAGGTGATGAAAACAGTGGCTTTAATAGCAATCCCTGAAGTTCTCCACTAGTGACCAACCTCACATGGAAGTTCTACAGTTAATAATTGCCTTCTGCCTTCACAAATTCAACCAGATTTGACTTGCATTTGAGTGATTCCTATGACCTCCTCGGAGGAAAATGGAATAAGAAATCAAAAAGATACAAATGTTTTTGAAGGATTTGTATTTCTTTTCAACTTGGAAATATTAATTTAACCATTTACATTTACTTTAAAGCATTTTGATGTAAAATTTAATGATTTCCCATTCTGCCTCAATTTGTGCGGCTAACTCCAAATCTTTCCATCAAAAAGACAGCCTACTTTCATGTCCAGTGCATTATTTACATCCATCCTTGCCTTAAGAGTCATAGAGTTCTACAGTACAGGGAAAGGCCCTTCAGCCCATCGAGTCTGTCCCTGTTAAAAACAAGCATCTAATTATTCTACTCCCATTTTCCATTACTTGGTGTATGGCCTTGCATGTCCTGGCATCACAACTACACATCTAAATACTTCTTAAATGTATTAAGGGTTTCTGCCTCTACCACCCTTACCAGCAATAAGTTTCAGATTCACACTACCCTCTGGGCGAAAACATTTTTCCTCACATTTCCTCTCAACCTCCTGCCCCTTAGCTTAAATCTATCTCTCCTGGTCATTGAACGCTCAGTAAGGGGGAAAAACTTTTCCTGTCTACCCTATCTGCCGCTCCATTATTTTGTACATCTCAATTATGTCCCTCCTCAGTCTCCTCTGTTCCAAGAAAAACAACCCCAGTCAATTCAGTCTGTCTTCGTAACTAAAACTTCCAGTGCAAGCAACATCCTGGTATATCTCCTGGTTAAAACTCTTATTCAGAATGTTATTACTTCCAGATGAGTATTTCAACATATGTCTGACTGGTTTGCCATCCTGTATGTTCTGTAAACCTCACCTCATCCAAGCTTCTGCTGCTCATATACTTTCCCAATTGAAATCCTGTTGCTATTTTTCCTGTCCTTGCTGATGTACATATTAATTCTGAGGATTAGTTAGCTCAGTTTGCTGAATGGCTGGTATGTAATGCAGAGTGACATCAATAAAGCAGGTTCTTTTCCCTTACCAGCTAAGATTACCATGAATGTCCCTCCTTCTCCTTCTCCATAAGACCATAAGACATAGGAGTGAAGTAAGGCCATTCGGCCCACCGAGTCCACTCCGCCATTCAATCATGGCTGATGGGCATTTCGACTCCACTTACCCGCATTCTCCCCGTAGCCCTTAATTCCTTGTGACATGATTTTCTTTCGCCTTAGGCATGGTGACCCTCCAGTTAAATTACCTCTCTTTAATGAGTGAGCAGCCCTAGGGTCCACAGGGACTATGACAACCTTATCTACCTTTTACATATTAATTCCCATGTACACTGGCAAAGGTAAGTGGAAGTTGGTTCACATCTTTGTCTCCTACATATTAGTGCGTTCTCAACCCCAGTGCAGGAGAGAACTCGGAACTAAAAGCACGTCAGTTCTTCTTGAAATAGAGATGCAAAGTCAAAGGGCTTCTCAGCTGACACATGACCTAGAATGGAATAAATACATTTCAAAGGTTGATGTTTCATACTTGTGTTATCCAATTCTATAATTCATTTCTTCTAATTTAGAAACAAGTACATTCAAAAAACGCTGCTAACTATTTTGAAGTAATAACCCATTGGAATCAGTAATTAAAATAGTCAATTAGAAGTCCAAGTAAAATTCTAATTCAGTGATGTAATAAAGGGATGCTGCATCACTGCTGCCCAAATATCTAATTTTGGCACACATAGCTTTTTATATTATATATGTATACTTGTCATAGATGTACAATTTTTAAAGATTAAGATTTTATACCTATTATGTTGAAGTAAATCTTGTGTTAGGACACACTTAGAGATCAATACATCACATTATTTCAAGGAAGCTGTTTACAGGACTTGAGTGGCTATCATCCATCCAGTCATTGGACAGAATAGTGTGCACATCTTTAGTTGGGTAGTTCATAGGTTCCAGCATACATCTGTAAAAGTTCAAAGTCCTTATCCTCTACTTTTGTTTCTGATCATTCTCAATCCTCCAAAGTGCTGATCATTTGAACCAATAAGTCAATTTTGCCCATGCTAGCTTGAACTCTTGAATTTTTGCATGGCCAGCAAGTTTGTACATATTGAGTTCAATTTACATAAGCACTTGCTGATTCTGTCCAATATCTTGCAAAAATATCCATTTTCTCGTGTCTTCTTAGATTAGGTAACTGGTCTAACTGTTACTTATTATCACCATTAATAGCTTAATTCATATTTTTTTTCTAGACAATAGCAGTTGGTGATGTGGCTCATATACTTTTGTTACTTTTTAATCATATGTACTCCCCTAGGACCACTATCCTGTCTAATCAGTGGGTTTGTGAATAATCCTTTATGAAGACAGTTTACACTTTAACATTATTCAGATTACTGTATTGCCAATAAAGAGTTCTATTTTTACAACAATATGTTGATAGACGAGTTAGTAAAGCAAATATTAGGAAATTAATCCATGATAATATATGTAGCAATCTCACTGATGAGTAGCATTCTACAAGCTCTATCTAGCAGCAATTTAAACCGTAGTGATGTACTGTCGCACTAATTTCACAGAGGGTTATTATTGCCAAAGATGGTAGTGGAAAATCATGGGGTAGAGCGAACTGATGTCGGCAATCTTGGAAGCGGAATTTACTTCAGCAACTCAATCAGGTCAGTATTATTTGCTCTGCATTGTTCTTAAAGGATAATTAATCTTGACAAAATTTTTAATGCTGCTGTCAAAGATTTATATTAGTTCACGATTTTTATTTTTGCTACTCTTCTCCAGAAACCATGAAAGGAATAGTGTCCTTGAATAATTTATGTCCTTATTTTAATATATTGTGATGTGTAATGCAATAAAGGCCTGCTTTTAAATTGCAGCACAAGCATTAAATACTCAAAGCCCAGTAGAACTGATGGGAGCCGTCTTTTGGTGATCTGTGATGTTTCACTTGGTAAATGTAAAGAGTACTATAAGAAGGACTTCACCTTATCTGCTCCACCAGCAGAATATGCAAGTGTACATGGAATACGTAAAACTGAAAGCATTTACTCAGAGTTTGAGGTATGTCAACCAATGTCATTAATTGCAAACACAATTTATTTTGTGCTGGTTTTGTAAATGTTTTCTTCTCTGTGCTGTCTAGACTTGGATAAATAGGATAACACCAAGATTATGTTTTAATGTTAATACTTATAAATGTACTAGCCCAAGAGCAGGTCAGAGACTAGAAATTCTGTGTTGAGCAGCTTGCTGCCTGACCTTCCAAAGCTGTACAGCGTGTATAACACACAAATCAGGAGTGTGAGAAATACTGTCAATTTGCCTGGATGAATGCAGCTTAAATGACATTCAAGAAGCTTGAAACCATCCAGGAGAAAGAAATCCATTTGATTGGCATCTCATCCACCACTTGCAACATTCACTAACTTCAGCCACTAAAGCATGTGGCAGCAGTATATACCATCCACAAGATGCACTGAATATCTTCATCAAGGCCGGTCTGACAGTACTTTCCAAACTTGTCATGATTTGAAGATGCCGGTGTTGGACTGGGGTGTACAAAGTTAAAAATCACACAACACCAGGTTATAGTCTAACAGGTTTAATTGGAAGCACACTAGCTTTCGGAGTGACGCTCCTTCATCAGGTGATGAAGGAGCGTCGCTCCGAAAGCTAGTGTGCTTCCAGTTAAACCTGTTGGACTATAACCTGGTGTTGTGTGATTTTTAACTTCCAAACTTGTGACCTCTATCACCTAAAGGACATGGGCAGCAGAAGCAGGGAGTGCCACCATCTGCAAGTTGCCAACCAAACCACACACCATTCCAACTTGGAACTGTTTCACCATTTCTGCACTGTCACTGAGTCAGAATCCTGGAATTCCTTTCCTAACACCTTCCCTAACCCTCCACCCCCGCCAGTTTAAACCGCTGGAGCAGTTTAAGGCAGCTCACCATTACTTTCTCCTGGGGAGTTAGGGACTGGCAATAAATGCTGGCTAAGCTAGCAATACCCACATCCTATGAGCAAATTTTTATAAAAGCATTTTTAATAGTATTTAAAATATTTGTCCCCCTACATCTTTATAGACATGATTGTTATCCTTCTTTACATACAAAATACAGTAACAACTGTGAATATTCAATACCTTTGCTTCTGACCATTAGTGGACTTAGTAAAATCTTTGTTATTTATTATTTTGGGTATTTATTTAAATTATTTATCCTATTTTCAGCAAGGTGTATGTAAGACCTTTAGTTTTTTATAAAAATTCTTTTGTTTCTTGATGCTGAGAAAATGCAGAATTATTGCATTAAGCATGTTTTATAATTATTTAAATAAAGTCTTCTACTTGACACATATTCTGTGAAGTAATTTTATCTTCAGTATCATGATCGTCAAGTTTTAAAAAATGATTAACATTTATAAAATTTCAAAATTTCACCATTAAACTTCATCTCAGTTTAGGGTCTCATAGACTTTTTGGTCACAAAGGGGAAGATCTTCCACACAATGGGCTCACCTGCTTTCTCCAGACTCTCAAAGCCCCCACTGTTAGGTACTCCAGGTTCATCCCATCCAAGACACCTATCTCTTGATTGCTTAGTCCGCATCCCACTCAACTTCTAGCCACTGAATTTGCTTTCCGATACACTGTAATAAATTGATGTATTTTAATTCAACTTTTCAGTGCATTCTGCTACCCTAGTGCCACTTTATAATTTGTCTATGTGGGTGTCACTGACTAGGCCATCATTGCTCATCCCATTATCCTTGAGTAGATGGTGGTGAGCTGCTTTCTTGAAACTTTGCCGTTGTGGGCTTTAGAGCCACTGTCTGCTGTTCAGCCAGGAGTTTCAGGATTTTAGTTGAAAAATGTTGTGCTGGAAAAACACAGCAGGCCAGGCAGCATCCGAGGAGCAGGAAAATCGACATTTCAGGCATAAGCCCTTCTTCAGGAATTCTGATTCCTGAAGAAAGGCTTATGCCCGAAACATCGATTCTCCTTCTCCTCGGATGCTGCCTGGCCTGCTGTGTTTTTCCAGCACGACATTTTTCAACTCTGGTACTCCAGCATCTGCACTCCTCACTTTCTCCTAGTTTCAGGATTTTAACCCAGCAACAATGAAGACATGACTATACACTTCTCGGTTAGGATGATGTATGGCTTGGAGTGAAACTTGGTGCTGTCAAAGAAGCCTTGGTGTCACTTCACCAGAGTCTCCTTTCTGCCACACTACTTGTATGCATCCCTTCTCTCCTGACAATTCCCATCGCTTTGAAATTTTAAATACACCCACCAGACAATGTTTGCCCCCTTAGGATTCCAGACTTCTTCATCTGGCACAACTGCCAAACTCACCACGGTGTAAATTGGACTTTGGTCCCCTATGAATAGATGAATATTTCAAGGTCAGGGTTCATATAAAGCATATTTTCAGGCAATGGCAATAATAAAGCTAAGTTACTTCTGAATGTGTTTATAAAATGATTGTTTCAAGATATTTGTCAAATAAGCAACTTAATTAAATATAAATGTTTTCCTTTGGTTGGGTTACTTATTTTGTTTTGAAATGTATTCGGGTTTGTTTGCTGTCATTTTCCTACTGTGAATCATTAGTTTTCTTTTTAATTTTTGCTTCCAGGATGATGAGTTTGTTGTTTATAGCACTTCGCAAGTGAGAATGAGGTATGTTGTCCAGTTCTGCATTGGCAAAGACCAACTGGAACCTTTCCATCCTCTGATTAACGTAAATCCTGAAGAAACCAGTCCTTCAACATTGACATCTGCAGACATTGATATAGGTCAGAATTACTTTAAGTGTGCCCTTTTGTTCATCATTTGAAATGAATAAGACATTGCAAAACTAATTAGTGTTAAATTAGTATCCCATTTGCACATTTTTCAACATTGAATATACACTTAAATGTCCAATTTAATGGCAATGAATTTTACAGGATAAGTATGTTAGTGTGATATTATGTTTGCACTTTCAAATCACATCCTAAAATGTCTTATGACCATAATAATCAAGAGAGTATATTAATTTGAGAGAACTCTGCTACAGATCCATTTCTAGAGAGGCAAAGAAAAGTATTGACAAGTCAGTTTGATTAATTTGGATCTTCTGAAGAACTAAAGACCATAAAGTCATATTTCACTTGAACCATTCCTTTTACCAGCAAGTACAGTTTCCTGCTATATACCCTCTTTCTTCCCTCGTAATCTTGAAAAAGTCTATCAAATCTCCTCTTAGCCTACTCTTTTCCAAGGAGTACTGTCCCAATTTCTTCAGTCTGTCCTCATCCCTGAAAGCATTCTTGTAAACATCTTCTGCACCTTCTCCAATTCATTCATCTACTTCCAAAAGTGTGGCACCCAGAATCTTACACATTATTCCAGCCAACCATTGTCCTAGTTCAGCATAACCCCTACTGATTCTTATGAATTACTCTGGGCCCCAATTCCCTTTCAATTTCAAATGAACCGTTAAATAGACAGTTTACAGCACAACTATGTACCTATAAGACCTTTCTGTAACTTTGGAAAACCCAAAGTCTACTCATTGTGACCTCAAGGATTGACAAGGGTAAATACTTTGCACCTTCTTCTCAATAAAATGACCTAAACTTTTGTTTAAGTATTAAAAAATAAGCCATAGATGTCCCCTTTATTTAGCCTAAATTTAAATGTAATAATTTTGACATCATTTTACTTGTTCTTAAGAAACGTGATGATTTTTGCTTTTTTCTCTCTCTCCCAGTTTTAGATATTTTTGTGCTACACACTATTCTCTAGATAACACAACTGATCTGCTTTCACATTTTCAATATTTTATTTCCTGGCCATCCTGTTTGCAGGGAAACTGACGTAAAACTGTTCACACTTATCTTCAGAATAGTTCTTAGTATGTAGAATCCCTATAGTGTGGAAACAGGCCATTTGCCTCACACCAAAGAGCAAACCCACCCCATAACTCTGCATTCCTATATCTCTCGACACTATGGGCAATTTAGCACAGCCAATCCACCTAACCTTCACATCTTTGAACTGTGGGAGCACCTAGAGGAAGCCCACACAGACACATGGAGAATGTGCAAAGTCCGCACGGTTGCCCAAAGGAACCCGGGTCCCTGGTACTATGAGGCAGCAGTGCCAACCACTGAGCCATTGCTACCCCATGACCTAAATGCATAAAATGTAGAATGGAGATCCAATCTGGGACTTCATTACATATGCCCACAAAGCCAACAGCAATGCTCTCTTATTTTTCTTGCAATGAAAACCTTGAGACATGTAAAAGGTTGTAATAATTTGACTTTTTTTTAACTTGCAGATGATTTAGAAACCGCTCAGGATCCTTCGAAAAACATTACACCTGGTCTTCAGGACAGTGCTGGCAATGTGATTCCCCTGCAGGAAATCCATGTAGAGGCAAAGTTAATGGATCTTGTTGCAGAGGTACCAACAGTGATTTATCAGAGTGCTAAAACTTTGACACAGGAAACTTAATGTGATTGGTTACAGCAACTTGCTTCACAACTACAGTGGGGAGGATATTTCCCATGTGTTCAAGGCATACAGACTTGTAAAAGTAGATTTACAACATTTTTACAGCAATAGAAGAGCAAAATGAAAATACACATACATCCCCTTCCCTTTATCAGAGTTGTATTTCTTGTGTCTGTTTTGGAAGGGGAAAGGATGGAACTCAGCTTTATGTGGTATTGGAAGTAGTTATTCCCATCTTCACTTAATATAAAAATCTTTTTTAAGTTCATTACTAAATGTCTTATTTTGTCTTTTAGATTGTGGTTTTCCAATCCTACGTGAACACCAATATCTTTTCTATAGAAGCTAAGTATGTATTTCCTTTGGATGATACAGCAGCTGTCTGTGGATTTGAGGCTTTCATTAATAAAAAGCACATAATTGGCCAGGTAATTAAGGGAAAGCTTCTCATTGTTTCAAGTCTGGAATAAAGCTTTTTCTAAAGATTTCTCACTAATTAATCTGTTTGATTTATATTCTACTATATAATTTGTGTATCTTCAGATTCAACTAGTCCTTGTGTTCTGAGTTTCTGCACTGGTTCACTTATTTAAAATAAAATCTGTTTTGATCTGGTATACTAACCAATATATACATTTTTATACCTGTAGGTGAAAGAGAAAAGTCAAGCTCATCATGAGTACAGACAGGCCATTAGAAAAGGTCATGGGGCCTATCTAATGGATCAGGCTGCTGCTGTAAGTTTTAACCATCATTTTACCTGTTGCTGAATTTAGTGTAATAGTCACAGAAGTGAAAGAGATTTATTATAATTTTTATGATTTTGTGACTTCATTTGGAGTGTAATCTCTAATTTGATTTGATAGACGGTACAGACGGTAAAAATTTAGTTTAGTTAGTAGTTCTATTATATTTTTCTGTCAATAGTAGTACATGAAACATCGACAACAATTATGTAAGCACCCCTATTGATAGCCAAGGGTATGTTGTTTCTCCGTTACAAAGAGATGATCTATTTTCTCCATAATTACATACTTCAAATCTAAATACACTCAAAATTATTATAGTGCCATTTATTGTTGTGGGAAACACTCTCTCATATCTTGTATTAAAGAGGAATTTTGTTTTATGTTTAAACCCAGTTTTGATTCATTTCAAAAACTTTGTTATTCCATTTAGAACAAATCATTGCATAGTGATATTTATGATTGCACCTAGTCACCTGTTGAGATTGCTGGTGCTCATTCTTCTGTTGTCTATCACAAATTACTCCTTTTGGTTATAACCGTTCATTCATGTTGATGCTTGTCCCTCATGGATTGATGTTCTTGAGATATCACTACCATTAAATCTTTCTTCTCTTGTGATACTGCTGAATGCCCCATTTGAGCTATGACAACTGCAGAAAATGAATGTTTTCCCAGAATCTTTTAAGGCTTCTACATCTAAAAGTCTAACTCAATTTAACACTTGAAGTCCATCCATAAGGATGGACAACCTTAACACAATTCAACACTTTAAGGATGTGTGCTGAATTCAGATTCCCCATGTAGAATTTTTGCAATCTTGAGTATAGTCTACTAAAAACTGCTTCTAAGGATTAACTGTTATTTTCTAAATTTATCAAAATCTGCCCATGCTTCCTACCACTTAATTGATTATTATAAGTTTTATCTATAATGTCAATTTATTAACCAGATTTTTCTCAAGGTTTAATTGACAATCCCGCACTCCGAAATTATTCTGCACATTCTCTGTTTTAAATAAGAATTGACAGTGCTAGGCCGTTACTTGTTTTTGACTGGTAAGAATGTAATTCATGTTCTGCATTTCTATTCATTTTCCTTTGATCATAAGATTCAGCTTTACTGAACATGAGTAAGAAATCATACACTTGGTTTTAGCCATTCTTAACTAAACTGATTCCAATTTAAATCTTCTATATTCCAATCTCCATCTTTATGCAATCATCCTGTGCTACCAATGTTAGTTGTATTGAAACCAGTTGGTGAGTTTGAAACAAGAAGCATATGACTTGTACAGAGTTTTGCAAAGTTTCTTGACTTCCTCAAGTTTACCCCTTTCATTCTGCGTGCAGTGTCATAGCTGCTCCCTATTTATGTGCTTTATTTTCTAATCAAACTATTTGACAATCTTATTACATAACACTGGAATGGATGGAACTTGAACTTGGCCTCCCAGTTGAGAGGTAGAGACACTGCCACTGTGTCACAAGAGCCTCTCCCTTTTTATATGTGCACATAGTCAGCATGTGTTCCTCTTGAATAAATATGATTAATCAGGTGTTAACAGATGTATGGCACTGGTAAGACCAGCAATTTTTAATCTCTGCAGTCCTTTTTGTTTAGATACACCCCACAGTTCTGTTAGGAAGTTAATTCCAGCATTTTCCAGCGACGGTGAAGAAATGGCACCTAGTTCCAAGTCAGCAAAGTGTATGACTTGCAGGGGAACGAGGAGATGATGGTGTTCCCATGCATCTGCTGCTTTTGTCCTTCTCGGTGTGGAGGTCATGGTTTTGTAAGGGTCAGTTTGAAGGAGCCTTGGTAAGTCGTAATAGCATATCGGGTATACAGTGGTGCCATTGGTGAGCCTCTTGAATAACGTTGGAGGTGCACTCATCCAGGCAACCAGAGAGTATCTATCATGCTCCTGATTTGTGCAGTTTTGATGGTTGATAGGCTCTGGGGAGTTATAAGGTGAATGCTTCTCAACAGAATTCCCAGGTTTTTACCTGTTCTTGTAGTCACAGCTTTTAGTTAAGTTTATAGACAACAGGATATTGGTGCTAATGCCAAAGAATCCAGCAGTGATAATATTATTGAATGTCAGTGGAGTGGAGTTGGATTCTGTCTTTTTGGAGCTAGTCATTATCTGGCACTTGAATATGTGCAAACTACTTAGCTGTTGCTAATTCAAGCCTGAATGTTGTCAATGCCTTCTTGTATATAGATACAAACTTGAATAAATGAGGAATTGCAAACGGTACAACATAGTATAATTATCCATAAAAGTGTTCACTTCTAAACTTTTACGTCATTGATGAAGTAACTGAGGGAAGGCAATGGTCTAATGGTATTATCGCAGACTATTAATCCATAGATCTAGGTAGGGATCTACCCTCCTATTTTGCTGCTGTCCAACAGCCAGAATCTGATTGGTGGTAGCAAGAATGGAAGGGATGAAACTAGTGATTGGAGCTGTTATTCCAGTCCCATTGTCCGAAAGCATCTGTCATATTGGAGGGAAGTTTTGAAAGGAAGAAAGAAACAATTTTGCTGATCAAAACCTGTACCCGCATCCACAAACAGAGATCCCCAAAATCCAGATGCTAATCTCCTAAACCTCAAGTATTGTCGTATATGAATTTCAGTGCAGTGTGATGCTGTGTCCCAAAGATTAGCAAATTGCTAATCAAACATCAAGCCCTTCCTGCTATTCATCACAGACAAGGTACTAACTCACGGGGACATGATAGCCTAGTGATATCATCACTAGATTATTAATCCAGAGATTTAGGTAATGTTCTAGGGATCTAGATTTAGATGGCAGATGGTAGAATTTGAATTCAACAGAAATCTAGAATTAAGATTCTAATTGATGAAACTATTATCAATTGTCGAAAAAAACCCACCTCATACACTAATGTCCTTTTGGGAAGTAATCTGCCACTCTTACCATGGCCTCCATGTGACTCCAGCCCTATAGCAATATGGTTTGCTGTTGTCTGCCCTCTAAGCAATTAGGGATGGGCTTAGCCAGTGACACCCAAATCCTGTGAATGAATCTAAAAAAAACTGTTAGCTAACCAACTTGTCTTGCAAAACTCAAAATTAAATTTTATGATTAAATCTAATTCTGCAATTAGACAGCATTTCTGAAATAATTCCGTGTGTGTTAAGAGCTATGCTGATAATCGATTGAATATTGTCGGTTGGGCTTGTTAGGTTACACACACATGCACATACTGGAAGCTACATATATTATGACACATGGCTCGGTTTTTTGCAGCCAGAAGAATATATATACATTTTGTGCATACTTTAATTCAACCAAATAGGTGACAGCTGTTCTCTAGTTCATTCCTCAGGGTAAGTCTACCTGCCTGGGTCAAGTTTAAACAAAACTTGGCAATTAACTGTTGGTCATCATCCAACTGATGCATTTTCCATGATAATGTTTCTGTTAACCAGAGTCAATTTACCAACTAATTAGTACTGTGTTCTTGCACAATATACAAGTCTATTTCCCCCTTTATATTGCACTTCTTATGAATATCCTGATGAGTACATTGTGAAATACTTAAACAAAAAAGTGCCTTTTTTCAGCAATATCAAACAATAATCGAGGAGGTGATAAAAGGCTTAGTCAAAGAAATGAGTGTCAGGAAGACCTGGGGAGAGGTTTAGGAAAGAAATTCCAAAGCATAGGCTCAAGATGCTGAAGGCATAGTCTGATTAGAAGAATGGTGCATATCAGGCTGGAATCAAAAGAGTGAAGGTTTGGTTGCAGATGAGAATGGGATTGTTGTGCCGAGAAGGGTTACAGAGATTGGAAAGGAAAGGCCATGAAGAGATTTAAATGACTCTCTCTCTGATTCATCGAATATACAGCATGGTATTTCAAATTGGAGTCATCAGGGAGAAATAGGTGGCAAGGCGTAACTCACTCCCAATTTCTGAAGCAAAGTTGAAACTGCTTGTAGAGAATTGCCACCAAGGGGAAGTTGTTCTCTTTGGCAAAAAGAATACATCTCACAAGTTGTGTGACAAGAAATTGCTACCAGAGTTATTGAGATTTTAAAATTCAGAGAACCGGTTAAGAGCTTATCGAAACCTGCCATGGTAAGACAAGTCAACATCAAGTAGACAAGTTAATTTGCTCACACAACGCAAGGCTACCAATTGGTTGTCATCTCTCTTTGTTTTTTTAATCACTTCTTGCTCCTTCAGTTTTTACAAGACAAAATGGCATGAAAAGAGAGTGGTCAGAGCCAGAAAAGGTCATCTAATTTTAGAATCAATTGTCAGTGTGAACATGCGATACTGAATGTGGTGAGGCTTGAGCACATAAGAGTGAGCCCTGGTGAAGCTGGTGCATATACTGGAATGAATCTAAAAAAAATTGTTAATTATTATATATAATCATAATATCTCATTTTACAATGAATTTCATGCTTTTTTCACAAACATCTTAAGTTCTCTTCGGTGTTAATTTGAAGGTCATATTAAGAGCTATAAACAGATTCAACCAAATCCATCTCCTGCAGTTCTCTCCATGCTCATTCTACCTTGGAACAAGAATTGTTCATTGTCAACTGGAAAATATAATCTCTGTTGTCAATAAGAAAATTGAGGTTTCACGATCTATTGCTTGTAATCCTGAAATTTCCAATTCTGAATATTATTACAACCATTTTCAATATGCTTCTTTGTAATTTAATGATGAAAACCTGTAACTTAGAATCTGGCATGATTTGTTCTATGCTGTCAACACAAGTACTGTTGTTCTCTCTCAATATAGCACAAATCCATGAATTCCATTAAAATAGTGCTCTGCATTTTTATTACTTAAGAAAATGTTGTATACCAGGGAAGTAAAATTAATTAGTGAAGAAAATTATCTGTGATTCATTGGAGAAAACTGAAAGCCTCAAACTGTCACTAGTTTATTTAAATATATTGCAGCATGCATTAACATCTTGCTCACTTTCTCGATCACCTGATGTGTTGAGATCTTTTCCCATTTTTATTTGATCTGTCGACATAATCTCCTTTTGTACTTAATGTTTCAGGATGTCTTTACAATTAGTGTTGGCAATCTACCACCAAATGCCAGTGTCATCATTAAAATCACCTATATCACTGAACTTGCAGTTGATCGTGAATATATTTCCTTTCTACTATCTGGAAGTCTGACATCTCAACAACGGAACAAAGCTTTGCAAGAGAAAACTCAGGTTCAGTTTTCAATTATTTATTTTGGCAGATCTGATGTATAGAACTAATTTTGCAGATTGTGGCCTATAGTTGTAACAATGTTAACTTCTGCTTCTGAGTATACAGTACTTCACTTCTATCACTCAAATGATGAAGTCTAATGTTTGAATCCAAGTGCTGTTCAAAGCATTGACATCTTCTTTCTCCCATTTAAAAAATCTATTATTTAGTTTCCAGTGAAAACCAACAATTATTACTGTTAACCTATTTTGTATATGTTGTAATTCAGTGTAGTCAATATAAAACCTATGTAGAGAAACGTTAATAACTTCTATTCATATAATGCTACTTGTTTTATTTTACCCAGTTTTGCTTTACTGTTGAACTTACTAAGGACCAACTTCCATTCTTCCTTTCTTAAATGGGGAGGCTATGTTTACTATCTTCCAACCCTTAGAAACTATTCTAGAATCTAAAGTATCTGGAATGTTGAACCACTGCATCCACTATGTCTATAGCCATTTTGTTTAAGATCTTAGAATATAGGTCATCACCTCCAAAGGATTTGTTGCCATTTAATGCCATTAACATATCCAGTACTATCCCTTTACTTGCACTTCTGTAAGTTTCTCATTCTTGCTAGACACCACTAAATGCATCTTATCCCTCCTCCCCAACACTTTCAGCATTGCAAAGAGATCGCTTCATACATGAATCTCTAATCCTACTCCTTAATCAACTTTAGTACCTACTCCCAATGTTTTTTTTAAAATCAACCTGTTCAGAGATGTTATTACACAGGTCTAGAGCAGATGCAATTTGAACCCAAGCCTCCTAGCTGCAAAGTAGGGACACTACCACTGTGCCACAAAACCTCTCCTATTTCCTTTGTTATCCAACTGCAGGAGATGCAACACCTGCTTTTTGCCTCCGATTGTGTCATGCCAGGCCCCAATCATTCTTCCAGGTGAAAGTGTTTTAATTGTGCTACTTCTCATTTATTATATTTTATTCGCTGCTCATAATATAATCTGTTTTACCTGAGTGTACCAAATACAGGTACAGATTGATTGTCCACTGTACAGATCACATCCATTCAGTCTTCAAATATTTCTCTAAGCTTCTAGTGCTTGATATATTAATTCTCTGACTGACTCCCAATATGTCAGCAATGGCTTACTTGGTAACTATCTCACCTCTACACTACAAACTCCCAGATTCAAGTCTCACTCCTGTGTTTGTGCACAACAATTTATACAGAGTTTTATACTGTTGGAGATGACATCTTTTAGCTGCAGCTTTCATCTCAGTCCATGTCTGCATGCTTGGGTGAATGTAAAAGATTCTATAGCAGTATTTCAAAGAAGGCCAAGAAAATTATCGTTGGAATGCTGATCAAAAGCTATCCATCAATCAGCATCATTAAGAAAGCAGGCTATCTGACCATGCTGCTGTATGTAGGAATATGGTACATGTAAATTGGCTGTTGCATTTCCTAGAATACAATACTTCAGAAATACCTCATTGGCCATAAAGCACTTTGTAACATGCAGTGTTTTTGAAAGACACTGTATAAATGCAACACCTTTTGTTTTCAAATGTTGAATTTTCTGCGTTTGACTTCCTAAACTGTTACACTGAAACTAATGTTATCGACCAGACCAAACCTCCTTCAGATATATTAAGGAGACAGTCAAGACCCTAACTTTTATCTTATTTAAAGGTTGTGTAAGGTGCTGTGTTCCAGATGCAATTCGATTGGTTACACTACTCGACTTAAACAAAACATACTTTATTCTTATCTTACAGTTAAAATACAAACCAAAGAAAGAAGAGTTAGTATAACTTTAACTCTATTGGAAAACTTAACAGAATAATAAATTATTTAACTACTAACAGCAACTATTGCAATATAGTAACATTCCATAAACACACCCTTGCCAAAGGCAAATTCTGTAAAATAGATTGTTTCACATTAATATTTCTCCAGTCTAGGAGGAAAGAATGCCTAGAGAGGGGAATGGCAGCTTCAAAACCCCAACAACTGTTGAAAGCTAAACTAAAATTCTGGTTCTGTAGGAGCCTGACTCCATCCATTCATACTGCTCCTATTGTTCTAACTTTAAAAACAAAACTCCAAGGCCTCACAAGCTATTTACTTTACTGGCCTGGAAGAGACAACTCATCACTTATGGCTCAAAACTTCTCTTAAAAAACAAGGACGAAATACACCTGTTAAATATACTCACCATAAGCTAGAGGAATGCAACATCATCTTTTAATCATCTATTCTACAGTCTTCTGGACTTAAGACTGGGTTCAACAACTTCACCTCATAACCTTTTCGCCATTCTTATTTTCAGATGCAGCTGTTGGTGATGATTCTCTAATGTTTATTTACACTTAACCTTTGAACCTTTGCTTTTCCCATTACCATCCCCTTTGTACCGCATTATTGTCCCATTTACCATTTAATTTCTCCTGTTTCACCGAGTCATTGACCTTTTTGCTTTTTTTCTCCTAACTCTCCATTTTCTTGTCTCTGTACCTGTTTAAAACCCATGACATCTTTGATTTTTTCCAAGCTCAATACAAGGTCATCAACCTCAAACGTTAGCTCTTTATCTTGTCAGTTTTGTGGTGCATATTTTGTTTTTGTATTGCCTTTTTTCTCTCACTAGTTTAAATTCTGTCCATTGATTTAAGGTATGCTCTCCAGAGCACATCCTTATCCAAAGAAGACCAGAAGACATAGGAACAGAAATTAGGCCATTCAGACCATCAAGTCTGATCCACCATTCAATCCTGGTTGATAAGTTTCTCAACTCTGTTCTCTCACTTTCTACCCGTAACCCTTGGTCCCCTTTATACTCAAAAATCTATCTATCTCAGTCTTAAATATACTCCAAAACCTGGCTTCCACAGTCTGCTGTGGCAATGAATTCCATAGAGTCACCACTCACTGTCTGAAGAAGCTTCTCTTTATCTCCATTCTAAAAGGTCTTCCCTTTACCCTAAGGCTGTACCCTCAGGTCTTAGTCTCTCCTCCCAATGGAATCATCTTCCCCACATCTACGCTGCCCAGACCATTCCGTATTCTATATGTTCCAATTTGATCCTCCCTCATCCTTCTAATCTCCATTACGTACAGACCCAGAATCCTCAACTGTTCCCCATATGTTAAGCTATTGATTCGTGAGACCACTCTTGTGAACCTCCTCTGAATACACACCAAGGTCAGTATATCCTTCCTGAGAAAAATGGCCCAAAACTGCACACAATACTCTACATGTGGTCTGACCAGAGCCATATAGCAGATTATGATGGTCCTTTTTTAATGAAAAAAGTTACACATTTCTGAATCAAGAGACTGATCAGGACCTCTTCAGAAATGTGGAGCAGTATTTCCATTCTGACAGTTCTTTTGTAGCACAGAACTATTGGGGGGAGGAAAATTACACTCCTTTTTCCAGCAATCATATTCTGAAATCTTATACATCTGATGAATAGAGATTAAATTCACTGTCTTGTTAATCATTTCAATAGAGTTAAGGCCAATTTTATTTTGTATTTTAATTGTATTGTATGAAATAAGTGTGGTTTGCTTAAAGTCTAGTGGTGGACCAGTTGAATCACATCAAGAACACAGCAGCTGACACTTGCCTTTAAATAAACATAAAAGTTAGGGTCCAGGCTACAATACTTTTGGGGAGGTCTGGTTTACATCTGATTATTTTTCAGAGCTACAGGGATAATAGGTTACTGTTTGGAGGGTCGGTGTGGACTTGTTAGGCCGAAGAACCTGTTTCCATACTGTAGGGAATCTAATCTAATCTAATCTTTAAAAAAAGCAAGCTATCTGAAAGAGGATGGAATAGAAATCATGTATTAGCAAAATAAATTAAAAAATAATTCAGACTGAAAACATATTCCTTAATCTTGACTCTTTAATATGTTCTAGCTTAGAAATCCTTTTCTTGCATAAGACGAAAGTTTCAGTCATATTTCACAGAAACAATTCACAGACCTATAAATAGAAACATTTATTGTAAACTACGTTTCTAAGTGCACATGTGCATTGGAGCACCTAGGCAATACAGAATGGGAAGCTCCACTTTCATGCCAGTGCTTTCTTGCACTGTAAGTCCTTTGTATTAATTATGCTGCCAGGAAGAACAGACAGACTTGCTTAGGTAGTGGCACTGATGAAGGTAAGGGAGCAGAATAAATGCCTACCCTCTGATCCAGACGATGGTTCACAGTGTGAATGAAACTGAAAGGGATGAAGAGCAGAAATTATTTTATAATTTTTTTTTTTAATAGAGCTAGTTACTAACCTAGCTTTGAAAACTATTTTCAGGAGTCTGTGAAAAACATTGATGTGCAGAAACTGGAACCAGCAGGGTAAGTTTGTTATCAAGGATTTTGGTAACCTTAGTAGGAGCCATGAAAATGTTAAATGTTCACAAATTGATAAATCTGGCCTAGAAATTGATTGGCATCTGAAACATGGTTTAATTCTACTGCAGCGCATGCTCTAAGTGCCAAATTAGGATATAGGTTCATAACAATTTGATCAGTCACTTTTAAATATTTATTCCTGATGGCTACAGTGAATGCCCCAGAGGCAGCTCACCAGATTCACGAGTAATGAATTTGCTTTGCAACCCCATCTGGCAGTACGTTCTAATGCTACCACTATCATGTACTAATTAGGAAGGTGAATCCTCCAGCAAACTCTCTCCAGTCCACATCCTCTGACAGCATCCAAATACTTACTCTAGTAAAGAATTACAATCGTGTGGTCATGGAATAGAATGATGTGCAGGTCTTTGAAAGAAATTGGATCAATTCCTGTTAGGAAAGAGGATAAAGGCTATTCATTCCTGGAGTACTAACAAGAGGTTTGAAAGTTGGGTAGATCAATAATGATCCTCATGTTAATGTCTATTTGAACAATATTGAACTAAGCTCTGAATTTCAATGGAGAATTTAGCACATCAAGATGTTATAAAGAGTATGTTTATCTTTGGTGCTTCATGTGTGTTCCCATTAATACCATCTCAGTGCTGCTGATAACATTGAGTTGGATGTTCTGGGACATTAACATGAAATCAGAAAGAGTACAGTACAGAAAGAGGCCGTTCAGCCCATCAAGTGTGCAACAACAAGAAAAAGCCCATCGCCTGTCGATACTAATCTCACTTTCCAGCACTTAGCCCATAGCCTTGAATACTATGACATTTCAAGTACTCATTCACGCTTTTAAAGGCTGTGAGGTCTCCCACTCTACTACCCTCCCAGGCAGTGCAATCTGAGGTGTTATTTAATTTCCACATTCATATAATCAAAGCTTGAATCCAATGCAAAGTCTTTAAGGCTCCCTAAGTACAATTGGTGAAATGAGAGCACAGTCCGAGGATCAGGAGCTTCTTTAAATGCTATGGCTCAATCTTGCTGAGCTGTTCAACATGAAAGACTAAAATCCAGTTTAGCTGATCACTTTCAGAGTTTTTATGAGTCAATACTGTTTCTTCAAAGTGGATGCAAAAACAAGGGCAAGGCCAATTGAATTATAATTTTCTATCATTGTATCTAAAATGAATTTTCAGTAGCACAGAATGGCTGTCATTTTGATTTATCTATAAAGATGATGAGATGGAATAACTTTTATCGATATTCTTACCACCCTTTTGGTGAAAACATTTTTCCTGAAATCCCTTCTAAGCTCCTGCCCTTCACTTTAAAATTATGTTTCCTTGTTATTGACCTTTCAGCTAAGAGGGGAAGAACTGCTTCCTATCCATCCTATCCATGCCCCTCACTATCTTATAGACTTGAATCAGATCGCCCTCCTGTTTCCTCTGTTTGCAAGAAAACAACCTGAGCCCATCCAGTCTCTCTTCATAATCAAACTGCTTCAATCCAGGGAACATCCTGGTGAATTGCCACTGCAACCTCTCCAGTGTGATCATCATGTCCTTCCTATAGTGTGGTGACCAGAACTGCACACAGTTTTCCAGCTGTGACCTAACCAAAGTTTGCAAAGATTTTGTCCCTGTATTCCCCTCTCCACATCAGCTAAAAGGTGAGTGAGGACTCCATCCATGACATTGACAGCTGCCTTGTGACATCTTGATGCTAAGAGCAAAATTAATTAGTTTAAGGCAAAACTTCTGTCCCAGGCCACAGATGGGAAGGAAATCTGCTGGATTTTACATGCTCTTTCCATGAAAACCGCTGGCAGGAGAGCACTAAATCTAGTCCATTTGAGTAGTACTGCCAGAATATAGAGCTGTCAAATAATGTGAGAGCAAAGTACTCCGCATGTTTACTTATCCTGTCCTGACGATAGTGAACATTAATGTTACAATGAAGACCAGACTTTTACTCTCAGTTGTTCTTTCTCTGCCTCACCATTTTCGTAAGTGAAAATCAGATTCAATTTAATTTGATGCTTGGATATGGATGCTTTCTTGATAAGTTGAAACTTTATTGCTGGAACAGCACAGCAGGTCAGGCAGCATCCAGGGAACAGGAGATTCGACGTTTCGGGCACAGGCCCTTCTTCAGGAAGAAGGGCCTGTGCCCGACACGTCGAATCTCCTGTTCCCTGGATGCTGCCTGACCTGCTGTGCTGTTCCAGCAATAAAGTTTCAACTTTGATCTCCAGCATCTGCAGTCCTCACTTTCTCCTCGAAGATTTGCTTTCTTGATAAGGCCACAAAATAACAATCTGAGATCCTATTTAATTTCCGCATTCATGTGGCCAAAGCTTGAATCTAGTTGCAAAGTCCTTAAGGCTCCATAAGTAATGTTGGTGAAATGAGCATAGCCCGAGGATCAGGAGCTGCTTCAAGTGCTACGGCTCAATCGTGCTTAGCTCCTGTTTAACATGAAAGACTAAAAACCAGTTTATTTGATCACTTTCAGAGTTATTATGAGTCAATCCTGCTTCTTCAAAGTGGATGCAAAAACAAGGTCAAAGTCAATTGAATTATAGTTTTCCATCATTATATCTAAAATTAATTTTCAATGGAAAAGAATGGCTGTCATATCGATTTATCTGTAAAGGTGATGAGATGGAATAACTTTCATTTATCAGACTGTAACATTTTATTTATCACATTTTGATAAAATTGCTACTCATAATTTATCATTGTGAATATAACAAAATAAAGGTTTACTAAACATTATTTTTTATTTTATACAAAGCGGATTCTCACTTAACTTATCCATTGAGATGCCATATGAAATAAAAGAAATTACATCTCCAACACACAGCATCAAAATAAAGGTAATTGTTTTTCCTGCTCTTTACTAGGTGTCTGAAAAGTTTTTTTAGATTAATCGACATGCTAAATCAGTTTTTCCCAACATGTGTCTATTTTTCAGCGGACAGACTGTAAGGCTGTTGTCTCAATGGACCAGAACAGCTGTCTAGGAACTGGTTTCCAGTTGCTGATTTTATTGGCTGAAATCCATACCCCAAGAATGTGGGTGGAGAACAATCCAGAAAAAGACAGTCAGGTATTGTTTGCACCATTCGAGTATATATTGCTGGTGAGCTTTAAGCAAAGTAGGTGACTCATTATGGCAACTTAGTGTTTCAAACAATGAGCAAGTAATGTATTTTGAATTGCAATGAAATACCATGTGTTCATAATTTGTACCAGCATTTTTTTTTGATTTTTCAAATCCGCACTTTTATCATTAATGTAAAGCTTCAGTTTCTTTACGGCTGCTGTTAACACAAAGTGATAACGTTGGTTAAATTGAAGGCCACCATCAATTTGGCGACTTTACATATGGTCATATTACACATGTTGCATTAAGGTAATACAATCCCAATGAATATTAGATTATAGAATCAACTTAAGATATGTCAGTATAACTTGGACTTGGATCCTAACTGATTCCAGGCATTTATTGTATTGGACTAACTATTGGTATTTAACTCATATCCAAAATATCTCATTTTTACCACACTCATTTCATTCTTCCAAACATGCTTATACTGTATGAACCTGTGAATGTAAAACATTGGCAATATGTACAAACTTAACTCTCTACTCCCAAACATCTCGACCAAAATGTATGAGGACCACATACCTTTGCGAATCCTTTTAGTTGTCATTTCAATCATTTATGATGATGATCTTTCACCTTTAACCATCAGGCTTAATTCCAGACTTCTTTCTTGCACGGCACGCCGGTCATGACTGACTTTCTGACTCAATCGGTTCTCTTCTCATGACTGCTAAATTTGGTCTCAACAATGAAAACCTTATATGAGTTTGTCTTGTCAAAAATAATTTAGCTAGCGTTTTGCAAGTCCTAGTGACAAGAGTGTTATGAAAAGTAAGCAGAAAATTCACCGATCTATGATACAATGGTAACTGATGTTTCTCCCAATTTGAACCAAGCATTTCCTTAACAAGAACACACTTAATAATTTGTACTTTGTACTCTGCTGCTCTGTTGAAAGTAGATTGATATGGTGGAACTCCAATGTGTTTTACTCTGTTCATTGTCCTGATTTTTGCAAACTCTTCTAAACAAAACTGAAATCTGCTGCCAGACACAAAATCCTATAGGATTCCATAAACAGCAAACTATGCAAAATATGTAGAGTTTAGTTAATTGTTAACTTCATCAGGAACTAATCAACCATTTCAAATGGCTATCTATCACAATGATTAGCTATTACCTTCAAATTCTGCGAACTCAATGTGTACCTCTGTCACATTCTAGATAACCATTTCTGTGGGTTTAAATGTACCAATGGTGATATATTTTGACGTACCATACACTGTTTCATTGTGTTTTCTGGGTACTATGTAACCCCGACTACTAAAGGTAGCTTCCCTAATCAAACTCATCCCTAAGTGTTGATCATGAAGATTATGTAGAAACTATGGTCTGTCCTTTTCAGGAATTACCGCTCTCTTGCTGCCCTCATAATACACAGGTGTCAGCCTTTTGCACCTACTAAGCAGGACTTCTTCCATGTCTACTGTAATAAGCAGCAATGATAGACAGACTATACAATTCCGCAACCAATAGATCAGATCTAAGCCATACAGTCATACCATACCTAAGCATGGGCCAATGGGCTGAAAAATGGCAGATGGAGTTCAATCTGAATCAATACAAGGTATTGGGTTTTGTTATAACAAACAGGGGCAGGACTTGTACAATTAATGGTAGGGCCTTGGTAGTATTGTAGAACAGAGGGACCTAGAGGTTCTAGTACATAATTTTTTTAAGTTTGCATCACATGTAGACAGGGTGTTTAAAAAGACGTTTAGCACGCTTGTCTTCATTGCTCAGTCCTTTGAATATAGGAGTTGAGAAGTCATGTTGAGACTGCACAAGACATTGGTGGGGATTTGTGAGGAATACGGCGTCCAGTTCTGGTGGCCCAGTTAGAGGAAGGATATTATTAAGCAAGGGAGGGTTCAGATGAGATTTACCAGTATATGGCCAGGAATAGAATGTTTGAGTTATAAATAATGGCTGAATAGGCTGGGACTGTTTTCACTGGAGCATAGGAGATTGAGAGGTGACCTTACAGAGATTTATACAATCATAAGGGATATAGATAGTTAATGGTAGGTGCCTTTTCTCAAGGATGGTAAATTTCAAGACTGGGGGCATATTTTCAAAGTGAGAATAGAGAGATTTTAAAAAAAGACATGAGGGGCAATTTTTTTTACACAGAGTGTGGTTCTCATGTGGAATGAACTTCCTAAGGAAGTGGTGGATGTGGGCACTGTTACAATATTTAAAAGACGCTTAGATTAGCACCTGAATATAAAAGTTTTGGAAGGTTATGGGCCAGAAGCAGGCAAGTGGGACTACTTTAGTTTGGGATTATGTTAGGAATGGACTGGTTGGACCCAAGGGTCTGTTTCTGTGCGATGTGACTCTATGAATGGTGGTGGACAATTAAACAACTTCACAGACATCCAAGCTCCTTCCTCGGTGAGTTGTTTAGCTGTCCCACCACCATTCGTAGCTAGTTGTGGTATATCTGTATGGCTTAGAGCTGATCTATTACTTGTAAAATTACATAGGTTTACCTGTCACTGCCTATATATTTAACATGTAATTAGTCCTATTTAGTAGCTTCATTAGGTTGACGCCTAATTTTTAGGTATGCCTAGTGCTATTTTTGATTTACCCCTCCTGCACTCTTCATTGAACCTGGATTGATCCTTTGGCTTGATGATCATGGTTGAGTGGGGAATATATTGGGCCATGTGGTTGCAGATTATGTTGGAGTACAATTCTTCTATGACTGATGGCCCATAGTGGCTCATGAATGCCCAATCTTGAGTTACAAAACCAGAAATTGCTGGAAAATCTCTGACAGCATCTGTGGAGAGAGAACAGAGTTAACATTTCACGTCCAGTGTTCCTTCTTCAGAACTGATGGTAGCTAGGAAAAAGTAGGTAGCTATTTGCAGTGGAGGGAAGGAAGAGGAGGAGCCCAAAGAGAGAGAAAAACAGTTGGACAGATGAAGGATTAGGTAAAGGTCAGCCTGGAAGAATGCTAATGGGGACTGTCTGTAATTGACAATGGGTTGTGTGTGGCAGCAGTCCATGTGATGACAAGGCCAGCTGTGTGGGGTTGGGGTGAGGACATGGGAAAAGGTGCTCAAACCCTAAAGTTGTCAAACTCAATATTAAATTCTGAAGGCTGAAGAGTTGCCAAGCAGAAAATGAGGTACTGTTCTCTCAGCTTGCGCTGAGCTTCATTGGAGCACTGCAGCAAGCCTGAAAAACAGATGTTAACCAAGGAATACGATAGTGTGTTGAAGTGGCAAACAACTAGAAGCTCATGGTCATTTTTGCAGACAGAACATAGGCGTTCTACGAAGCTCATCTATATGGAAAGGTTGCCTCAGTGTTTAGTCATAATAGCTCAGAAAGGTTGCCTGATCAACAGCTGGAGCTTGAGATGTAGAAGCCTGATCATCTGTTTCAGTCTGAACTTAAGACAATTCCATATAAACTGGGTCATTGGTGACTGTAAGCATTGTATAGGAAAGAATTTTTGCAGCATTTTTGAAGTATATTTTGCTTTAATGAAAAACATGGGTATATCCCATTGTTAGAACTGCCTTGGGTTACTAACATCCAGAGTAAACCCAACAGACCAGGGAAAGTTGGAATAAAGCTGAAAAATGTGTTGCTGGAAAAGCGCAGCAGGTCAGGCAGCATCCAAGGAGCAGGAAAATCGACGTTTCGGGCATAAGCCCTTCTTCAGGAAGGCTTATACCCGAAACGTCGATTTTCCTGCTCCTTGGATGCTGCCTGACCTGTTGCGCTTTTCCAGCAACACATTTTTCAGCTCTGATCTCCAGCATTTGCAGTCCTCACTTTCTCAAAGTTGGAACAAAGCCTACACTATAACTATTTGAGCCCAAACGTGCTATTCTAGTCCTTTTCTAATGTTCTTACAGATTATTCATATAAATAAGATGCTTGACTGTTGCTAAGAAAATGTAGAGAGTGACTGATGGCCTGTCTATTAGAGTAATTTGCATATCAAAAGTATCCTCGATCTAATGTAAAATAAGCAACATTCAGCCAAATGCTATGATTGAATAATTATAGTAGGTTCTCTAATGGGTAATGTCTCATGTGGTGTCACTGATCAAGAATTCCAGATTTGCACTTATCAATGACCACTTTGAAATTTTTGCATATTCCATCGTAACAACATCTGTTCATTCTTTGACAGGAATCTTCCTCTGTTTGTTTTCTGTACAACATAGGATAAGTTTATTTATTAAAACTTATATAACTTGCTGAAATAAAGTTCTGTCACTGTGCTTACTCATAGGCCTGTATGCTGGCATTTTATCCAGAATTTGATGTTGGAACTCTTTCCGACTGTGAGGTTATTATTTGCTTGGATTGTTCCTATTCAATGAAGGGCTTAGTTCTTGATGAAGCTAAGAAAGTAGCACTTCTTCTACTCCGATACCTTCCAACCACCTGCAAGTTTAACGTCATTACGTTTGGCACAGGTTTGCAATACAGTTCGTGATCATATTAAAATTTTTGTTCTATATGAAGTGGCATTAGCTTGAAGTTGTCAATTACTTAAGGATGCGTGATTAGTAAATGATTAAGGGT